>NC_092376.1:118038021-118347913 GCF_030028105.1 Mobula birostris
TGAGCAGATTAGCTGAAACTTTCAGAAAACAACTTTGGACATAAGAAAGAATATGCATCAATAAAATATTCAAGTAACTCGATTTCAGAAGACATACCCAGGGGAACACCAATGCAATATTGCAAAGATTAGAAATCAGATGTTCTTTTTATTCATTCCAGCATATATTAACTTCAGTGTTCATCATCATTTTAACTGATTGCATGAATATTTTACATATTTTGATTGACTTTTGCTATTCTCTGAGGATTACAATAATCTCTTGGTCACGAGTAGAATCTGGAAGACAAAAGTTACCTGCAAAGCTTGTTAACCATTACTCACAGCTGGGAAAGAATTGATTTCAGCAGTTGTCAATGCTAATAACTTTCAAATATATTACATATCCATGGAGCAAGGACATTGGCAACAAAATTTGATACCGGAAGGTAGGTAATGTGGACAAGTTGACCAATGGTGGAGTCAAAGAGGCAATTCTTAAAGATAACAAATAGGTAAGGAAGCTCACTGAGGAAATTCCTAGGCAAGAACTGAAAACATGGAATCTATGGTGGTCCAAGGGGATCTGAGGATGTGCATGATAACAGAATTTCAGGAGTGGATTTGGAAAGATTTCAGGAGTTCAGAAGGAATGAGTCCTTTGAAAAACTGGAATAAAGGCTTTTAAAATACAGTCAATGTTGAAAGGCCAGGCGACAAAATAGATCAGTGAGCATGAACTTGATGGAGCAACGCACACAAAATAGATGCAGGCCAGGCAGTATCTATGGAAAAGGATACAGTCAACATCTTGGCCTGAAACCCTTTAGCACTTGATGGGTGAAAGGGACATAGTCAGAGTTCATGCATGGCTGCATATTGTATGTTTGGAGGAGTTCAATGATTGAAAATATGCAGTGTGTCATTGGAAGGCGAAATATGACACAAAGCTGAGAACAATCTGTAATATTCTCATTCAGTTATAAGAGAGGGAAGGTAGGAGATGATGGCTAAGGATGAGTATTCTTGACAGGCATCAAATAGTGTTCTTCTGATCTTCCATAAATTTAGTTGGAGAAAACTTCTGCTCATGGATTTTGGATAATGCAGAAGGATTAGGGATTGCAGCAATTAAGTACAATGTCCTCACATCTCTAACTCTACTGCCCTTTATGCCGCTGGTGTTTAGAGCAGCAATGAAGGTCCTCCATCTCTGGTGGTGTTCAGGGCTTCCTTCATTATGTTAGTATCTTGGTTTTCATTACTATCGGTTATGGAAGTTCTGAGTGGAGACTCAGGAATACCATCATACTCAGATGCAGAAGGATTCTTCATTGCTGTTTCAGTTCCAGTTTTGTTTTACCAATTAGAGGACTAGTGAGCCACTCTTAATCTGGCCTCTACCCTTTGACCTATTTAGCATGGGTGAACTTACCAAGAGCCGAAGCAGAAAGCTCTGACTCCAGCCAACATAGCTCTCCAGGTCATTGAGGCATGCAAATCTTCAAACCCTATTACAAGGTTAAGGTCCTCTTTGAGGTCACATCTCGAAGCATGAAGCTAAATCCAAATTAGACTGAGCAGGAATATCTAAACACATCATTTCCATTTACATTTGTGGATGCAATGAATAAAATCAAATGACTAGGCATAATTGTTTGGCTTCAATAATAGTGAAAGGATGTCTCCTTGTACATTTCCTGGCACTGTCACATTCCACCCATGTTGGTCCAACATTTATGATTTTATTTAGTTTGCTCTACAAATTACCCTGTGTCTATTTAATTGTATTTGCCATCTATCTCTGTGATTTTCAGTTTCACTCATAAACCTCACTGTTTATGCTTCCATGTTAACAGCTGTCATCTTCAGATGTAACGCAAATATGAGAAAATCTGCAGATGCTGGAAATTCAAGCAACACACACAAAATGCTGGTGAAACGCAGCAAGCCGGGTAGCATCTATAGGAAGAAGTACAGTCAATGTTTCGGGTCGAGACCCAGGTCCTGACGAAGGGTCTCGACCGAAACGTTGACTGTACTTCTTCCTATAGATGCTACCTGGCCTGCTGCGTTCCACCAGCATTTTGTGTGTGTATCTTCAGATGTAATATTAGATTTCATTCCAATGACAAAACTACAGCTCTGCTCTACACTTAACAAATGTTGTATTGATAAAACAGATTTCAACATTGATTGCAGTGGGCAGATGGAGGGAGGTCAGAAGAGAGGAAGTGTGATCATTGGGAGGACTTCTGAGGCTGGTTAGGGCAATGACTGTAGGAGTTAGTTGGTGGTTGGTGGAAGGGAATCCACAAAACAGCTCCACTATCATACGCACAACTGTTGTACAATTCCCTTCTTACAACAGTGGTGCGTATGATAGTGGAGCAGTTTTGGGAGACAAAATGAGATGACACTGACCTTTTATAACACTAGATAGCAATTTTTTTTAAAGTGTTGCTTCCTCAGAATTTTTTTGTTATAATAGACCACTTGAAGCTGAACGCAAATATGATTTCAGACTACTTGTATCACAAGGGAATTTCAAGAAACAAGAAATGAACTTTTTTTTAATATAATGCATTTAATTGCATAATCGTGCCGACACTTGGCAATAGTTCAAATAAGCTAAAAATGATTTGTTAATGATTTCCATTTAAACTCAGTGTCTGAGGCTTCTCACTTAAACGTCCAACAATAATCAGCCAGCATTGATGGATTCCAGTTGCACTGATACCGTTTCTCCATGACCATAATGTCTTGGTGAAACCTTCCCCCATGCTCATCACTGAAAGCAACAAGGTTTGCAGGGAAGAAGTCTAAATGGGAATGCACAAAATGAATCTTTAGTAACATGTTTCACTTCATGTTATTCTATGCTCGAAGCATGTTGTCAACCAGGCGCTCTGTGGTTGCTACGAACATTTTCAAAAACATCCTTTAAAGCCTTCCATGTGATTTTCTCCAGTCCCACGAGAAGTTCTTTGAATTGCCTGTTATTGGTGACCTGTTTGACTTGTGGACCCACAAAATTGCCTTCCTTAATCCTGGCATCAGTTATCCTGGGACACATCTGTCTCAAATATCGAAATCCTTCTCGGAAATTTTTGTGCCTAGTGACAGCAGATTTCAACCTTGTAGTCTTAAATGCAATAATCCTGCTTTTGCCTTTGACAAACCCAGGTCTCTGACCAGGTCATTTAACTCAGATTGAGTTATCAGATGAGGCTCACTCGATATAAATGGTTCAAAGTCTGTATCAGTATCAATATCTTGAATTGACTTGAATCATGAATTGAAATAACAAATAGGGGCAATCTAATGGAATGGTGCATGATAGGGAAATTTCATGGCGATTTTCATGATCAGCCGCCCAAAATTCCAAGGTACACCCAAAAGTGTTAAGGAAGAAAAATCTTTGTTCGCAGTGTAATTTGTAGGAGACACTTCTGCCCTTCTATATTCTCAAGTAGGTTTCTGATTCAGAATTTTCTTTTCATATACTGTACATTAAGGTGAAATGAAATTCCTTTGCGTATATAAAAACAATCTGATCTGAATCTGTTTCTTAATGGTCCCTTAGGGTTAACAAGTTGTCAATGAGCTCTGGAGGTAAAGATCCATGCAGGCAGAAGTCCGATGACCCCCTAGATTTGTGAATTGGTGAGACTGAAGTTTGAGGCCCAGTGTTTAGGGTCCCATCATTGGCGAATCCAGAGTTCAAGGCCTGGCAAGCAGTGGGTCCTGGGTTCAAAGATTGAGGCCCGAGGGTGAATTTCTATGAGTCCACAGGGGTAGTCGAAGTCTCAATATCTGCAACTAAACCTGAGTCCAAATCCAGGGCTGCTGGAGCCTGCATACTGAAGAACATGGACTGCTTTGGGTTAGAGGACTGTGTACGTGCATGGGTGAGAGGGAGGAACAGGGCTTGTTTGGACATTGTTATTTTGTTAACTGTTGCATTCTGCTTTGGTCTGTTGAGCATTATGAGCATGCTATGTTGGCGCCGGAATGTGTGGCAACACTTGCAGGCCCCAGCACACCAGTACGTTGGTTGCTATTGCAAATGACACATTTCACTGTATGCCTCAATGTACACGTGATAAATAAACTTGAATCATGAATCTTGTATTTTGTTACAGTTTCTTCCCCTTCACTATTAGATTTCTGAATGGCCAATAAACACATGGCCAGTACCTCACTATTTTTGTTCTCTTCTTGTACTCCTCATTTATGTATTATATACAGTATATATTTCTTATTGTAACTTATATTTTATGTAGTGCTCTGTACTGCTGCCACAAAACAACAAATTATATGATATATGTGAGTGATAATAAACTTGATTCTGATTCTAAATGTTTAATGTTTATAAAAATAATTGCCTCTTGGATTGAACACTCCTTGCCTTCTTTCAACAGCTGTTCTTTTTGAAGTAACAAAAGAGGTTAAACTAGCATGTTGGCTTAAGTATTAGGAGATGCTCTCACTATCATAGTTAAATAACTAACACACTTCCTTCAGTCAGATTAGTCATTGTTTGTCATTCTCACATCATAAATTTAATTGAAGCAGGTTTGAATTCATGATTCATCTCATCTCCAGTCTTAACCAACAGGCTTTGAGATAAGCTTAAGACACTCTAGTTTTGATTGGAAAATGCTAGGTCATCCACTTTGGAAGGGAAAATGGAAAATCAGATTATGATTATTTAAATAGGTAAAATATTACAGTATACTGCTGTGCAGATGGACTTGGGAGTACATGTGCATGAATCACAAAAAGTTGATTTGCAGGTGCAGCAGGCTTTCAGGCCTCCATTGCTAGAGTGATTGAATTTAAGAGCAAGGAGGTTATGCTGCAACTGTACAGGGTACTGGTGAGGCTGCACCTGGAGTACTGCATGCAGTTCTGGTCTCCTTACTTGAAGAAGGATATACTGGCTTTGGAGGCAGTGCAGAGGAGGTTCACCAGGTTGATTCCAGAAATGAGGGGGGTTAGACTATGAGGAGAGATTGAGTCGTCTGGGACTACACTTGCTGGAATTCAGAAGAATGAGAGGAGATCTTTTAAAAACATATAAAATTATGAAAGGATAGATAAGATAGAGGTTGGAAAGTTGTTTCCACTGGTTGGTGGGACTAGAACAGGGGACATAGCCTCAAGATTTGGGGGAGTAAGTTTAGGATGGAGATGAGGAGAAACTACTTTTCCCAGAGAAGGGTGAATCTGTGGAATTCTCTGCCCAATGAGGCAGTGGAGGCTAGCTCAATAAATATATTTAAGACAAAGTTGGATAGATTTTTGCATAGTAGGAGACTTAAGGGTTATGGGGAAACAGCAGGTAGGTGGAGATGATTCCATAGCTAGATCAGTCATGATCTTATTGAATGGCGGAGCAGGCTCTACAGGCCAGGTGACCTCCTCCTGCTCCTATTTCTTATGTCCTTATGCTCTTATGACTCCCCTGCTCTATATGCTTGACAGAACATGTGTGGTTCCACATATAAGCAATACACACAAAACGCTAGAGGAACTCAGCAGGCCAGTCAGCATCTAGGGAAATGAGTACAGTCAACGTCAACGTTTCTGGCCGTGACCCTTCAGCAGGATTGGAAAAAAAGGATGTAGGGCAAGGTAAGAAAGTGGGGGGAGGGAAGGAAGAAGCACAAGGTGATAGGTGAAACCAGGAGAGGGAGGGATGAAGTAAAGTGCTGGGAAGTTGATTAGGGAAAGAGATACAGGGCTGGAGAAGGGGAATCTAGTAGTGAGGATAAAAGGCCATAGAAGAGAGAAAAGGGTGAGGAGCACCAGAGGGAGGTGATAGGGAGGCAAGGAGATAGGCTGAGAGATGGAAAAGAGAATGGCGAATGGTAAAGGAAGGGTGGGGGGGGAGGGAGGAAGGAGAGGCTTTACCAGAAGTTCAGGAAATCAGTGTTCACGGCATCAGGTTGGAGGCTACCCAGCTGGAATATAATGTGTTGCTCCTCCTCCAACCTGAGTGTGGCCTCACGTCGACAATAGAGGCATAGGCTGACATGTCGGAATAGAAATGAGAAGTGCAATTAAAAGGATGGCCACTGGGAGATCAGCTTTTATGACCATTGGTGCTCATGAAATGGTCTCCCGATCTGCATCGGGTCTCCAGTCTCGATGAAGGGTCTCAGCCCAAAACGTCAACTGTGCTCTTTTCCAATGATGCAAATGGGTCTGATGAATTCCTCTAACATTTTGTGTATGTTGTTTGGATTTCTGCAGAACTGCAGATTTTCTCTTGTTTATGGTTCCATATATGCTCTTTGTACAAAATATGCATTTTGCAGATCAGAATAGAGAAGGAGCTTCTGGTGAGGCACTGGGAACACATGAGGCCCAGTGAAAGCTCCGGAAGAGTAACCATCGATCATCTCTTGCCATAAAGCATCTCCTATTTCACCCGCAGCAGAATCTGGGTATCCCACATTACTTGACTCAGAACCTGCCGGATTGGACCAGAAGCAAATTGTCCTCTGCTTTTAAAGACAAACCTAAGAAGAAATGCTTTGATTGAAGGAGCAGGGTGGAAGGATAAGATTGCTGGTACCTTGCTTCACCTCATTTATCATTCTGCTAGATCACAACATACAATGAATACACTGCACTCAATACTTTTGTTGTGAGCTGAAGTACATTTAATTTCTCTATGCTTCAAGATTGCCTGCTGCTAGAAATCCCGCATGGGAAAGGATATGGGCAAGCATCAGCAGAATTATTCAGCGTTGTTCTCTTTATCTTTTTGCTTCAGTTGGTTCCTAACTGATGGCTATATTTCACTAGAATTACATTTTCTTGGCTTGGGTTCCACTACATTAGTTCCAGCATTATAGAATCTAACATCTTCTGATGGTTCTCATCCTCAGGATGCAAGTACTTAAGATATTGAGGACTCTATCTTTAACCAAATTACATTAATGTTCCTGTGTTAAAATGCTTGCAGAACATGGTGATCCTTCAGAGAGTGTGATGGAAAAGATTTTGCAGTCAGCAAAGTGAAATGCCTGTCACTTGCACTGCAGAAAGCTGACCATAAAGATTGCTCCAACTCAGTGATGTGGGTTTCACATCTACACCAATGCTCTACACTGTTTTATCAGGAATTTTTATGAATCTTTCCAAATATGGCATCTATGCTAATTTTCTGCTATACAAACACCCTATCTTAATCTGCAGACAGATTATAGTTTAAAAGAACTAAAAAACTACTAAATAGTGAAATGCAAATCCCAGTTTGCATTTCTGCCTACACAGAAAAATTTCCATGGTTCAAAGAGATACGACTGATTTAAGTATTCCCTTTTGTTCAAAATGTATTGCTTTATGAATAAAACAGAATAGCACATCCTCCTTTGTTACAGCTAGTCCATAAAATCATAAGACATAGGAGAAAAATTAGGTCATTTGGCCCATCATGTCTGCTCTGGCATTTGATTATGGCTGATTTACTTTCTCCCTCAACCTTATTCTCCTGCCTTCTCACCTTAACCTTTGACTCTCCTACGAATCAAAAGCTATCAGTCAGACTCTGCTTTAAATGTACTCAATGACTTGGCCTCCACAGCCATTTGTGGCAATACATTCATCACCCTCTAATTAAAGAAAACCTTCTTCATCTCTGTTCTAAAGGGACGTTTTTCTATTTTGAGGCTATGCCTTCTGCTCTCCCACTATTGTGACCAGAGCAGCATTTCTATAATTAAGAAATACTGCAAAGGTACATTCATTTCTGTCACATAACGAGGCAGAAAAACTAATTTGTGGCTTAATATCGAACAGGCTAGATTACTGCAATGCACTTTTTAATGGCCTTCCGAATCAATCTATTGACAAAATTCAACTCATTCAGAATGCTGCTAGAGTTTTAACCAAAACTAAAATGAGGGAAACTATCAATCCCATAATAGCTACTCTGCATTGGCTTCCTGTATCTTTTTTTAAGAATTGATTTTAAAGTTATCTTACTTGTTTTGTAAAGTTCTTAATGGTCTGGGACCAGAGTTCTTCACAGAATCATTTTTGTTTTATAATCCTGTTCGAACTCTCAGGTCTGCTTCTGCCAATCTCTTAAATTTAAATAATCTCTCTCAAAAGATAGTAGGCAGCTCAGCTTTTTTGAACTACATTCCTCAACTGGAATTTAATCCCTAAAATTATAAAGGATGCAGATTCAGATGACAGTTTTAAATGCCAGTTCAAAACCTATTCATTTAACTTTGTTTTTAACTAACATCTTTTTGTCTTTTATTTTCATTCTTATTTTTATTTCTAATTTTATTTTCATATTTGTTCTTTATCCCATTGTAAAGCATTTTGAACTACATCATCTGTATGAAAAATGCTCGATAAATAAAGTTATTATTGTGAACATCTGCTCCTTGTTCACTCTGTCAAAGCCTTTCAATATTCAATGAGATCCCCTTCTCGTGCAAAATGCTTATTTAGTTTGTCTGCCATTTCTTTGTTCCCCATTACTACTGTTCCAGCATCATTTTCCAGCAGTCTGATGTCCACTCTTGACTGCATTTTATTATTTATATTTCTGATTAATCTTTTGGTATCCTCTTTCATATTATTGGCAAGCTTACTTACATATTTCATCTTTTCTCTCCTTACTGCTGTTTTAGTTGCCTTCTGTTGATTTTTAAAATCTTCCCAATCTCTAGCTTTCCACTAATCTTTGCTATATTGTATGCCCTCTCTTGTTTTTATGATGTCTGACTACCCTTGTCAGCTATAGTTGTCTCATCCTCCCTTTAGAACGCTTCTTTGTCTTTGGAATGAACCAATCCTGTATCTTCCAAATTACTCCCAAGAACTCCAGACATTGCTGCTTTACCATCATCCTTTCTAGTGTCCCCTGTCAACCAACTTAGTCCTGCAGTTTTCAGATATTCTGAACATTCCTGAAAGGTACCATAAGTAAGTACAGTTCTTGTTGCCTACCTACAGGGAAGATATCAATAATATTGAACGGGTACCGAGAAAATTCACAAGGGTTTTGCCGGGTTATGGGAACCTGAGTTATAAGGAAAGGCTGAGACTTTATTTAATGGTGCGTAGGGGAATGAATTGGTATCTGATAGAGTTATAAGAAATTCTAAGGGGTATAGATGGGGTTAATGCAAGCAAAGTTTTCCCACTAAGGTTGGGTGAAACTAGAACTAGAAGCCATAGCTTAAGGATGAAAGGTGAACATGGGAATGAAGTTCTTCAACTCAGACAGTTGTGCAAATACAGCAGTTAAAAGAAGATTGGATTAGTACGTAGACAGTTGATGCCTGGAGAGCAGTTTGATGGGATTAGGTGGGATGAAGGGCCAGTTTCTGTGCTGGACTGCTCCATGACTCTATGATTCTTGACCAGGAGCCATCATACTTAAGGATTGGACATAAAGAGAAAACAGATAATGCTCAGTAAAATATTTTCAACTAACATATACAAACTATGCACCAATATATGGGGACTAAATATATAACTGACATCTGGCATTGAAGAATTCAATGTGCTGAGGTGTAAAGCTTACATTCTGTTCAACAGATAAAGTTACTGTAAAGCAGGTGTCACAGGCAGTGATTTATGAATAAAACAAATGTGATAACTCATTGAAACATTTTATATGTTACAATTTTCTGCATATCACACATTAATTGTTTTGTCACTTTATCTTTTGCTTTCTTTTCCTCTGCTTGCTCCCTCTGCACACACTCCACTTGGGCACCATCTGATATTTTTCCAACCACATTTGATAAGAATAATTCTGCTATTTCAGAGGTGAACTAATTAGGCACTTCCTTTAACATTGAATCACTTGGCAGCAACTCAATGCATGAAAGCATACAGACAGGGTCAAAAGGTTCAGTTTTTGTTCAGGCCAAACATCAGAATGGGGAAGAAATGTGATCTAAGTGACTGTGAAATGACTTCTGGAGCCAGGCGGGGTGGCTTGACTATCTCTGAAACTGCTGATCTCCTGGGAATTTTTCACATGACAGTCTCTAGAGTTCACAGAGAATGGTGCGAAAAATTAAAGACATCCAGTTCTGTGGGCAAAAATGCCTTGTTAGTAAGTGAGGTCAGAGAAGAATGGCCAGGTTGGTTCAACCTGACAAGAATGTGACAGCAATATAAAGAATCATATGGCAGTAACTGGTCCCAATGGAGGCCAATGTTCGGACCAGGCGTGGGTTCTGAGTCACAGAAAAACTGTTCAATGTTCTGATATTTATGCCATTGGACTGTACTTTATATTGGTCTCCTTCAGTTTTTCGGTGTGGTGCTTCTTGTAGCCGAAAGGCAGGTGGGTAATCTGTAAGTTCTTTGTGTGTGGGTGGGGGTGAGGCAAAGTAGGAGGTTTTTGAAGCTACTGTTGTTGTTCTTTTTTTGTGAGTGAGGGGGATAGTTGCTGCTTTTTCTATAGGGAGGGGTGGGGATTCTGGGGTCGGCGAGTTTTGTTTCTTTTACTTTTTCATGTGTATTTCATGGTTATCTGGAGAACGAAAATATCAGGGTTGTATTGAACATGCATACATTGACAATAAAATGAACTTTAAATCTTGAACCTTACAACATTGGTGTGCAGAAGAGCATCTCTAAATGCACAACATGTTGAACCTTGAAGTAGATGAGCTAAAGTAGCAGAAGACCATGAATGTACACTCAGTTATATCAAATGATTAACTATGGACCCCAGCATATATCTTACAATGCCATTGCATTCAAGCTTATTCACTATTCTGCAAGATTCAAAAGCAATCCAGAACTCACCATAATAAACATAAATTGATTTGGTTTTGTTAAAAAGTGTTGACCTGAAGCAACACTGTTTCAGACTCCATAGTCTGTATCTTGTTCTCTTCACTTACAAGATGTGGATTTGGTTGGTAAGGCCAAATATTCTTCCCATCTCTTATTACTCCTAAACTGAAGTGGGTCTGGAGTCACATCCAGGCTAGACTGGACAGGGACAGTAGATTTCCTTCCCTGAAAAGCATTAATTTTTCATCTGGGTATATTGTAGAGTTACAGAATTAATTCTTCAACTTAACGTAACTCAATCTATTGATATGATAGCTCATAGAGTCATGGAAAAAGTTCCCTTCAGCCCATCATTCCCATCATCTCTATCCATACTAATCCAGCACTTGACCCATAGTCTTCTGGACCTTGGCAATTCAGATACTCCTTAAATGCTGCATGAGTACTTGTATTCACAACCTTCTCACACTGTGTGTTCCAGATTCGGACAACCCTCTGGAGTGAATAAAAGTTTTTTTTACCTCAATTCCCCTCTAACACTTTTACTTCTCACCTTAAATCTGTAACCTCTAGTATTAGACATGTTTGTTAAACACAAAACACTGAACACCGAACATAGAATACCTAACACAGACTAAGCCCCTTGACCATGATGATATACCAAGCAATATAAACTTACTCCATGATCAATCTAATGCTTCCTTCATATACAGCCCATAACTTTCCATTTCCCTTTTATCCATGTGCCTATCTAGGAGTCTTTTACATGTTTACATTATATCAACTTCTTCAATCTCCCTCAGCGGTGCATTCCAGATACATACCACTCTCTGTGTAAGAAACCTACCTCTACCATTTCCCATAACCTTTCGTCCATTCACCTTAAGCATATATTGTCTGGTATTGTCCACTGCTGCCCTGGGAATAATGTGCTGGCAGTCCATTCTGTCTATGCCTCTCATAATCTTACCTCAATCACCTCTATCAAATTACTTTCAAAGCGGTAACCTTTAGTTTGCTCAAATTTTCTTTATAAGAAATGCTCATTAGACCAGGAAACATCCTGATAAATCTCCCTGCACCTGCTCTAAAGCTTCCTTATCTTTCCTACAATGAGGTGACCAAAACTGAATACAATACTACAAGTGTGGTCTAACTAGAATTTTATGGAGCTCAACATTATTTCATGGCTACTAAGCTTACTTCCCCTACTAAAGAAGACCACCTCAAACATCATATTAACTTGTATGATAATTTTAAGAGATCTATAGAATTGGAATCCAAGATCACTCTGTTCCTTCACATTGCTAAGAATCCTGCTGTTAAACTTGTACTCTACTTTTAAGTTTGATCTTCCAAAGTGCATCACTTTACATTTTTCTGTATTGAACTCCATCTGCCACTTCTCCATCAACTCTGTCTATATTCTTTTTTTTAACTATTACAACCTTCTACATTATCCACAATACCTCCAACCTTCCTGTCATCTATAAACTTATTAAGCAGAGCCAATGTGGGATCCAAGTTCAAAGCTCCCTGAATGTGGCTACACAGGTATACAGGGTGGTTAAGAAGGCAGTGCATTCCAGGAATTCACCAATCTCTGTATAAAAAACTTGTCCCTCACACCTCTAATTGATAGATGTGATATCTCCACACTCAAGCTTCATCCATTTGCTTTGTTATCTCCTCAAAAAACACAATTAAGCTCGTGAGGCATGACTTGCCCCTCATAAAGCCATGCTAACTATCCCTAATAACACTATCCTTTCCAATGCTCATAAATGTTGTCCCTAAGAATTGTCTCTAATATTTTTCCACTGCTCACTGGTCTATAATCCCCAAGATAGTCCGTATTACCTTTCTTGAACATTGGAAAACTTTTGCCATCCTCCAATCTTCTGGTACTTCTCCTTTAGCCAGGGAGGACACAAAGATCATCACTAATGCCTCAGTGTTCTCTTTGCTTGCTTCTTGTACTAACCTAAGGTATATCATGTTCAGTTACAGGGATATATCTATCTTAATATTTTTCAGAAGCTTCAACATGACTTCTTTCTTGAGCTCTGCACCCTCCAACATATTAGGCTCACATTTATCATGGTCCCTCTCACTGGTGGATACTGAAGCAAGTTATTCATTAAGGATCACCCCAAACTCCTCCTCCTCCAGGTGCATGATCCCCCCCTTTATCACAGAGCCGTCCTACCCCCACACAGGTCATTCTCCTGTTCTTCACGTACACTTAAGTAAATGGTTCTCCTTAATCTTATTTACTGAGTCCTTTTCATATCCTCTTCTAGCTCTCCTGAGACCATTTTCTCATGGAAAAGTTTCTCACCATCCACCTGATCTATGCCCTTTGTAGTTTCGTAACAATCAAGTCTTCCTCAGTCTTCTCCGCTCTAAGGAAAACAAATCTATCTTATCCATTCTCTTTCAGAACTGAAACATAACATCACTGCCACATTCTTATAAATCTCCTCTGTGCCCACTTCAGTGCATTTATGACTTTCATATAGTGTGGCAACTAGAAATGCAAATAGTACTCCAGCTGTGACCTAACCAAAGTTCTTTAACATTGTACCATGCCCTTCATGCTGTTGTATTCTATGCTCTGGCTAATGAAAGCAAATATCTTGTATGCCTTCTTCATCACCATATTTATCCTTGCTTCCACCTCTAAGATATGTATATCAAAGTCCCTTTTTCCTCAGTACTCCCTGGTCCACCACTATTCATTGTGTATGTGTATTTTAGGTCTTTCAAAATACATCACTTCACATTTATTAGATTGTACCTACCACTGCTCTGACCAGTTTATCGGCTAATCAATATACACTCAGTGCCCACTTTATTAGATACCTCTTGTACCTAATAAAGTGTTCACAGAGGGTATATCCATTGTCTTCTGCTGTTGCAGCCCATGCACTTCGCGGTTCAGTGTGCTGTGTGTTCAGGAGTGCTCTTCTGCACCCCACTATTGTAACACGTGGTTGTTTGAATTATCGGTGCTGCCCTGTCAGCTTGGACCAGTCTGGCTATTCTCCTCTGAACTCCCTCATTAACAACGTGATTTTTAACCTCAAAACTACTGCTCACATTTTTTTTGTATTTCGCATTATTCTCTGTAAACTCTAGAGATTGTTGTGCATGAAAATCCCTAAAGATTAGCATTTTCAGAGATACTCAAAACACCCCATCTGGCACCAACAATTATGCCACCATCAAAGTCACTTAGATCACACTTCTTTCCCATTCTGATATTTGGTTTGAACAACAACTGAACCCCTTGGCCATATCTGCATGATTTTATGCATTGAGTTTCTTCCACATGATTAGCTGATTAGATACATGCATTAATAAGCTGGTATACCTAATAAAGTGGCCATTGAGCATGGTTCTGTAGCTCACATTATAGTCCTCAATGTGAACAAGCCACTAATTCATCTGTCTTCTGCAAACTCCCACAGATACTGTTTGACTTGTTGAGTATTTCCAGCATTTTCTGCTCTTATAAAAGAATTCAGGAATATGTAATAAGATGTGGTTTTCCATCATTTCAGATGACTTTTTAAAAGTTTTTGTTATCACCTTTTTGCATTCTCAAGGTTTTTGGTTAGATTGTTTTTTATACTTCAATTGCTTTCCTACTTTTACTTGTTAGCTGATTATTTGATGATAGTGAATCATACGAACTGTAATAGGTTAGATACAAACAAGGTCAGACCGTGATGAAATCTTGTGAAAAAGCAAAATTGTATTTGTGATATCAGCTATTTCTAAAGATTCTCTGTTGCTGAATAAACAATGTTATAAAACACTATTAGATAATGGAGGTGATGGTTCAGGTATTCATTGATTTCAGCTGGTTTCAGAAGCCCTGATAATTTACAATTATTTAAAGGTGGAAGGAGTAAGCTCACCAATACAAATTGAGGTTTTGGAGTTTCTGATGTTAAGTTTGAGCTATAGTTGAAATCTAGGGTTTGAGATAAGGCGAAGTACATTGAATAGTAGAGCTGGATTGAGGAGACATGAGGTTTAGTCAAGCACCTACTTCATATGTGATGAACACATAATCCTCCAGAGTACATTGCCAAATGTGGTCTTTGCAAAGCTGAGGAGCAGTAGTAACTGCTTCATCAAATTGCCAGTAACCAATGGTTCACAGCTACACCTTCAGTAATCAGATTCTCCATTCCTGTTAGATGCCAGTCACACAGACACACAGACACACACACACGCACAAAATCACATGCGCGCACATGCACACACACGCGCACATGCACACACATACACACACGCACGTGTGCACAGACACCAACATATACACACACGCACACATATGCACTCACACACACAAGCACGCGCACACACACATACACACACTCACACATGTGCACACACAGACACCAACCTATACATACACATGCACACATACATGCACGTGAACACACACACATACACACACACACACATATACACAAACATTTTCTTGTCATTCTGCTATTGCTGTCCTAAGTGTACCCCCTTCAGTGTCTTTCCCTGTATTCTCATAGTGGGTCCTAAACTGAACTGAATTACCATACATGATGGAATATTCCACTTTTTTTAGTAATGGGGTTGTGTAACTGTGTAAGTGTTATTTGTATACTGTATTTAAGGTAGATATTCCTGTTTATTTTGTAATATGATTGTAATTATATTATGGGGTGCATCATATTCTAATTCACGTGTGGTCTTGAATTAATTTTGTGGGTAATTAAGGACATGCCCTAGTGCCTAGCGAACAGGGTTCATCGCTTTCGGTAGGAGAGAGATAGGGGGTTGCCAGGAATTCACACTGCCGAATTGAGGTGGTCGGGTTCGGGCTCCAGAGAGTATTGAGGCGATAGAATCCAATGTTTGCATGTCAATTTAGGCACCGGGACAAACTGAAAGGGTGAAGGTGTTGGGACCCGAGGCAAAGGACGGACCGGTTCAGATTGCTGCTCCACAAGGTTCACTTGGCTCTGCGCTGATCTATGCTGAACTGTGGGACTCTATTGTAAACTTCAGTTCAGAACGCTTTTTACGTGCAGTTGTTTCTTCACTGCACATTGGGTGCTTGACTATGTTCTTTTTTTTAAGAGTTCTTCTTTATGGGCATAATGTGTTTTATTCCTTAGGCACACTGGGAGTTCAACCGTCTTCTTTCTTTTTACTATATAGGTCCTTTAGGATTTCTTTGTTTCATAGCTGCCTGTTAGCAGACAAATCTCAAGGTTATATTAATGTATACATACTTTGACAATAATGTACTTTGAACTTTGAACGAAAATAGTATAGAGCTATTGTGTTTTCTGGTAGGTAACTTTTTGTAAATATTGGCAGTTTTCTTTTCACTAGTTTCAGTCACTCATTTTTGTAAGTTTGGTTTTTGATGCACCTAATAAACTCCCTTGCACTAAAGTTCAAGTGACTCCAGCCATTTTTTTTTCCGTTTGGTCATAACCCACATATCAAACCTATGACAATTATTGTTCCTTGGTGCTATACAGTGTTTCTCTGCAGGTCGAGCATGACATAAATCACTCTCAGAAACTAAGTATATGCAAAGTTTATTTCAATTTTTCACAGTGTAGAAGATGCCAGGTAAATATATGCTTTTTTCAATGTTTAGCTAAAAGTAATATCAGCATAAAACTGAAAGACTATCGTTCAATTAAGAAGTCCTTTTGCATGCCATCAAAAATGTATAAAGTAATACAATGTAAAACTAACCCCTTTGGAAATTTTGCAGCACTGATCTGAAAGCCAATAAGTAGATGGGATCTGGTGTTTGAAAATAAATATGTTGGGAATCAGAAATGAAACAGAAAATAGTGAAAACCCTCAGCAGGTCAGACAGCACGTGAGGAAAAAGAAACAGAGTTAATGACTGCAATCAAAGACTTAATCAAAAGTGAAAAATTATTTGAAGTTGCAAAAATGATAGAGGGTAGAATGTTGGAAGAAGAAGAATATTTCTGATAAGGTAGGTTCAAAATTGCCATGGTTTGTGAAATCATCTGTATGGCAAATTAATGAAGGGAATTATAAAAAAAAGAGGGAAATCTCAAGGTTCCGAAAGCAGGTAAGAGCTGCAGAAGATGCCCTGGTCCTTCCCTATCCCAGATCAGGCAGTGTCAGAGGAGGAAGAGAACTATGGAGTTTATAGTACAGATGACGTCTTACAACAGAACTGAGCAATTCTGATATGAAGAGAGCTACTGTACTTGAAGTTGTCTGGTTCATTATTAAATACTTAACACAGATGGAAGATGAAGTAATACTCCTCATATTTACATTGAGTCTCACTGGAAAAGTGCAAAATCAGACATAAACAGATAAATTAGTGAAGAAATGAAGGGACTGACAACTGAAAGCTTAGGATTTCTCCTGCAAACTAAGCAGAGATTTTCATTAATCGAGCATCCAATCTGATGATTTCCTGGTTTCCGGATTAAACGGTTCAGGAAGATGAACACAGGACCTTTATGAAAACACCAAGACCATTTCAAACACAGAACAATAAATAAAGTTCAAATATTTCAAACTATCAGCAGTCTGATTTTCAATGCATTTTTTCACGCATTGTAATAAAATACTAATTAATACAAGAAGTCCCATTTTTCTTATATTGACGTCCCATTTTTCGTATAATGAAGAACAGAAATTCTCTGCTTAATTTGAATTATGCTCACCAACCTAACAGGTCCTGTGGAACCTTATGGAAAAGCTCTCTTCTTGCAGAATATAGAGTTTTCTTGACAAATGGACACAGATTCATGATGCTTACCCGAGAGGGACAATATTTTACAGTACGAGTGAAAATACCTCATCACTGACTTCAAAGCTTCAAAGTACATTTATTATTAAAGAATGCATAAATTATACAACTTTTGAGATTTGTTTGTTTATAGATAGGCACAAAGCAAGAAACCTGAAAGAACCCAATTAAAACAAAATACCCTTGATGTTCTGCTTTTCAGCTTTCTACCTAACTGTCTATATTCTCTCTTCAGGACCTCATCCCTTTTCCTTCCTACATCTTAGGTACCAACAAGTGCCACAACTTCTGGCTACTCACTAGCCCCTTTAGAATGCTGCCAACTTGATCCATGACATCCTTGACCCTGGCACCTAGGAGGCAACATACTCTCCAGGTGTCTCTTTCATGTCCACAGAATCTCCTGTTTACTCCTCCAACTATGGAATTCCCTATAACTACTACACTCCTCTATACCTGCCTTCCCTCCTGAGCCACAGAGCCAGATTCAGTGCCAGTGACATAGTTGCTGCAACTTTCTCCTGATCCGTCATTTCCCCCTCAACAATACCCAAAACTGTATATTTAGTTTTGCAGGGATGCTCTGCACTGTCAGCCTATTCCCTTTTCCTCTCCTGACCCAGTCACCCAGCAATCTTCCTCCTGCCTCTTAGGGGTGACTACCTCACTGTAGCTCTAATCTATCACCTCATCTGTACCAAAGGTCATCCAGCTCCAACTCCACTTTCTTAACACAGTTTGTAAGGACCTGCAGCTGGATGCACCTCATTCAGATGCAGTTATCAGGTAGACTGCAAGTATCTCAGAGTTCCCACATTTCACACGAATGTACCACTGACCCTGGACCCATTCGCACCACTCTAGATATGTACAAAAATACAATGAAAGATTTAAACATACCAGAAACTTACCTAGAGCCTTCACCTCCGCTCGCATAAGCCTTTTGAGTCAAAGCCTGATGACTCTAACACTGTCCAATCACACAATGGCCACTCCAAATATGATCATTCTGCTTAAACCATTCTGCTGAAATGTCAACTACTTACTCACTTCCATAGACGCTGCTTGACCTGTGAGTTCCTCCAGTGTTCTGTGTGGACTAAACAGTGAAGTTTTGGTCTCTTAAAAAAATAAGGTTTGAAACTATTGATATGATTATTAATCATTATATTGCCTTTTACCAATGACAATAACCTCTGTTTTCATAACCATCACACCTTATTACTGCAATCATCCTGAAGACTCTACTATATTCCATGTAGGCTTAAAGATTTGCCTATAAAGATTTGTCAGCTAAAGGGCTGTGGGAGGAGAAGATGGCGGTGCACCTGCGTGTGCGCAGCCCTCCAGTGAAAAATGATATAGTATCATTTAAATTGGGGCTGTGGACAATTCTGATTTGATGGTGAATGGACGTGAAAGCACAGAGGAACATCTGGAGAAATTTCTGAAACGCTCATCTGCTGCTGTCGTTACTGCATGGTCGGGAATCTTTCGGAGGGTAGGCCTCAATACCTCCGGCCTTGCCTGCTTTTGGCGAACGAGAAGGAGGTCAAATCGTTCTGACAGATGGCGCTCAGTACTCGGTGTTGGAGAGCTGATCAGAGCTCGAAATTTTCAGATGACTCAGAGTCGGATTGTGGTCGGCATGGCAGGGAGAGTTTTTCTTCCTTCTCCCGTCTGCGTGAGATGTGGGACATTTGAGAGACTTTGAACTTTATTGTGCTCATGGACTTCTTCATCAAGTTATGGTATTGTTGCACTGTTGTAACCATATATTATAATTATGTGGCTTTGTCAGTTTTTTCAGTCTTGGTCTGTCCTGTGTTTTGTGATATCACACTGGAGGAAATATTGTATAATTCCTTAATGCATGCATTACTAAATGACAATAAAAGAGGACTACGTGTCTTCATAATCTAATCTATTATGTTTCTTGAAACAGTGTTCACTGTTTTAACTGAGGTTAGACAAATTCATATATCAATCCATTACCATTGTGTTGCTTTTATAACCAGCACCATTTTGTATCAAACTCAGAGCCCAATTTACCTTTAGGGCTGGCACCTAAACATTTCTGTGACTTCTGTAACAGGCTTCAATTCAATCCATTATTTTGTCTGCACTATGGAAGTTATTTCCAGGCTGTGCTTGGTCCATACATCAAGTAAGACAGTATACTGAAGAAACAGAATCCTCTCCTTCAAACGCTGATGAGAAAGTCATTTTGCTACAGGGTTTTGAGAAGAGGAGGCAATAGCTCTTCCTTCCCATGCCTCTATATTCTGGATATGAAGTCCGCTAATGTGGACAGGTTCAGAAAAAAGGGCTACAATCAATTAAACTGTGGTTGTTGCATCCAATGCAGAAAGCACCCTAGCTACTGTAAGTTATATAAATGCTCCATATTACCACTATTAACCCTATGTATAATACTAGCTGCGGCCACTAATACTGCCTTTTAAGAGGAGGTCTAACGTGGTGCTAGGTATCCATGATATTGGCACTTAATCAGCTCGTAAAGAGTAAAGGATCTCAAATTCAAGTTCAAGTTTATCGTCGTTCAACCATATACACGTATACCACCAAACGAAACAACATTCCACTGGGCTGCATATAACACACACACATACACATAAAGTATTATTACCAAAAATAAATTAGCAAATAATATTTATGACACTAGTTAAAAAGAAAAGAGTATCACATTGCTGGTGCTTCATACATAATAAGAACTGGGTGGTGGAAAGGGAGTAAGGGAGTTCAGTAGTCTCACAGCCATTTTTGACCATTTTGCACTAAAGGGACTTTGTTTTTCTTTTGTTCTAAATGTGTTCTTTCTTTTAAAAATTGTCCATAATTTATGGCACTGCAAGTAAGTTTTCCATTGCACCTCTACACATGAACATTTGCATATGATAATAAACTCAACTTTGACTTGGTTAAGAAATTTCTCCTGCATTTTTCCACTTGACTTATTAATGACTAGATAGCTTTGAGTCAGGATATCTCCTGTTTCTTTGTAGCTGAGAACCAAATAGTTATCGGACATCCTCAAGAGAGATTGATGTGAGCCAAAGCTCAGACTTATAGATCTTGATCCTGATGAGTATTAATAGCATAGATAATCTTCACCCACCATTAGAGTGGATAGTATAGTAGATGAATATTTCAGCATTGACAACTATCATTTTGATACTGGCATTATGCATTAATTTTGTTCAAACAAATATACCATACTGGCACTGTATTTAATCGTTGGCTTCCAGATATTTTTTGAACTTTTACATAAAATTTAATCTCACGTGCAATCAATGTAGATGTACCCTGAAGGGAGCCTGTTTCTGAGCTACAAATCTATCACCAGCCATACTTTACATCCAGTTTAACCATTTAAAGCTTTTTTTTTCAGGCCACATCTGAAATGACAGCTCAGTTTCCTTAAAGATGAAGTAATGCAGACTGTTATTGATTTCTCTTTTTTTGCTTTCAATGGTCAATATACTTCTTACAGTAATTTGTTATTACATATTGCAATGTACTGCTGGCATATACCAACAAGTTTCACAATATATTCCAGTGATATTAAACCTGATTCTGATTCTGAATTAAATAGCAAGTCCTGCAGCAATATTATTTTTAAAGCCTAGCAACTTCTATTCAGAACTGTCAGGTCTCACTTACCTCTTAGCAGTGATTATCTATTTTGTGAAAAATTCCAAGTTCTACATCACTATTCAGTACAGCAGGGTTGAAAGAGCACTTTTGAATCTCAGAGTTGTATATGGTGACAGATACTTTGATAATAAATTTACTTTGAACTTTGAACTTCTTAAAGCCACCCCGTGTGTTCTGAAATTGGAAAGTAGTATTTGTGCTATTTTTAGGAAGAGGTACAGTCGATGTTTCAGGCCGAGACCCTTCGTCAGCACTGGAAAGGTCCTGGTCCGAAACGTCAACTGTACCTCTTTCTATAGATGCCGCCTGGCCTACTGCGTTCACCAGCATTTTTTTGTGTCTGTTGCTTGAATTCCAGCATCTGCAGATTTCCTCGTGTTTTTGTGCTATTTTTGATTTGACTAGAAATTTCAGGAACTTTCAGGCTCCCTTCAGTGTAAGCCTTCATAGATTGTATGTGAAATCAAATTCTGTGTAAAAGTTCAAAAGATATCTGGGAGCCAATGATTCAATACACTGGCAGTATGGCAGAGCATAGTTTGCTTTATATTTGAAACTACTATTTTCTAAGTATCCATACTTACTCCACATTGGTTTGAAGTTATGATTGTTTCATTGACTTTGACTCCCTAATACCACCCATGAGTTTTCTCCTGCTCTTGTAGCCTCTCTTATCTTTTCACAGCAAAAAATTGATTTTATTGGTTGGTATTTGAAACATTGAAAGTCATTCAGTAGATGATTATACACACAGCTACTTCAAACATGGCTGATACTGTCTCATCTTTGGCACTACCACTTCACTTTCTCAAGAATTCAAATACTTTCTTGCTAATTTGTATAGGACTATTATCTGTGGCTTAAATTTATTAATTCTTCAGCAATAAATACCAGGCTAGAAAGCTACCCAATTTTCTTGTATTTTGTATACAAACAGCAGCAACAAATTGAAAAAGTGGTGTACCCAACAGAAGCTAAGACCTGGAGTGCAATGCCAATGCCAGGAATGTGTTTTAAGGCATAAGTGAAATAACAGACCCAAGCACGTTCAGAGGCCTCAAGATTGTCCTGTTCAATTCACGACCCCGTTTACACTCAGAGTATGAAGTCTCAGGAATACAAGCTCTCCATTAAAATCAGAATCAGAACCAGGTTTAATATCATTGGCATAAGTTGTGAAATTTCTTGTTTTTGCAGCAGCAGTATAGTGTAACACATAATAATAGAAAATAACCCGAAGTACAGTAAGTATGTATACATACCTATATTATATATATATATTAAATAGTTAATACATACATATATATATAATAGTCAAATTAGTTAAATTAAATATGTAGTGCAAAAAATGGAAATCAAACGGTACTGAGGTAGTATTCGTGGACTCATTGTCCATTCAGAAATCGGATGGCAGAGGGGAAGAAGCAGTTCCTGAATTATTGAGGAAGCAAGCAGCTCTGATTCTTCAAACAACTCTGAATATTATCCATATCATTTGGATAATATTGTTCATTTCATTCTCAAGTGTCTGCTGACAAATTAACATTTAAGTTAATGTCAGGCTAGAAAATCTGCCACTTCAGAGTTCCAACAACTGACCTTGAGTGCTGTCTGTGTGAAGTTTGCATGTTCTCCCTATGCCTGTGTGGGTATTCTCCAGGTGCCCTGGTTTTCTCTCACATTCCAAAGATTTGTGTGTTGGTGGTTTAGTTGAAAAATGTAAAGTGCCCCTATGATGTAGGTGAGTGGTAGAAACTGAGGGTAGGGGGTGGGGGTTAATGGCAATTAGGGTGAATAAAAATGGCATTAGTGATGAACTCAAATTCATGGTCTCTGAGACCTTGCATGGTGGGTAGAGGGGAGGAGTGGGAGGGGGTTGATGCTTTTGGTTGAAAAAAAGTGGGGGGGGGCGGTTGATGCTTTGCTGCTGTTTGTGCAAGGGAGGGGAGGGGGCTTTGGGATTCTAACTTTTTTTGCCATTCATTCTTTGGGATTTTTTTTCTGTTTCATGGATGTCTGCGAAGAGTAAGAATTTCAGGTTATATACTGTATGCATTCCCTGACATTAAATTGAAACATTGAACCATTGTTAATTTAAATATGTACTTGACAGTCTGCATGGACTTAGTACACCAAAGGCCCTGACACCATTTTAGTTGACTCTATGACGATTTTGATCTACCAGGATTCAGTCAATAGCCTTACTCTATAGTTGTTGGCAAGTTGCTGCCATTCAAGAAGATCAAGTACTGCAACAAAAAGTAGACTTTGTTTAGAAAATCGTAACAAGGAAATTTGTACTTAGAGCCTCAATTAATGCGATTAAAAAAAAAGACTTGCAATCAGTGCCATTGACTAACATTCCTTAAGACGTATTCTTGGTTTCAGTCCAGGTTTAATAGAATCAAAGCGACAGAGTTTTATGGCTCAGGAAGGAGACGGTGTAGTCAGCCCATCGTAACCCTTCTTTACAAATGTCTGTCTGTCTAGGTACCATATTCGATGCAGACTTTGATGACCATGGTTTTCCATATAGATCTATTCTTCGTTTTTTGGATGACTTCCATTTCCTTGATGTGTAGCCACCTGGCTATGCTTTTGATGTACATAGGCTGAGGTCTTCCTCTAGGTTTGCTCCCCCTCAATCTTTCCAGAGAGTATGAGTTTTTCTAGTTCATCTTTCTGCATGATGTGTCCTAGGAATCTGAGTTGTCTTTCTCTTATTGTTGGTATGAGTGATCGAACTGCTTGGGCTCTTCTGAGAACTTCTTCATTTGATGTGTGTGTGGTCCATGATATGTTTAACATTCTCCTGTAGAACCATAATTCAGCTTCTTCTAGTCTCTTTTCCATTGCTGGAGAAATGGTCCAGCATTCACTTCCATAAGTCAGGATAGAATAAATGTAACACTTCAGTATTCTGTTTTCAGTGTACGTGCTCATCTTTCTGTCTGTTAATATGGTCTTCATTTTTTGGAAAGTTTCTTTTGCCATTGTAATTCTGTATTTGATATCTGTGTCGCACCTGCCAGTACTTGTTATTAGGCTGCCAAGATATCTGAATTTGTTGACTTGCTTGATGTTTGTATTTTCGATCTTGATCACACATTGTGGGATGTTTGTCTTTATGGAGATGACCATGCTTTCTGTCTTCTTGGTGTTGATTGATTACTTTCTGCTGCCACTATAGTGAGTAGTTCTTGAAGTTTTGTTTCTGAGTCAGCTATTAGTACGATGTCATCAGCATATCTGATGTTATTTATATTATGGCCTCTAATTGTGAATCCTTTGATGTCTTTGATACTTCTCAAGATATTTTCACTATACAGGTTGAATAAGTCTGATGAAAAGATGCAACCTTGTCTGACTCCTCTCATAATATTCACATACTCACTCACTTCTCCTTCTATTCTGTTGGATGCTGTCTGGTCCCAGTATAAATTTCTTAAGAAACGTATATCTTTCCCATCTATGTCAAGATCTTGAAGAATTTCCAGAAGATCTTGCTGTCTGACAGTGTCAAAAGCTTTTGTATAGTCAACGAAACATAGGTAGATGTCTTTTTGTACCTGGCTGGCTCGTTCACAGATCATCCGTAGCATGAAAATTGCATCTCTGGTTCTAATGTTTTCCACAAAGCCACATTGTTCTTTACTGATTTCTGGTTTTATACAGCGTCTTGCTCTCAACATGATTACTCTGAGAATAATTTTTGCCGCGTGGCTCATCAGCCTTATTGTACGATGTAACTCACATTCTGTTGCTCCCTCTTTCTTCGGAAATGTGATGAACATTGGTTTACTTAAGTCATCAGGTATCTCCCCATGATCATAGATTTCATTTGTTATTTCTGTTATTTTCTCTATTCCAAAATCTTCTAAGGCCAGTATCATTTCAACAGCGATGTTGTCTGGACCAGTTGCTCTGTTATGTTTTGTTTTATTTATGGCTGCTTGAATTCCTGATTTTAGAATGCTAGGTCCTTCAAGATTCTTCTTTATGTTCGGTTTTTCTCCCCTTTGGTCTTCAAAAAGTTCTTTTATATATTCTGTCCATCTATTTAGGATTTCCTCTTTGTTCATAATTAAGCTGCCATCTTTTGCTTTGATGCATCTACTTGCTGAGCAAGATAATTTCCCCATTAGTTCCTTAATCTTATTGTGCATCAACTTTGTTTCAGGGTTATGGGTTTGTAGCATTTCTTATTTAACCATCTGTCTTTAGCTTCTCTGCATTTTCCTTTTATTGTCTTATCAAGTTGTTTGTATTCTTCGCTGTCTCTTAGTTTGATGGTCTCTCCTGGGTATGAGGATAAACTACATCTGGCTGTGGAGCATTTGCTTTGAATAATGAGGTTACCATTAACCACAGCTACCTCCGGGTCACCCTTAGGCAAGGTGTAGCACCTGTTAGCCTCCCTACTTGGGTTACAGTGAAGCCACGGAATGCAGGTGGTGGATGAAGCAGAAGGCAAGTTGTGAGTAACACAATCGATGGTTCCTGCTTCTGAGACGCTGAGCAGTAGGTCCTTTTAATAGGACAATGTTCAGGGTCACTCATCTTGTAAAGACACTGCATCGGAAGCAAGCAAGGGGAAGCTACTTCTTGTATTTTATCCCTAGTACAACCACGGTTAATACATACATAAATACAAAAGACAACAGTGTCAATGGCAGCCCACTTCCAAATAGTGTGGACACCTCGCTCGGTACGGAATATCATGTAAACAGACAGGTGAGCCCCGATCATCATACCACTACTGTCTGCAATAACAAGAGACTGCGAATTGCCACTTGGAATGTTCGAACCCTGCACCAAGCTGGTATGCTAGAAAATGGAAAATTAGAAATGAAGAGGCTAGAAGTCAGCATCCTAGGCCTAAGTGAAATAAGATGGAAAGGCATTGGAGTATTCCAATCAGATGACTACAAGATGATATACTCTGGTGGAGATAAACATGAAAAGGGTGTTGCAATCATCTTAGACAAAGAAACATCCAAGAGCCTGCTAGAATACTGACATATCTCAGACAGAATGATGCTAATCGAACGAAAAGGACAACAAAACAACATCTCTATCATCCAAGTATATGCACCCACAATGGCAAGCTCAGAGGAAGAAATTGATGCCTTCTACCACTCCCTTGACAAAGCACTAGAAGAATGCAAATCACAAGAAGCCGTCATAGTCATGGGTGACTTCAATGCAAAAGTTGGTGAGGGAAGAGAAGACCATATTGTTTGAGACCAGGGATTGGGAGAAAGAAATGAACGAGGAGAAAAGCTTATATCATGGTGTAAAACAAACAATCAGATTATCACCAATACTTGGTTTAAACAACATCCAAGAAGGAAATGGACATGAAAAAGCCCAGATGGGAACAACAAAAATCAAATCGACTACATAACAATCAATAACAAATTCAAAAACTTGATAACTCAATCTAAAAGCTACCCTGGAGCAGACTGTGGAAGCAACCACACACCAGTCATTTGCAAAATGAAAATAAAGATGAGAAAATTAAAGAAACCAAAAAGATCAGAACCACTGGATTATCAACAACTACAAAACAACCCTCTTATGAAAACAGAATACACAATCAAGTTGAAAAACCGTTTTCAATTGCTGCAGGGTGAAGGAGGGCAAATCTTCCTGGGACATACTGAAGGAATCCATGGTTGTAGCTGCAAAAGAGACCATCCCACGAAAAGAACGGAAAAGTAAGAAGAAATGGATAACTGAAGATATAATACAACTGATGCAACAAGAACAGACCTTCTTTACAAATAGAACTACTTTATTCAACCCCAGCTCTAAATTCTGAGCCTGGTAGATTATGGCTCCTCAGGACTCTTCCGTATATTTACTGTGCCCATGAGCTGTTCTTCATCAAATTATGGTATTGTTTTGCACTGCTGTAACTATATGTTACAATTATGTGGTTCTGTCAGTGTTAGTCTTTGGTCTGTCTTGTTTTCTGTGATATCACTCCAGAGAAACATTGTATCATTTCTTAATGCATGTATGCATTTCTAAATGACAATAGAAGAGGACTGAGTGTTCTGATCATCTAATGAATTATAGTTGGAGCCACAAGGGACTGCAGATGCTGGAATCCAGAGCAATAAACAAAATGCCAGAGTAGCTCTGTGAATCTGACAGCATCAACAAAGTGAAATGGACAGTTGACGCTTTGGGTTGAGACCTTTCCTCTCGACTGAAAGGGAAGATAGTCAGTAGAATGAGGTGAGGGGAAGGGGAGGAGCAGGAGTTGAAAAGCAATAGGTAGACCAAGCGAGTAGGGTTGATGGAAGAATGGAAATAGTAACAGAGACTGGGAGTTGGTAGAGCAATGGAATGAAGGTGATTACGAGATTTATTGGTATATTAATAGGAATAATGTCCAGCAACCTGAAGAATCTGCAAGTCCAGTATCTACAAAGTCCTGAGCCTGCTGGATTATTGAAGCTTTACTCTTGTTATTTCTTAGTAATGGGAATGTACTGCCAGGAATACATCCTTGTAAATTATGTCTACATTCCTTTCGGTGCTATATCCTTTGTGTACCAGGTAGTGTGCTGAGCAGAATTGCAGTTTAGTTTATCTGTGGCCTAACAAAGAATTAATTTCACACTAATATCTCCTCCAGGCTGGCGAGCTTCCTCCTTTTATATATTTCTTGAATGACTGAGGTAAAATTAACGCATGATTATTTCATTAATTAATCCTCTCCTACAAGACCTTGCATAGGCAAATAATGGAAAATCGTAGGACAGGAAAAATGTCTTATAAATATATTATGAGCCTGCTTTTCTCCAAACCTTATTTGTTATGATTTAATTATATCTAATACAGATTCCCCTTGAATGATTAATTAATTATGTATAATTGAATATCTAATTAATTTCCTTTATTTTTTTTATTGTGATATTAATAAACTAAACAATTAAACTGTCAGTTTCAAAACAAGGACAGCCTCACTCTTGGGTTTTGTTAAAATATAATTATGGTCTCTTATTAAGTATTCTGAACTGTACTTCCAGCCTTGAACTCCAGGCCGGGTCTTTATGTGCTGCTATTGTGACTCCCGTTTCCCCTTCCCCACCACCACTCTGCAACCCCGTCTCCCTCGGATCCCACCGTTAGCTCCTGGGCCCTCAGAGGCTCCATCTTCCTCTCACCTCAACCCTCCCCTCTCCACTGACACCCCCAGCCTCCCCCCTCCCCCCTCTGATCCCAGCTCTCATCCGTGCCGGGTCTTTACCATCCCCTCCGACCTTCAACTGTCGGAGGCAGAACGCTCTGTCCTCAGTAAGGGCTTCACCTTTGTCCCCCTTCGCCCACGCCTCAGCGAGTTCCGTGTTCGCCATGATGCGGAACTCTTCTTCCGCCATCTCCGTCTCCGAGCCTACTTCTTCGGCAAAGACTCTTCCACCCCCACCGATGACCCCTTCTCCCGTCTTCAACCCTCCTCCTCTTCATGGACACCCCGCTTTGGTCTTCTGTCTGCTCTGGGTCTCTTTATTGCTAACTGCCGACGGGACATCAACCGTCTCGACTTTACCGCACCTTGTTCCCATTCCAACCTCACTCCTTCAGAACGCTCTGCTCTCCACTCCCTCCGCACTAATCCTAACCTTATTATTAAACCCACCGATAAGGGGGGTGCTGTTGTAGTCTGGCGTACTGACCTCTACCTTGCCGAGGCACAGCGACAACTCGCGGATACCTCCTCTTATTTACCCCTGGATCGTGACCCCACTAAGGAGCACCAGGCCATTGTCTCCCACACCATCACCAACTTTATCCGCTCAGGAGATCTCCCATCCACTGCTACCAACCTTATAGTTCCCACACCTCGCACTTCCCATTTCTACCCCCTACCCAAGATCCACAAACCTGCCTGTCATGGCAGACCTATTGTCTCAGCTTGTTCCTGCCCCACCGAACGCACTTCTGCATACCTCGACACGGTTTTATCCCCCCTTGTTCAATCCCTTCCTACCTATGTTCGTGACACATCTCACGCTCTTAAACTTTTCGATGATTTTTAGTTCCCTGGCCCCAACCGCTTTTTTTTTCACCATGGATGTCCAGTCCCTATATACTTCCATCCTCCATCAGGAAGGTCTCAAACCTCTACGCTTCTTCTTGGATTCCAGAACTAATCAGTTCCCCTTTACCACCACTCTGCTCCGTCTCGCAGAATTAGTCCTTACATTTAATAATTTCTACTTTGGCTCCTCCCACTTCCTCCAAACTAAAGGTGTAGCTATCACACCCGTATGGGTCCTAGCTATGCCTGCCTTTTTGTTGGCTTTGTGGAACAATCTATGTTCCAAACCCTTTCTGCTATCTGTCCCCCACTTTTCCTTCGCTACATCGACGACTGCATTGGCGCTGCTTCCTGTACACATGCTGAGCTCGTTGACTTCATTACCATTGCCTCCAACTTTCACCCTGCCCTCAAGTTTACCTGGTCCATTTCCGACACCTCCCTCCCCTTTCTAGATCTTTCTGTCTCTATCTCTAGAGACAGCTTATCTACTGATGTCTACCATAAACCTACGGACTCTCACAGCTACCTGGACTATTCCTCTTCTCACCCTGTCTCTTGCAAAAATGCCATCCCCTTCTCGCAATTCCTCCGTCTCCGCCGCATCTGCTCTCAGGATGAGGCTTTTCATTCCAGGACGAGGAAGATAATCTCCTTTCTTAAAGAAAGGGGCTTCCCTTCCTCCACCATCAACTCTGCTCTCAAACGCATCTCCCCCATTTCACGCACATCTGCTCTCACTTCATCCTCCCGCCACCCCACTAGGAATAGGGTTCTCCTGGTCCTCACCTACCACCCCACCAGCCTCCGGGTCCAACATATTACTCTCCAATGGGATCCCACCTCGAAGCACATCTTTCCCTCCCTCCCTCTCTGCTTTCCGCAGGGATCGCTCCCTATGTGACTCCTTTGTCCATTCGTCCCCCCCATCCCTCCCTACTGATCTCCCTCCTGGCGCTTATCCTTGTAAGTGGAAGAAGTGCTACACATGCCCTTACACTTCCTCCCTTAACACCATTCAGGCAGTCCTTCCAGGTGAGGCGACACTTCACCTGTGAGTCGGCTGGGGTGATATACTGCATTCGGTTCTCCCGATATGGCCTTCTATATATTGGCGAGACCCGACACAGACTGGGAGATCATTTTGCTGAGCACCTACGCTCTGTCCACTAGAGAAAGCAGGATCTCCCAGTGGCCACACATTTTAATTCCACATCCCATTCCTATTCTGACATGTCTATCCACGGCCTCCTCTGCTGTAAAGATGAAGCCACGCTCAGGTTGGAGGAACAACACCTTATATTCCGTCTGGGTAGCCTCCAATCTGATGGCATGAACATTGACTTCTCAAACTTCCACTAATGTCCCACCTTCCCCTAGCACCCCATCCGTTATTTATTTATATACACACATTATTTCTTTCTCTCTTCTTTTTCTCCCTCTGTCCCTCTAACTATACCCCTTGCCCATCCTCTGGGTTTTTCCCCCTCCCCCTTTTCCTTCTCCCTAGGCCTCCTGTCCCATGATCCTCTCATATCCCTTTTGCCAATCAACTGTCCAGCTCTTGGCTCCATCCCTCCCCCTCCTGTCTTCTCCTATCATTTTGGATCTCCCCCTTCCCCTCCCACTTTCAAATCTCTTACTAACTCTTCCTTCAGTTAGTCCTGACGAAGGGTCTCGGTCCGAAACGTCAACTGTACTTCTTCCTAGAGATGCTGCCTGGCCTGCTGCATTCACCAGCAACTTTGATGTGTGTTGCTTGTACTTTCAGTGAGGTCTGCTTTTCTGAGGCAATGCATATCCAAAGGAAACAGCTCAACATCTAGGAGGAATTAATCTCTGGGTCTCATCTTTACCGTCAGAGCCAGTTAATCCCAGCTGTCGGATATCATAGATGCTCTCTATCCTATGTCTCCAATCTCAAACAAAGGGTAGGGCGTATAGGGTGGGACTTTTTAAGAGGCAATTTATGGGGAGAAATTGAAGACTTAGTGGCCACAGGTGTCTGTGAAGATTCCACATGAATGCTGATTTGTACCCAAAGCCTCAAATGAAATCTATGTTAAAATTGTACAGAACCTTGAGAAATAATTGTTCCTCTAAATACACTGCTTTCTTAGTGAGCATTATCCTTTGTTGAAATTTTGCAGTTTGAGTTGATATGCCATGAAAAGTGAGATGAACTGGGCTATTATTGTGCAGCAGGCATTATGTGCAAGGATTTATCTGTGTCTTTCAAACTTGTTGAAGCTAAAAGCAGCTAGAATTTTATAAAACATAGTCAGAGTCCTCTTCTCAGGGTGGAAATGTCAAATACTAGGTATAGAATTAAGTTGAGAGTGGGGAAAGTTAAAGGAGGGCTTTTTTTCTGCATTTTTTGCCTGGAGAATCTGCTTCCCCCACCATCATGTGCTGCAAGGAGTGAAGGGATATAGACCATGTCCTACAAGGAGTGAAGAGTAATAGACTATGTCCTGCAAGGAGTGAAGGGATATAGACCATGTCCTACAAGGAGTGAAGAGTAATAGACCATGTCCTGCAAGGAGTGAAGGGATACAGACCATGTCCTACAAGGAGTGAAGAGCAATAGACTGTGTCCTGCAAGGAGTGAAGGGATATAGACCATGTGCTGCAAGGAGTGAAGGGATATAGACCATGTCCTGCAAGGAGTGAAGGGATATAGACCATGTCCTACAAGGAGTGAAGAGTAATAGACTGTGTCCTGCAAGGAGTGAAGGGATATAGACCATGTCCTACAAGGAGTGAAGAGTAATAGACTATGTCCTGCAAGGAGTGAAGGGATACAGACCATGTCCTACAAGGAGTGAAGAGTAATAGACTATGTCCTGGAAGGTCTGAAGGGATATAGACCGTGTGCTGGAAGGTCTGAAGGGATATAGACCATGTCCTACAAGGAGTGAAGAGTAATAGACTATGTCCTGCAAGGAGTGAAGGGATACAGACCATGTCCTACAAGGAGTGAAGAGTAATAGACTATATCCTGCAAGGAGTGCAGGGATACAGACCATGTCCTGCAAGGACTGAAGGGATATAGACCATGTCCTGCAAGGAGTTAAGGGATATAGACCATGTCCTGCAAGAGATGAAGGGATATAGACCATGTGCTGGAAGGTCTGAAGGGATATAGACCATGTCCTGCAAGGAGTGAAGGGATATAGACCATGTGCTGCAAGGTCTGAAGGGATATAGATCATGTCCTACAAGGAGTGAAGGGATATTGACCATGTGCTGGAAGACCTGAAGGGATATAGATCATGTGCAGGTGGGCCTGAAGGGATATAGATCATGTCCTGCAAGGGGTGAAGGGATATAGACCATGTCCTGCAAAGAGTGAAGGGATATAGACCATGTCTTAAAAGTAGTGAAGGGATATAGACCATGTGCAGGCAAGGCTCAAAATTCAGAGTTAATTTATTATCAAAGTCACCAAATACTACCCTGAGATTCATTTTCTTGCAGGTCTTCACAATGGAACAAAGAAGTGCAATAGAATCAATGAAAAACTACACACAGACTGATGAGCAACCGATGTGCAAAAGAATAGAAACTGTGCAACTACAAAAATAAATAAACAAACATACAAACAAATAATTGAAATTGAGAACATGATCTGTAGAGTCCTTGATGGCAGATGAACAGTTTAAATTGCTATCATAGTCAGCACAGACATTATGGGCCGAATGGCCTGCTCCTGAGCTGTACAGCTCCACTTTTCATGTTTGTAACATGAACAAGCAGATTGTGTCTCGATTTTGTCTCTTTGAGATGACTTTGAAATCTTTGTTTCATGGCTGTGCGGTGGCAGGCACTATAAAGACAATTACATATATTGTCAAACACAATAGCTCTAGCAATAACTAATTGCCTTGGTAGAGTCCTGCATCAGAGGGACATCAGAAGCGGGCATATAATTAAAATACATCCACTCATTGGAACTGTTGATTATACTTAATCAACTATACCTGAGCCTATCCTTTGATTTTGTTTTGCCTTTAAAGTATGCTAAATGTTAATATTTGCATATGAAAGACATGTTCAGCAGGTTGAGTATAATTTTTTTCCATGTGTCACTTAGAGGTCAAATTTGTACATAAATTTCCTCTTGCATGGAGAGTTTGGGATTAGCTGAAATTATTAGTAAAGGTGTCGATCCATTTTCTTCTTTGAAGCTTAATTGCCAATTTGAAAATGGGAAGGTTCACCAGCCTGAATGCATCATCCCACAGTAATAAATTTTGATCTCAGACATCTTGCAAAATTGTGCCTGTGATCATCTGTTAATGCAATTCACATGACCTGATAATGAGATTAAGGAAGATTCAGTTCTATCATTCATGTTCAAACATCAAGATAGTCAGAACCTGGTAGAATGCAGTTATGCCATGATCCTAACTAACACGACAGAGATTTCCCTATATTGTTGTATCTTACTACGTTAGTGTGTAAATAAAGTTTGAATAGATTAGATTATTAGATTATTAGATTAGATTATGAGGACACTCAGCCCTCGTTTATTGTCATTTAGAAATGCATGCATGCATTAAGAAATGATACAATGTTTCTCCAGAGTGATATCACACAAAAAAAAAACAGGACAAACCAAAGACTAACACTGACAAGACCACATAATTATAACATATAGTTACAGCAGTGCAAAGCAATACCATAATTTGATAAAGGGCAGACCATGGAAACGGTTAAAAAAAAGTCTCAAAGTTCCGATCAACTCCCGATAGCCCCCGATAGCAGGCGGCAGATGGGAGAAACTCTGTCTGCCATAAACCTCCAGGCACCCGACCACAGCTGACTCTGAGTCCATCCGAAAACTTCGAGCCTCCGACCAGCCCTTTGACACTGAGCACCGAGCACCGAGCACCAGGTCTGCTGAGCATTTTGACCCCGTCCCGGCTGCCAAGCAGCAAGCAAAGCCGTGGACTCAGGGCCTTCCCCTCCGGAGATTCTGGATCACACAGTAACAGCGGCAGCGAAAAGGACATTTCAGAAGTTTCTTCAGATGTTCCTCTATTCTCTCACATCTGTCTCCATCAAATCAGGTTTGTGCACAGCACCCTACTTGACAGATTACAGATGTCATTCACTGGCGGAATGGCCACGCAAGCTGCATCACGCCGCCATCTTCTCCTCCTCCTCATAATATTTCAGGGCATAATATTTCAGGTATCATGAGTACAATGCAGCAGAAAGACTAGAAAAGTTACAAATGTGTAGGAGTAAATGTGAAAAGAAAATTAGGTTAACAAAAACAAGACAAGAGCAATTTTGTCAAGTAATATCAAGGAATCAGTGTTTTATAACAAGATAAACAAAACAGAAGGTTAAATAAGAAGATAGTAATGATATATCCTTCATGCTTCCAAATGCATACTTTGCTTTTGAACTTATAAAAGAAGACAACCAAGTGCTTGTTAAGATGATTTCAAAATTTATCTTTAGATATATAAGGTATTAGAGAGAGGCAAGAATGGACATTGGACCACTGGAAAATGATGTAGGAGTAGTAGTAATGGGAATGCAGAAATGGCAGAGGAGTTAATTAAGTACTGTATGTCAGTGTTCACAGTGGAAAACATCACTAGTACGTCAAAAATTCAAGAGAGTTGGGAGTTAAAGTGAGTATAATGGCTAATTCTAAGGAGAAGGTGCAGGGGAGGCTAAAAGATGTGAAGGTGGTCAAATCACCTGGACGAGATGGACTACACCAGAGCTCTAAATCAGATAGCTAAAGAGATTGTGGCAACGTAAGTGATCTTTCAAAAGTTACCAGAGTCAGGGAGGATCCTGGACGACTGGAAATTCACAAGTGGTTAAGAAGGGAAGAAGGCAAAGGACAGGATACTATAGGCCAGTTCACCTGATCTCAGAGGCTTGGTAAGTTTTTAGAGACCATTATGTTGGAAGAAATTCTAAAGTACTGGGAATTACATGTTAAGATAAGGTAAAGTGAGCACAGTTTTGTAAAGGGGTTATCATACCTGAAAATTATGTTAGAAGTTTTTGAGGGGGTAACAATTAGGTCAGGCAAAGCTGAATATGCAAAAATTACTTACTTGGATTTTCAGAAGGCCTTTGACAAGATGCCACACCCAAGTTAGTTAAAACAGATAAGAGTTTGTGGTGTTAGAGGCAAGTTACTACCAATTTAGTAGATGTCACTGAGCTGCAATAGCTATTAGATTTATGACTTGGCTTTAGTTTTTTTTAGGTTTGTAGAGATGTATTTTTAGGGGTTAAGTAGGGACATGGATGAGGGGAGTGAGAGGTCAGGGTGATAAATGAAAGGTTAGGTGAAGGAACCAGAGGTCAGTGTTCAGGTCAGAGACCAGCGATCCCCGAAGGTGGGGGTCAACGGTCTAAGGCCTATATGTCTGTGGGCCTCTTGAATGAGGGCCAGTGATCCACAAGGTTGGCAAGTCATAGGGTTGGCAGTCCAAGGTCAGTAAATCCTGGGACTGGAGGCCCAAATTCTGTCAGCAGGCCCTGAGGCTGGAGGCCTATTATCAGGGAGTCCAAAGATTGAAGCCCTTAGATCAGTGAGTCCAGAGGTCTGAGGCCTGATGTTTGCAAGTCCAGGCCTATGTTCTGGAAGGCAGCTTTAGAGTTGGGGGCCCATCTGTATGTCTGTGTGGATGGGGGTTGGGAAAGTGGTTTGTTTTTGTTTTTGTTGCTGTTACATGTTGGTTGCATGTTGTTCTCCTGAACATTGCAGGCATGTTGGCACCAGAATGTGTGATGACACTTGTGGATTGTCCCCAACATATCCTCAGATTGTGTAAATTGTGGATACAGCAGATTTATTTTACTGTATGCTTCAATGTACATGTGATTATCAAACAAATCTAATCTAATCTAATCTACTATGAATAAAAGATTGATTTACTGGCAGAAGTCAGAGTTAATGACTGCAACTGGACAGTGACTAGTGGAGTTCCACAAACATCAGTGTTGGAGTTGTTGCTTTTCACATTATATATTAATGATCTTGATAACGGAATTGATGGCTTTGTGGTCAAGTTTGCTGATGATACTAAGATAGATGGAGGAGCATTTAGTGTTGAGGAGGCAGGGAGTCTGCAGAAAGACTTGGACAAGTTAGAAGAGTGAGCAAAGAAGTGGCAGATGGAATACAGGGCAGGGAAGTTCAAGTTTAACTTTAATTGTCATTCAACCATACATGAATACCCATGAAAACAGCCTAACGAAATAGCATTACGTTGGGCCAAGGTGCAAAACACAGTACCAACAGTCACACACAGCACAAGGCACCTAACCCAATATGTACAGGTTAAGGTAGGAACCATTAATAGGATATCAGTAAATTACAGTGACACATAAGAAATAAGGTCTAAGACCCTGAGTCCATGAACGTTGCAGGAAACCGCAGTAAAACACGATACAGTTTGTCTCCTGTTGAGAGAACACTGGGGGGTAGCACTAACTCCACCTTGGAAGCTGTGCCACACCATCTCTGAAGCCCCTTTCCTGGCTGGCTGTGAACAGGCAACACTATGGAATAGAGGCCAAGTATTCGCTATGACCTAAGGCACACAACTCCCCCACCATCTACCAATAAATCAATGAGTCAGACTTGTAGTATTCCACATTAACAATGTCTAACAGGGTCACGCAGAGTTACGAACTTCAGACCATAAGATCAGAGGATATAAGAGCAGAATTAGGGCATTTGGCCCATTGAGTCTACTCCACCATTTCATCATGGCTGATAGAATTTTCCTCTCCACATCAATCTCCTGCCTTCTCCCTGTATCCCTTCATGCCCTAACCAATCAATAATCTATCAATCTCTGCCTTAAATATAAATAAAGACTTGATCTCCACAGCTGCCTGTGGAACAGAATTCCACAGATTCACCACTCTTTGCAAATCAAATTTCTTCTCATTTCCATTCTAAAAAGACGCCCCTCTATTCTGAGGCTGTGCCCTCTTATCTTAGACTCTCCAACCATAGGAAACATCCTCTCCACATCCATCCTACCAAGGACTTTCACCATTCAATAGGTTTCAATGAGGTCACCCCTCAGTCTTCTGAATTCTAGTGAGTACTCCAAGTGAGCCTCAGGAGTGCTTTATAAAGTTTCCACATTACATCCTTGCTTTTATATTCTAGTCCTCTTGAAATGAATGCTAACATTGCATTTACCTTCCTTACCACAGACTCAGCCTGCAAATTAACTTTTATGGGCTCCCAGGTCCCATTGCACCTCAGGTTTTTGTATTATCTTTCCATTTAGAAAATAGTCAACCCCCCTTCATTTCGTCTACCAAAGTGCATAGCCATATACTTCCCAACACTGTATTCCATCTGCCATTTCTTTGCACATTCTTCTAATTTGTCTAAGGTCTTCTGTAGCCTCTCTACTTCCTCAAAATTATATGCTCCTCCACTTATCTTCATATCATCTGCAAACATTTCAACTAAGCCATCAATTCCATCATCCAAAGCATTGACAAAAAACATAAAAAAGAATCGATCCCAACACAGACCCCAGTAGAACACTATTAGTCACCAGAAGCCAGCCAGAAAAGGTTCCCTTTGTTCCCACTCCTTGCCTCTTGCTATTAGCCTCTGCTTTAACCACGTTAGAATCTTTCCTGCAATAGCATGAGCTTGTAACTTGTTAAGCAGCCTCATGTGCGTCACCTTGGCAAAGGCTTTCTGAAAATCCAAACACACAACTTCAACAGATTCTCTATTGTTTATCTTGCTTGTTATTTCCTCAAAGAATTCCAACAGATTTGTCAGGCAAGATTTTCCCTTGAGGAAACCATGCTGACTATGGCCTATTTTATCATATGCCTCCAAGTACTCTGAAACCTCAACCTTAATAATTGACTCCAAAATCTTCCCAACCACTGAGGTCAGACTAACTGACCCATAGTTTACTTTATCTGTCTCTCTCCCTTTTTGAAGAGTGGAGTGACATTTGCAATTTTCCAGTCTTCTGGAACCATCCAGAATCTAGTGATTCTTGAAAGTTTATTACTAATGCCTCCATGATCACTTCAGCCATCTCCTTTGCTACACTGGGGTGTACACCATCTGGTTCAGGTGATTTATATACCTTTAGACATTTCAGTTTTCCCAGAACCTTCTCTCTAGTCATGGTAACTTCACACACTTCATGCCCCCTGAGACTTGGAACTTCCATCATACTACTAGTATCTTCCACAGTGATGATCGATGCAAGCTAATTTTTCAGTTCATCCACCATTTCATTGTCCACCAATACTACCTCTCCAGCATTGCTTTCCAGCGGTCCAATATCCACTCTTGCCTCTCTTTTACACTTCATGTATCGGAAAAGAAACTTTCGGTATCCTCTTTAATATTATACTTACTTTCATATTCCATCCTTCCTTCTTAATGCCTTTTGTAGTTGCTTTCTGTTAGTTTTTAAAACCTTTTCAGTTCTCTAACTTCCTACTATTTTTGCTATATTATATGTTGGCTTTGACTTCTTGTTAGCCACAGTTCTGTCATCTTGCCTTTGAGATGTGTATATCCTGTGCTTTCCAAATTGCTTCCAGAAATTCCAGCCATTGCTGCCCTTCTGACATCCCTGCCAGTATTCTTTTCCATTTAATTATGGCTGACTCCTCTGGCATGCCCTGTAATTCCCTTTTCTCCACTATAATGCTGATACATCTGACTTTAGCTTCTTGTTCTCAAATTTTAGTGTGAATTTGATCATATTATGATTATTAGCCTCTACAGGTTCATTTACCTTAAGCTCTCTAATCAATTCTGGTTCATTGCAGAACGCCCAATCCAGAATAGCTGATCTTCTAGTGGGCTCAACTGCAAGCTGCTCTAAAATGTCACCCCGTAGGCACGCTAGAAATACCCTCTCCTGCAATCCAGCACCAGTCTGATTTTCCTCATCTACCTGCATACTGAAGTCCTACAAGGCTATTGCAACATAATCCTTTTGGCATGCACTTTCTATCTCCCATTGTAATTTGTAGGCTACATCTATACAACTCCCATCAGGGTCTTTTTACCCTTACAGTTCCTTAGCTCTATCCACAATGATTCAACGGCTTCTAACCCTATGTTACCTCTTTCTAACCATTTGATTTGTTTTTTCACAAATAGAGCTACACTGCCCCCTCTGCCTTCCTGCCTATCCGTTCGGTACAATGTGTATCCTTGGACAATAAGCCCCTAGCTATTGTCCAGCCATGATTCAGTGATGCTTACAACATTTTACTTGTCAATTGGCAACTGCGTCACAAGTTTAGCTACCTTATTCTGTCTGCAGGAATTCAGATACAACACCTTCACTACTGTATTTACCCTTCTCGATTCTGTCCACATTTCATGTTGTAACTCATCCTGTTGACTGCAACTTTGTCCTATTGACAGCCTCTTCTCACTACACATTGCATCTGTTTGTAAACCAGCTACCTCATCTTCAGCACTATTATCCGTCTTTCCTATGATTCTTCTTGCATTGAAATATACGCAGCCCAGGACGCTAGTCACACCATGCTCAACGTATTGATTCCTAACTTCTTCTGAGTTCTTACCAACACTTGCCTTCACAACCTCTCCATTAACTGTTCTAGCACTCTGGTTCCTATCCCCCTGCAACTCTAGTTTAAACCGGACCGTACAGCATTAACAAATCTTCACTCCAGCATATTCGTCCCCCTCCTGTTCAGGTGCAAGCAGTCCCTTATATACAGGTCCCACCTTATCTGGAAGAGACCCCAAAGAAATCCAAAACAATTGTGCCTTCCCTCTTACACTAACTCCTTATCCACCTATTAACTGTATAATCTCCCTAGTTCTAGCCTCACTAGAACATGGCATGGGTAGCAATCCTAGGATCACAACCCTGGAATCCTGCCCTTCAACTTAGCATCTAACTCCCTAAACTCCCTATGCAGAACCTCATTACTCGCCCTACCCATGTCATTAATACCTACATGAACCATGACCTCTGGCTGTTCACCCTCCCACTTAAGCATGCTGAGGACTCAGTCTGAGCAATCCCAGATCCTGGTACCCAGGAGGCAACATATCATCGAGGAATCTTGTTCTTGCCCACAGAAACTCCTGTCTGATCCCTTAACTAATGATCCCCCTGTCACCACAGCATGCCTCTTCTACACCCTTCCCTTCTGAGTCACAGAACCAGAGTTAGTACCAGAGACACAACCACTGTGACTTTCCTCTCTTAGTTCATTCACCACTCCCCCCCAAACAGTATCCAAATTGATATACCTGTTGTTGAGGGGGATGGTCAAAGGGGTACCAGGGGCACGCTGCACTGGCTCCTAAACCCCTTTCCCCTTCCTGATTGTCACCCAATTTCCTGTGTCCTGCACCTTGGGTGTAACTGCCACTGTATATGTGTCACCCGTTGCGGACATGGCCCAAGTGCGGAGTGAGAGACACTGAAGTGGGTCAATTGTTCACAGACTTCAATGTGAACAGTGTTAAAGAGAAAAGAAAACAATAAATGCTAGGCCAGACAGGGCCATTAACTAAAACTCTCCAATGGAAAACGAAGCCTACAATGCAGCTGAAAAGAACAACCAGGAATAAAATGAATACCACTCATCCTCAGAGTCAGTTGACTCGACAGTCCAATTTTCTTAGGTAAGGCCGAATGCAAACAGGCAGCAAAGCGTTGGCTGTGTCCAAGTCTCGATAAATACTACGATGGAATGTATGGAGTTAAATACTATCAGAGTGAAATAATAATAAGCTGACAGGTGTATATTCACAAGCACAGTTGCCGTATCTACTGCGCTGCTGAATCCATGGTTGTGACAATATGCCCTATCTATCACCCCTTCACCTTCCCCAGAGATCCGGAGTTTATCCAGTTCCAACTCCAACTCTCTAATGCGGTTTGTTAAGCTGCTGCTGGATGCTATTCTCACAGTCGTAATCATCAGGGACACTGGGGTCCTCCTGCCCTCCCAAATTCCATATGAGGAGCAGTTCACTATCCTGCCTGGCATCTCTACTGTCCTAGTTGAGTGGATGTAAAGAAGAGAATGAAAAAAATGAGAGCTTTTCTTTCCTTTGTTTTCTCTGACTGAAGACACTCTTCATGGAAGCCTCGAAGAGCTAAAGCCTTAATATCACCACTCTGACAATGGCTGCTGTGATGTTGGCTGCTACACTTGCCCCTGCCTTACTTTAATTTGCTCTTACTAATCAAACCCAGACACTGAATCGTCACTGGTCAAAGCTCTACTATGCTGCCATGTCCTGCTTTTATCCTCAGGCATTGGACCTGACTGAAGTCCCCTCCTCTCCAATCCTCCGATGTCTGGATTGGCCGCTGATCAAAGCTCTATTACTTTGGTAGGAAGCATTAAGGATGGACTACTTTTGAAATAGGGAGGGAATTTAGAAAACAGAGAGGCAAAGGGACTTGGGGGTCTTGTTCAGGTTAACTTGCAGGTTTAATTATTAATAAAGAAAGCAAATGTAGGTGTTTATTTCAACAGGACCAGAATGTAATGCTAAGGCTTTATAAGTATTGGTCAGATCACATTTGGAATATTGCAAGCAATATTGGTCCCATATCTAAGGAACAATCTGATGGCTCTGGAGAAGGTCCAGAAGAAGTTCACAAGAATAACCCCAGGAATGAAACGCTTAACCGTAAGACCATAAGGCATAGGAGCAGAATTAGGCCATTTGGCCCATTGAATCAAGGCTGATTCTTTTTTTTTCCTCCTCCTCAACCCCATTTTCCCGGCCCTCTCCCCATAACCTTTGATGCTATGAGCAATCAAGAACCTATCAATCTCTGCCTTAAACACACCCAACGACCTGGCCTCCACAGCTGCATGTCGCAACAAATTCCACAAATTCACCACCATCTGGCTATAGAAATTTCTCCGTATCTCTGTTTTGAATGGATGCCCCTCTATCCTGAGGCAGTACCCTCTTGTCCTAGGCTCTCCCACTATGGGAAACATCCTTTCCACACCTACTCTGTCTAGGTCTATCAACATTTGAAAGGTTTCAATGATATCCTCCCTCAATCTTCTGAATTCCAGTGAGTACAGATCCAGAGCCATCAAACTTTCCTTGTATGATAACTCTTTCATTCCTGAAATCAACCTTGAGAACCTTCTCTGTACTCTTTCCAATGCCAGCACATCTTTTCTAAGATGAGGAGTCCAAAACTGTTCACAGTTCTCAAGGTGAAGCCTCACCAGTGCGTTATAAAGCCTCAGCATCACATCCCTGCTCTTGCATTCTAGACCTCTTGAAAGGGATGCTAACATGCATTTGCCTTCCTCACCACTGACTCAACCTGCAAGTTAATCTTTAGGGTGTTCTGCACAAGGACTCTGAAGTCCCTTTGCACCTCAAGTTTTTGGATTTTTTCCCTGTTTAGAAAATAGTCTGCACATTTATTTCTACCACCAAAGTGCATTACCATGCATTTTCCAACATTATATTTCATTTGCCACTTCCTTGCCATTCTCTTAATCTGTCTAAATCCATCTACATCCTACCTGTTTCGTCAACACTACCTGCCCCTCCACCAATCTTCATATCATCTGCAAACATGGCAACAAAGCCATCTATTTCATCATCTAAATAATTTATATACATCATAAAAAAAGTGGTCCCAACACTGACCCTTGTGCAACACCACTAATCACTGGCAGCCACCAGACAAGGATCTTTTATTTCCACTCACTGCCTTCTTCCAATCAGCCAATGCTCTAACCATGTTAGTAACTTTCCTGTAATACCATGGGCTCTTAACTTGGTAAGCAGCCTCATGTGTGGCGTCTTGTAAAAAGCCTTCTGAAAGTCCAAATATACAACATCCACTGCATCCCCTTTATCTATTCTACTTGTAATCTCCTCAAAGAAGACTTCATCTAATCTAATCTTCTTCCTCAAAGAAGACTTCATCTTCATCTAAGACTTCATCTTCAAAGACTTCGTCTAATCTCGTCCTGTGTCACCAAGTACTCCATCATTTCAATTGCCTCTAACATCTAACACTGAGGTCAGGATAACTGGTCTGTAATTTCCTTTCTGCTGCCTTCCTCCTTTCTTAAAAAGTGGAGTGACATTTGCAATTTTCCAGTCCTCTGGAATCAGATTCCAATGATTTTTGAAAGATCATTGCTAATGCCACCACAATCTCTAATGCTTCCTCTTTCAAAACCCTAGTGTGGAGTTTATAAGTTCCAGGTGACTTATGTACCTTTAGGTCTTTCAGCTTTTTCAGCACCCTCTCCTTTGTAATAGCAACTGCATCCACTTCTCTTCCTTCACACACTACAACATCTGGCACACTGCTTGTGTCTTCCATAGTGATGACTGATGCAAAATACTCATTTAGTTCATCTGCCATCTCCACAACCCCTGTTATTATTTCTCCTGCCTCATTTTCTATCGATCCATTCTCATCTCTCTTTATTTTTTACATACTTGAAAAAGCTTTTACTATCCACTTTATTATTTGCTAGATTGCTTTCATATTTCATCTTTTCCCTTCTAATGATTCTTTTAGTTGCTCTCTGTAGGTTTTTAAAAACTTCCTTATCCTTTATCTTCTCACTATTTTTTGCTTTGTTGTATGTCCTTTCTTTTATTTTTATATTAGCTTTGACTTCCTTTGTTAGCCACGGTTGTACTATTTTGCCATTTGAATACTTCTCATTTTTGGAATACACATGTCCTGTACCTTTCTTATTTTTCCCCGGAACAAACACCATTGCTGCTCTGCTGACATCCCTGCCAACAGCTCCTTCCAAATTACTTTGGCCAACTCATCTCTTGTACCTCTGTAATTTCCCTTACTCCACTGAAATACTGCTATATCATACTTTACTTTCTCCATATCAAATTTCAAGTTGAACTCAATCATATTGTGATCACTGGTTTCTAAGGGTTCTTTTACCTTAAGCTCCCTAATCGCCTCCGGTTCATTACATAACACCCAATCCAGTGTAGTTGATCCTGTAGTAGGCTCAACGACAAATTGCTCTAAAAAGCCTTTTCTTAGGCATTCAACAAGTTCACTCCCTTGAGATTCATTACCAACCTAATTTTCCCAATCGACCTGCATGTTAAAATCTCCATGACTATCATAACATTGCCCTTTGTCACGCCTTTTCTATTTCCTGTTGTAATCTGTGATCCACCTCCCAGCCACTGTTGGGAGGCCTGTATATAATGACCATCAAGGTCCTATTACCCTTGCAGTTTCTTAACTCAACTCACAAGAATTCAATATCTTCCGATCCTATGTCACATCTTTCTGAGTTTTATGCCATTCTTCACCAGTAGAGCCACGTCACCCGTTCTGCCTACCCTCATATCCCTCTGATACAACATGTAATGTCGGACATTCAGCTCCCAGCTACAATCATTCTTCAACCACAATTCAGTGATTTCCACAATATCATACCTGGCAATCTGTAATTGTGCAACTAGATCATCCACATTATTTATTATATTCTGTGCTTTGAGATACAACACCTTTTAGGAATGCTTGATGTCTCTGGATCTGCACTTGATGGAGTTCCAAAGAGGACTATGCAGACTTCATTGAAACCTACTGAATACAGAAGACATCAGAGTGATGGTCCATTAGTAGGAGAGTCTAGGGTCCAAGAGCATAGCCTCAGAATAAAGGGAGAATTTTTTAAGGAAGAGGAGGAATTTCTTCAGGCAGAGAGTGGTAGTTATATGGTACTGGCTGCCAAACAGAGTTGTACAGATCAAGTTAATGGATATCTACATAGATTAATAGTTTTTTTGATTGTTAAGGAGGGTTAAGGGTTATGTAGAGCAGGGGTCCCCAAACTTTTTTGCACAGCGGACCGGTTTAATATTGATAATATTCTTGCTGATGGGGGGTGGGGGTGGTAGGGTTGCCAACGGACAAGAGTAGCAGTCAAATAAATTGAGCTTACCCCGAGAAAGACTACAATGACCATGAGGCCTTGCGCAGGCACCAGTGCGCATGCGTTTACCTGCCTATTTTTTTTCTGCAAATCTTTTTTGGCGATTCTGTTCGGGGGGGGGTGGTGTTAATCACAACTGGAATATAGGTGATAAGTGGCTAATACATCCAATTTCGTCTCTTAAAGGGTTTCTCTAACGAATTTAATATTAAACACAGCGCATATTTTCCTCACGTGAATATAGCAATAAGTCAAATATCGGGGGGGGGGGGGGAGCTTGAAGTAAATGTTGAATGAACTTCCAGTAGAAGTGGCAGAAGCAGGTTTGATATTATCATTTAAAGAAAAATTGGATAGGTATATGGACCGGAAAGGAATGGAGGGTTATGGGCTGAGTGCAGGTCGGTGGGACTAGGTGAGAGTAAGCGTTCGGCACGGACTAGAAGGGCAGAGATAGCCTGTTTCCATACTGTAATTGTTATATGGTTATATGAGTAAGTCAATAGCATCATAACATTTTAAGTAACTTTTGGATATTAAACACACAGCACATATTTTCCCCATATGAACATATAAAATCATTGCAACACACCAATATCGCTGAATCAGTGGGAGCCCTGGGCTTGTTTTCCTGCAACAAGATGGTCCCATCGAGGGGTGATGGGAGACAGCGATACTCGAAGGGGGTTCCTTATGTCCAGTCTATTCCGCAATTTAGTTTTCGTTGCATTCATTGCAGAAAACTCCGCTTCGCAGAAAAATGTTGGAAATGAAAGCAACGTTTTCAGTGCTTTTGTGGCTACCTCAGGATATTCAGCCTTGACTTTGATCCAGAATGCCGGCAGAGATGTTACGTCAAACATATTTTTCAGCCCATTGTCATTTGCAAGCTCGAGGAGTTGATCTTTTTCCCACGCTGACATGGAAGATTCACCGGAAACATTCACAAATAGGTCACGGACCCATTCCTTTGCAAGTCTTGGGTCACTGATGACCTCGCGTGTGTTCAAGCTCAACAGCGCTTGACAGGAATGAGGAAAGGTGCAGCTGACTCATATTGCCAAATCAGATCGTTTATTCACGGCCCAGTAGCGCGTGCTTTGCGGCCCGGTACCGGTCTGCGGCCCGGTGGTTGGGGACCGCTGATGTAGAGAAGGTGGGAGAAGGAGGTTGAAGAAAATAAACAACAATGATTGAATGTCAGAGCAGACTTAATTGTCTCAAAGAGTTAAAGCCTCAATATCTATCAGAGCAGACTCAGTGAACCAATTCTGTTCATATATCAGGGTATTTTTATTTTATTCCTCTTCACGCTTTGTAGTGCATCAGCCAACAACCTTACCATTGAGTCCTGATGAAAGGTCTCGGACTGAAACGTCGACTGTACCTCTTCCTAGAGATGCTGCCTGGCCTGCTGCATTCACCAGCAACTTTGATGTGTGTTGCTTGCATTCCTTTTGTCTGTCTGTTATGAGGTTGCATTGTTAGCTTGATGCTGAACCTAGCACCAATGGAAAGTGTGGAAGAGGCTGGCTGGATTCAAACCCAAGACCACTGGCCTTGAAGTCCGGTATGGATACCACTACGCTACTGGCTGGCATCAGGGTTTTATGGTTATAGTCAAAAGAGAGAGTTATGATGGATTGCATGTCATAAACATGTTGCGATTAAGCTCTTAAGTAGCTTTGTAAAGAGATAAATCAACCTGTCTTGATGAAATGTATCTTACATTAGATGCATTTGGGATCTAGCAAATGGCATAGTGCCAGAGGAATAAAGGACAGTTAATGCGAAAAGGAGAAACCAAATCTGTTCATCTAGAGCTTAAACTTAGAGTCAGAAACTTACTGAAAAAAAAATTACTGAACAACAATATTAATCAGCATTCATAAAGGCAGTACTTTTATTGGTGTTCGATCACATTCAGAATATTGCAAGCAATACTGGCTCCGAATCTAAGAAACAATATGCTGGCTGTGGAATCCCTTAAAGTTATCTTGCAGTTTAAATTGGTAGTAAAGAAAGAAAATGCAATGTTAGAGCTATAATATATAAAAAAAATTTGGTCTGAAGGCCATATTTGGCCTAAAAGTTGAGGAGATGTGACTGCTGCGACATTGACAAAGACCTCTGTGTCCTTCATAGCCAGAGGCAAGATTGGTGAGTAACTGATGATGTTCAATATGTCTTATAGCAGAAGAGAATGACAAATTAATTAAGATGGAATTGGACACTGGCTCGGCTGTTCCAGTCATTCCACAAAATGAGTTTGATTGGCATTTCAAACTGAACTGAAGCCTGCAGATTTCTAATTAAGAATTTAACTTCCAGTATGAACTGAAGCCTGCAGATATTCAACTAAGAATTTATACTGGAGAAAAGATAACTCCTGTGGGGGTGACTTTCGTAACAGTGTAATACAGCAAGCAGGAAGCAACACTGGGCTTGTACAGCATGTGATAAAATCAGGAGGGCTAGCACTGAGGACATGAGTGGCTGAGACAACTACAACTTGATTGGAGATCCATTCACCATTTGCATGCCACCTTTCCTGATATAGAGTCAACTGACTGTGAATTTTAAAAAAACATACTGGATGATGCCACAGCAGTGTTCAAGGATGGCATTGGAAAACTCAAACATATCAAGGGTAAAATAGTGGCAAATGAAAATGCCACACCAAGTTTTACAAAGCTTGTCCAGTTCCTTATGCCGTCTATGACAAAATAACCAGGGTGCTAGATTGCATGGCGGCTGAATGAACTCTTTCTATGATGAGTGGGGCTCATCGGCAACACCAGAGTTCCTGGTAGCCAAGATTAATGGATTTGTCAGGATCTGCAATGATTTTAAATTCACCCAGTGCTGATTGTAGATCAATAGGGTACCTTTATAAACAATTACAAAAGGAAATACTTCAGCAAAGTGGACTACAGATGGAAGTGGAAAAAGAGTCCAATGTGTTTCTCAGCATAAACAATCACAAAGGGCTTTATCAATAAAGCAAAAATTAGCAGGAGCATAGAGGGCTGGGAAGCTTTTAAAAACCTACAGAAAGTAAATAAATGAATCATTAGGAGGGAAAAGATGAAAATATGTAAACAAGCTAGCAAACAATATCAAAGTGGACAGCAAAAGCTTTCAAAAGCTTTTTCAAGTATGTAAAAAATAAAAGAGAGATGAGAGTGGATATAGGACTGCTAGAAAATGAGGCCAGAGAAATAATAACATGGATCAAGAAGATGGCAGATGAACTAAATGAGTATTTTGCATCAGTCTTCACTATGGAAGACACCAGCAGTGTGCCAGATGTTGAAAGGTGTGAAGGAAGAGAAGTGAGTGCAGTTACTATTACAAGCGAGAATGTGCTCGAAAAGCTGAAATACTTAAGGGTATATAAGTCACCTGGAACGGATAAACTGCACCCTAGGGTTCTGAAAGAGGTAACGGTAGAGATTGTGAATTGTTCAAAAATCAATGGACACCAGCATGGTGTCAGAGGACTGAAAATTGCAAATGTCACTCCACTTTTTAAGAAAGGAGGGAGGCAGCAGAAAGGAAATTGTAGATCACTTAATCTGACCTTAGTGGTTGGGAAGATGTTGGAGCCAATTGTTAAAGATGAGGTTATGAAGTATTTGGTGACACAGGACAAGATAGGACAAAGTGAGCACAGTTTCCTTAATGGAAAATCTTACCTGACAAACCTGTAGGAATTCATTGAGGATATTACAAGTAAACATAGAAACATAGAAAATAGGTGCAGGAGTAGGCAATTCGGCCCTTCGAGCCTTCACTGCCATTTATTATGATCATGGCTGATCATCCAACTCAGAACCCCGCCCCAGATTTCCCTCCATACCCCCTGACCCCCGTAGCCACAAGGGCCATATCTAACTCCCTCTTAAATATAGCCAATGAACTGGCCTCAACTGTTTCCTGTGGCAGAGAATTCCACAGATTCACCACTCTCTGTGTGAAGAAGTTTTTCCTAACCTTGGTCCTAAAAGGCTTCCCCTCCATCCTCAAACTGTGGCCCCTCGTTCTGGACTTCCCCAACATCGGGAACAATCTTCCTGCATCTAGCCTGTCCAATCCTTTTAGGATCTTATACGTTTCAATCAGATCCCCCCTCAATCTTCTAAATTCCAACGAGTACAAGCCCAGTTCATCCAGTCTTTCTTTATATGAAAGTCCTGCCATCCCAGGAATCAATCTGGATAGATAAAGTAGGATAGATAAAGGGGATGCAGTGGTTGTTGTATACTTGGACTTCAGACGGCCTTTGACAAGTTGCCACACACAAGGTTGCTTACCAAGTTAAGAGCCCGTGGTATTGCAGGAAAGTTACTAACATGATTAAAGCATTGTAGGAGGCAGCAAGTGGGAATACAAGGATCCTTTTCTGGTTGGCTGCCAGGGACCAGTGATGTTCCACACAGGTCGGTGTTGGGACTGCTTCTTTTTATGCTGTTATCAATGATTTAGATGATGGAATAGATGGCTTTGTTGCCAAGTTTGCAGATGACATGAAGATTGGTGGAGGGGAAAGTAGCGTTGAGGAAACAGATAGGCAGCAGATATACTTACGCAAATTAGGAGAATGGGCAATAAAGTGGAAATGAAATAAAAAGTTGGAAAGGGCATTGTCATGCACTTGGTAGTAGGAATAAGTGTGTAGGTTATTTTCTAAATGGGGAGAAAATCAAAAAATCTGAGTTTCAAAAGGATTTGGGAGTCCTTGTGCAGAACACCCTGAAGGTTGACTTACAAGTTGAGTTGGTGGTGACGAAGACAAATGCAATATTCACATTCATTCTAAGAGGACAAGAATACAAGGGCAGGGATATGTTGTTCAGGGTTTATAAGGTACTTGTGAGGCATCCATTTAAAGCAGAGATGCAGAAAAAAAATTTTTGGCCAGAGGGTGGTAAATTTGTGGAATTTGTTACCACAGGCAGCTGTAGAGGTCAGGTCATTAGGTGCATTCAGGGTAGAGCTTGGTAGGTTCTTGATTAGACATGGCATCAAAGGTTACGGGGAGAAGGCTGGGGAGTGGGGCCGAGAAGGGGAAAAAAGGATGATCCATTATTGAATGGCGGAGAAGACTTGATGGGCCAAATGGCCCAATTCAGATCCTGTCTTTTATGCTCTTATAATAGGCTTATTTTTCTGGTAGCATCTGCACCTGCACTCTGGTGGAAAGCTATGCACCAGGTGCTGCAAGGTTGTCCATGCACTCAGTGTTACCTGGATGACATCATTGTTACCAGTAGGGATGACAAGGAATATCCCCATAGTCTCAAACCAGTATTAAAAAAAATTAGAAGATCATGGGCTTGAGCATGATGCAACAAGTATCCCATCATTAAACCAAACATTACTTGCTACGTCATTAATGTACAAGGACACACAAGTGCGCTGAGAAAATTCAAGCTGTGGTGGATGCCCCAAGGCCAGAGGACATGTCACAACTGTGGTCCTTATTAGGGTTTGTCAATTACTATTACAGGTTCCTGTCAAACCTGGCTACTGTGCATCACCCCTTTAACTCATTAGCACAGATTGGGAAATAATAGCAATGGACAAAGAAATGTGAGGTAATTTTCCAAAGGACAAAGGAATTTGTGACATCAGAGACTACACTCACCCATTATCATCCACATCATCCAGTGTGACACTTAGACTTCTGGTATAGCTGCAGTCATGTCACATACTATGAATGATGGAAGTGAATGCCCTATAGCCTTTGCATCACATTTCCTTACTGTTGCAGAGAAGAATTATGCACAGATTTACAGAGAAGCCTTGAGTCTGGTTTGTGGTGTAAAATGTTTCAACCATTACTTGTACGTGAGAGTGTTTACCCTCATTACTCACCATCAACTAGTGTCCATTTTCAGTCCACAGAACGGTGTTCCTCTCACAACAGTAGGACAATTGCAGGGATGGGCTTTGTTTCTTGGAGGACACAATTACAACATTGAATTCAAGAGGACAACTAATCATGAAAGTGCTGATAGATTATCCCATTTAACCTTGGAAAAGGAAATAGCTGAAAAATTCACGAAAGGGGACACTCCTCTTGACATATTCTCCCTAATGTAAATTGAAAGTCTCCCTATTATGGCAGAGATGATCCAAAGCGAAACTGAAGGAAACCCAACACTGTGTTTATAGGAGAGGACAGCAGACCATGGAGGAAGGAGAAAGAGGAAGTGAACCAGATGGAGGTGATGGGCAGGTGAGAAGAGAGAGGGTTAGAGGGTAACCAGGAAATGCTGCTGTTTCTGGCAGATGGAGCAAAGGTGCTAGAAAAAGTGGTTCCCCGATCTACATCAGATGTCAATTATGTAGAGAATGCCACACCAGGAGTACTTGATATATTTCAATTTGGCTTCCCATTCGCATCCCAAATTGTCTACCATGACATTCTCTACCGCCTGGACAAGGTCATACACAGGTTAGAGGAGCTACAGCTCACATTCCATCTAGATAGCCTCCAACCTGCTGGCAAGAACATTGAATTTTCTAACTTGCAGTTCAGTAATTCCTCCCTCCCCACCCTTCTCTTTTTCCCATTCTCTATTCTGGTTCCCCTCTCAGCCTTTCTCTTTTCTTCTCTTGCTCATTTCCTCCTGTTGGTGTCTCTTCTCCTTCCTCTTCTTCTAGGTCCACTATCCATTCCTATCTGATACCTTCTTCTTCAGCCCCTTAACACTTCCACATATCACCTCCCAGCTTCCTACGTCATCCTCACCTCCCCATCCCACCTACCTTTCCCCCTCGCTTGGTTTTACTTACTACCTGCTTCCTTGTACTCCGTACCCTGACTTCATTTTCTTATTCTGGCTTCTACATTGTACATCTTCTATTCTCCCCTCTCCCAATAGGCAGATGATACAAAAACCTGAAGTCACGTACCACCAGGCGTAAGAAAAGCTCCTATCGGACTCTTTATAACAGCCTCTTGACTATCTTGTACAATAAGATGGAATCTTGACCTTACAATCTATCTTGTTGTGATTTTCCACCTTGCTGTCTGCCTTCACTGCATTTCCTCTGTACCTTTCTCGGCATTCTGTTATTGTCTTTCCCTTGTACTACCTCAATGATCTTAATGGGTGGCATGCATCACTGTACCTCGATGGGTGCTGGTTGCCTGTCATGTCTGACGATGACAGGAGACACGTGCAGGAAAAGCCTTTGCACTTGTGGAGTTCCACTCTCTCGACCTCAGAAGTCTGGGTCCATGGTGACGAACAAGCATCACAAGCTGGGGTCTTCCCTGGCTGGAGTGGATGACCATAATGTCTTCTGTGCCTTGTCATGCCCTTTGCCCTCCACCGAGCATTGCAGAACCACTTTCCAGGCCAGTAGATCCCACTGTAGATCTCACCTGCCCAGTCTGCCAGAGCTGGCTTTGCATCCTAGGACAGGCATGTTCTCATTACAATGGAGTCTGATGCCCACCAGTCACCCTCACCTGGCTTACCCCACCTATCAAAGCAGTGTACCAGGGTGTGGCTGCAGTCGTACGCAGACAGCTACTTGGAGCCTCAGGTGAGAGCAATGTGTCCAGTGGGGACTAAATGTGTGTGAGCTGGATTGGTCATGGAAAGCTCCTTTACCAGAGGTGCTACCCCTCCTATATCAAGCCATACTCTCCTCAGTACGTGACAATAAACTACAGAATTGCCAGTGTACAATACCGTGAACCAAGAGACCTGGTCCTGTGCTTTACTCTTCTATATTCTATGTTCTGAAAAGATAAGGTGACTCAGAAAGCCTGCAACATATTTTTCATTTATGGCTAGAGGCAGAAACTGAGAGATCAGTGAGGTTATGTTACTCTTTCTTGTGTAGCTGTGGGCCTTCACTCATAGCAATAAATAATTCAAAATTAAATTCAGTCTAACTATACTAGTAAGTTTGCATTGGGTCAGAGTAACAGTTCTGGTATGAAACATGAATATTTTGTGCTAAACTGCAGGAGTCAGTTCACTGAGCTAGCTTCCTAGATATTCCTAACTTCTTAAGTGAAAATGCATCTAATTTTTTTTGCACAAATACAAAATCATTGGAGTACAACCCAAAGCAAAGAACATTTCCTTTGTCTTACTTAATAGAAAATTCATGTACTGAAAATTAATAAAAAGGTATACTCTGTTTTCTTTAAGGTTTGGTAACATAAGCAATAGACTTGGTATGTCCCTGGTATTGAACAAGACTTTTTAATTTCTTTACAGTGTTTAACAACTTATTCCAAATCTTGAATCAACATGTATACCATCCTTGTTCTATTTGAAATCGTTATCATTTTGCAGCAAAGTACAACTGAAGCTAATTGGTATGAGTTATTTAAAGACTACATGAGACGTATTAGGGTTTCTAGCATTTAATGCTGTTCATGTTTACCTTGCCAGCAGCTAAGTATTTGCCATTTCAACTGAAGCTAATAGCAAAGCTATTGTTTCTAATACATTGTGTAATGATTACTTTAGGCTATTCATTACCTGTTTCCAACACTTCCCATTATGGACCATTTCTGACTGTATCTATTTCTTGTTTTTCTGTTCAATTTATTCAGGGTTTCATTGAACAAATAATGCATGTAGTGTAGTTTTCATGTTTTGTTTCCTTCCCTTTTCCTTGTCAAGAAGGAAGGTCTAAATGTCAATTATTATCCTTATAACTTGATTCCACCTACAAAGATACTACATCCGAATCACTGGTGTTTCAGTCACTGCCAGTTACCATTCTCTCTAGTGTCTTTAAAAGCTTCCAAATGCAGCAGTGACACGGTGGCAATTCTGCAAGTTTCACAGAACCTGTTTTGGCTCCCTCCCAACCAATTGCCAGAGTGTATACTAATACCAGATTGAATTTGGGACAAATTAACATTAAAAAAAAGGTAAAACTTGGAAACTTCTCCTACTCCTACAGATGTTCAAAACCAATTCAGCAAGCTTGTTCACCCCGACCAATGCTTTACATTTTTTTCTCATCTTTGAAGTAAAATATTGTGCTTAGAATTTGATTATATGAGAGATATGAATAAATTAGTAAGGCATTCTGACATACGGTGGATTCATTAGATGGTATTGTATTTGCAAGAGCATCAAGAGTCTATCTGAGTTTTAAGAAATACTTTGGCTGGTTAGCTGAGAGTTCAACAGTAGCTGGCAGCAACAATATGCGATCTAACATTACCAAGATTAAAATCAGTGCTTTGAGAGCTAATTGGATATCTTCAAAGTTCAGTTCGACATATGTATTGATAAAGATGTTTGTGATAATCTTCTTAAGCCATGTTGCTTGTTGTTTTTCAAGGAACCTCAAAGGGATCATGCTGGAATTTATTGAAATTGCCTGCACAGCAACATGCCAGCTAGTATTTCCACATGAACCATGTCCAGTTCGTACACTGCAGTCAGCCATTTTGGTACCAATGCACTGGTTTCAGATGAGTCACATTCACAGTCCATAGCTGGCTTGCCTGAATCATGTAAAGCAATGATGTGGCATAAATAAATGTTGAAAACTGAGATGAACAACTAAAAAAATTCAAGGAGTCTATGTTCTTGTCAAATAAAAGTAACAGTTTGAACCTACTTAACACTTCTAACTGTTTAGATGCATCAATCGAACTGAACTAATTTATCAGAAATTGCCTTTGATAGACATTTTTTTCCTGCTGTTCTAATGTTCTCAGTGAACTCAATGAGGATAAGGATTATTCACCAAGGTTGATGAGGATCAGGATCCTAAGACTGTGGGTACGTCTACACTACGCCGGATAATTTTGAAAACAAAGCTTTTTCTCTTCGTTTTGCCCTCCCGTCCACACTGAGCCGGTGTTTTCAGCCCCCAAAAACGGAGATTTTTGAAAACACTCTCCAGAGTGAATAAATCTGAAAACGCTTAATATCCGGCGTAGTGTGTGCGGGGTAACCAGAGAGATTTAAAAACGCTGTCATGACAACACCACAACAACAATGCTTTTTTCTGCTTCTACTTGGTACTGCGCAAGCCGTTATAACGCGCAGTCGGTGTGGATGGCGTGAGAGTTAAATTGTAAAGTGAGTTTTTTTGACTATTAAAAACGCTGTCATGACGAGCTGGAACAGATGTTCGTTGTTTTCTTGAACGCCACCACCTAACAATTTCAGAACGGACGGACGAGACTGAAACCAGTTGACCCATAGCTTACTGAATAAATAAGTATACTCACTTCGCCCTGTTTTCTGTCCTTGCTTGTATGAAGGTGGTTTACCTATTTCTGCAAGTACTTCTCTGACAATAGATGTGTAACAGCCTAATGTAACATTGTATGGAAATACAAGATAACGCTGATGCAGATGTTTTATACATTTAACAAGGTGCTTTATTAATGTAACAGAGTTAGTTTTTCAATGTTCGTCCTCAGCTGGGTCATACTGTCCGTGAACTCCATGTTGGTTGCCTCCATACGCTCCAGTATTTGTTTTTTTTTAAGTTTTAAGTCCTCCTGTGCGAGAGTCAAGAGCAATTCCTTTAAAGTTTTTCTACTTTGTAACTGGACAAACGCGCACGAAGTATATCGTTTCCTCTTCGCTTGTTTTCTGTGTGTGTCCTACGCATGCCCAGTAGGAGGAGATTCGCCCAAATATCCACCTAATGTGGACGGAGATATTTTGAAAAACGCTTAGTGTGGACGCCTGTCGTTTTTACTCGAAACCGGCGTTTTCAAAATTATCCGGCGTAGTGGGACGTAGCCTGAATGCTGGGGAATTTCTGTGAGATTGAACTGTGCTGCTCTACCCCATGGGGAGTCTAGTGATAGATTGTATGGAAAATACAATGCCAGTTATTGCCAGTTAAGTTGAAGACTTTGATATTTAGGTCTGTACCAAGAAGTCTCAGATCAACAAGCAGTTATTTGGGTAAATGCAAGTTGTTCCTTTTGAAAGAACTTGCATTCACCAACAAAATCTGATTCATAGACTTTACAGCACAAAAAATACATACATTTTTATTATTGTTCTGTGTTTGTTGCCTCAGCTACTCCTTGTGGTAATCAAATCCATATCCTCACTACTTTCTGGTTTAAGAAATTACTCCTGAATTGGATGCCTAAATATCCAATAACTATCTGGAATATCTGTACATCTATTCTGAAGTGAAGTGTCAACTTAACAGAATTTTAGAATTTTCCCCTGAGATTTTTAAAAATTTAATCCTAGGTGATTCAATGCATTTGAGTTTTGTTGTTGGTGCTATTCCTCAGTGATAAAAAGATAATACAAAGAAAAATTGTTACTTCAGCAGCTCACAGATATGAGTTAAGAAAGATGAATTGAAAAAGAGGTCAAAATGATTGATTGGATCCTATTCACTTTTCTTGTTACTGCAATGATAACTTCTGATGGTCGCACTTGTGTCAAGGTTGACCTCACCTTTAATACTTAGATGGCTTAATCATACCATAAGGCCTTGGTAGGATGTGTTTCCATTTCCTGCCTTTCAGCTGACTGCAGTTGCTGAGTGTCAGAAACATATCCACACCCACAAAGAAAGTAGGCAGATAATTAGTTTGTAATTTTCTAGTTTGTTTGTCTTGCATAATGTTCATGACCTGATCTGTACATACAATAGGCAAGACAAGCTTGTCACTGTGTCTTGGCATATGTGACAATAATAAACTATTTTCTAATTCTAGAACAGCCAAGGAAGAAGCCAAGTCATAGACTGTGTGTACCTTCTCTCACTCACCCCTCTACAACTCACTCCCTCATGGAGTCATAGACATACAGCGCAAAAGCAAGCTCTTCAGTCCATCCACTTATACAAATCTATCATGAAACTCATTTTTTATTCTCTCCACATTCATATCAAACCCCACCAAGATTCACCCACTTAAGTGGCTGTGATCTATCAACTTCACACACCTTCAGGAGGTTGGAGGAAACCCCAGAGAAGCCCACACAGTCACAGGCTGAGGAGAAAGGTTTGATTAAGATGAAGGATGAGTTCAGAGAAGAGTGAATGGGTAGGACCAGATAGGTGCCAATATTTGGGACATGTTCAAGATTCTAGTCCTGGATAAATGAAGGGAAAATACTATGTGAGTGGTTCTGTAGTACAATAAGGTGAATTGTTGATACTGCAAACTAAGTCATTATGAACTTGCACCTTATTGTCTAAATACACTGCACTTTCTTTGTAGCCATAGGACTTTATTGTGCATTCTAATACTGTTTTACCATGTGCTATATTGATGCATCATGTGAACAGTATGCAAGTGAAGCTTTTCACTATACCTTGGTACATGGTGGTGGTGCGTGGCGAAGTGGTTAAGGCGTTCGTCTAGTGAGCTGAAGGTCGTTAGTTTGAGCCTTGGCTGAGGCAGCATGTTGTGTCCTTGAGCAAGGCACTTAACCACACATTGCTCTGCGACGACACCGGTGCCAAGCTGTATGGGTCCTAATACCCTTCCCTTGGACAACATCGGTGGTGTGGAGAGGGGAGACTTGCAGCATGGGCAACTGCTGGTCTTCCATACAACCTTACCCAGGCCTGCACCCTGGAAACCCTCCAATGTGCAAGTCCATGGTCTCACGAGACTAATGGATGTCTATGTAAAATATATGATTATTGGTGCCAGACAGGGCGGTTTGAGTAACGGATGTCTATACTATGGTACATGTGACAATAATAAACTAATTCCAATTCCAATTTCACTGCCTTTTACAAAAAGCCACCACCATATGCACATTTCCCTCCTCTCTCCTTCCAGTATTCTCAAAGAATCCTTCCCTCAAGTACTCTCTGATTCACTCGTCCTTCTTCAGCAATGCTCACTCGCTTTCTCACTGCACCCACCAAAGCAACCATGGGAGATGACTTCTATCTTTTCTCTTCCCACTGTCCAGGCCCCCAAAAAATCCTTCCAAATGAAGAAGCAATTCACTTACACCTATTCCAAATGAATAAATGACACTAAATGCTCATGATATTTCCTCATTCACAGTGAAGAAACCAAAACAGATTAGGTAATCACTGTGAGGAACACCTGTGTCCTGTCTGCAAGTTTGATGGGTGAATAGCTATGCATAAATTCTTCTCAGGCTTCCAGCCAGTTCCAGAAGTCAATTTTAACTAATATTTCAACAACAAACCCTACCATATTCATCAGGGATGATGCCTAGGCATATATAATTTATTGGTATATATACGTAACTCCCGCTGTCCGTTTCTGCTGATTGGTTAGTCCTCAACCAATCTGAGTTCTGCTGTCCCACCTTGTTTAAAATCATATTCCAATTCTTACTTGGAGCGAGACCTTCGCCTTGTTGAAATTCTTATTTGCTAGTCTTTGTTACTTTTCCACTTCCTACCTTTTCTCGTGACAGGTCTTTGACCTGCAATACTCACAGTTTTCTTCTCTTCATAGACATTAGACCATAAGACCATAAGACATAGGTGCAGAATTAGGCCTTTCAGCCCAATGAGTCTGCTCCACTATTCCATCATAGGTGATCCTGGATCCCACTCAACTCCATTCATCTGCCCTCTCACCATATCCTTTGATGCCCTTCCACAGTGAAGACTGATGCAAAATACTCATTAAGTTCATCTCCTATTTCTTTGTCCCCTATTGCTATCTCACCAGCATCATTTTCCAGTTGTCCAATGTCAACTCTCACCCCCTCCCCTTTTACTCTGTAGATCACTGAAAACAACTTTTAGTTTCTGCTTTATATTATTGGCCAGTTTGCCCTTATCTTTCATCTTTTCCCTTTTTAATTTGCTTTTTTAAAGAAATTCAGCTGTGCTGTTTCTTTCAGTGCAAGTGAATAGAATTGATGTTTCCCTGACTACAAGAGAAGGTCCAGGGAAAAGGTTATCTATAAGTTGAAATTAACACATTTTCTTTGCCCTCTCTCTGCCAACACCATCCGTGTCATTCAGTTTCTCTTTCACAGACATATTCCATGTCTTCACCACCCCTCCATTTTCTTGCTACTGAAACAATGCCTCTCTTCTAACCATTCTTTGTTTGGATGTAATTTCTCGCACTTCCTGTGTTTTGTTTAATTTTACACTTGCCTACATATAGTGGATCTCATTGCATTGCTTCAGTTGGTGTAGTAGTCAGTATTAATAAGTGACAAAACAACAGCTGAGAATTTTCCTGGTAAAATGAACCCTGTTCCAGATATTGAAGCTAAATGTCGCTGTTGCGCTCAGTACTCATGGTGACAACATTTTAACAACACTCATAAGCATAAGAAAGTTTGCAGATACTGAAAATCCTAAACAGCACACACAAAATGCCGGAAGAACTCAGCAAGTGGAAGTGTTTATGGAAATTAATTGATAGTTGACATTGCTGCTGAGATCCTTCTTCAGGGTTAACAAGGAAGGGGGAAGATGCCAAAATAAAAAAGTGGGGGAGGGCAAAGAGGCCAGCTGGAAGGTGATAGGTGAAGCCAGGTGGGTGGGAGGCATCAAGGGATAGGGAAGAAAGAATCTGATAGGAGAGGAGAGTGGACTGTAGGAGAAAGGGAAGGAGGAGGGGACCCCGGGGAGGGAAGGGGGCGGATGGGAAGTAATAGGCAGATGATAAGGTGAGAGTGGGAATATTGGAAGGTGGGATGGGGTGGAAATTTGATTACCAGAAGGAGAATCGATATTCATGCTGTCAGGTTGGAGGGTGCAATGCTCTGCTGGTTGATTGCATCATTTTCCAGTTTAGTACTCTAAATCACAAGCAGCAGATACCAGAGTGGAGGGTTTTGCTGTTTTTGTGAGTGTCATTCATTACTCCAGCAGATCACATTTCATTTACATCATTCATTCTGTAACATCACTTTGGAAGATATACCTACAACATTTGTTGGTTGTTGCTTGAATCACTGAAAGGCCACATCTTGACTGCAATATTCAAAATCATTTCTTTCTGTCTGAAAGACCTCACAACACTCCAGTGTGGGATCTTGCATGAGACTGTCCAAATGCAACACTGAGATATAGAGGACATGTGGTGCAGGTGTGAAGGGATCTTGAGGGAAGAGTGTACCATATAATCCAAGACCTGATCCTAGAAAAGTTTCCATCAAGTGGAATTTCTTTGTTGGCTCTTGCAATTCTTTCCAAGCAATAGATTGAAATTCCATTGAAAGACTTTACCTCCATGCACCATTTGAACTTTCTGCATTGTCTTGTATTGTCATACAAATAATCTTAACAGAGTACAGTTCTGTGGACTCTGAAGTGAAAGTTGAAACCAAAGAAGGACTTCTAAACTCTGTCATAGGTAGACAAATGGACTGTATGAGAGGTGATACACTCCTCCTATTGTTTTTGTTGGGCTTCTGCATGCTCTTTAAAGTTCATTATGCCTTTCCAAAAGCCCTTTCACCACTTTGATAGGTCAGCAATCAGTGGAGATGTTAAATTTTCTCAAGGATCTGATCTGTTGATGTGATGGGGTCAAAAGTAAAGTTCCAGTTTTGGCAGTTTGATGCTGGGTGTGGGAATCAGACCCTACTGAGAGTAAACAGTGCTGGAGCTTTTGTTCCAGGCGAGAACATTACTGTTGCTTTGCACTTTTTGCAATGGATTTGGAGGATTTTACCAGATAGCATTGATAGTATCTCCCCAATGATTTGAGACAGTTCAGACTTCTAAAGTTTCTGACCATGAGATCTGGGCTGGATCTGATATCTTGAGTCTAGCTTTCACAGAGGTAGGAACAATCATGTCCTACATGGATTACTCACTGTGCGCCTCTTTAAAATTATTCCCAATGAGGTTTGTGTGATCTAATATCGGCATCCAGCATCTCATATTCCAAGGAACAGCACCTCACTTGCTGCCTGGATAGATTAGAAATTGGTGGCATGAACTTTGAATTCTCCAACTTCTAGTAATTGCTCCCTCTCTTCCCCTTTTATTTCTTTCCTCCTCACCCTGGCCCTTATCAACAAGTCACTTTCCCTTACCCCACTTTCTTCATCTGTCCATCACCTACATACACCTCCAACTATTTCTTTTACCCTACTACTCCCTACTGTTGACACAATATTCCATGTTCCACCTTTGTCTCATCAAATTCCATCAACTTCAGCCTTCTATCACTTCAACCAATCACCTCCCAACCAATCTCCAACACTATTTCCGTCCTTCCCTTCCCCATTTGCCTGTCAACCATTTCCCCCTCACCTGAATTCATCTATTGCCTCTCGGCTCTTGCTCCACCCCTCCCTCTCCCTCCTTTTACTTGATACCTGCACTCTGACATCCAATCCAGATGAAGGGACTTGACTTGAAACATACATTTCCCTCTGTAGATGCTGTGTGACCCATTGAGGTCCTCCAGTGGTTTGTGGCTTGAGCAACCAGCATACAGCACCTATCACAGGAAATTGAGAGAAAATCTTATTCCTCATGCCAACTGATGGAATTTCCCTCACTTATCCAAATCATGTTGGCCCTAGAAATTGTCCAGGATCAGTGCACTGTGACACTGGAATTGCTGTCCTTGTATTGCACTTTGTGCTTATGTCCAACTGGGAAATAGATATGACCTTCCAGCAGTGATGTAGATTGTTTGCTAGAAACTGCTTCTGTTGTGCTTGATGTTTGCAGACTGGCAGTGCAGCACTGTTACCTCAAACTCAAGGTCACATAAATGTTTAGCATGTTTGCATCCATGTACATTTAACATATGTTACCAGACCAGCATCAATCAAACTGGTAATTCCATCTTCTACCTTGAATTTGTAAAATCCTCTGCACAGTCTTGATCTCTTCATTTTTATTACATTAGCTTGGATTTAATCTAAAATTGTGCACAAGTTTTCAGTTCTTATTATATTCCATACAGAATGCTCTTTGATCTGTGCAATATCAAATGATTTCATCCACAATATTATCGGAGTAGAGTTCAATCATATTTGGGGGAAGTTGCATGTATTGAGAGTGGCTGCTCATTAGAATTTGCTGTATGGGCAATGAAACTAAAAGGCTGCTACTGGATTTAAAGATTAAGATCAGTTTAAAGGGGCAGGCAGGTATCAATTAAATGTATCTTTTCAATTGAATATAAAGCCATCATCTAAATAATATCTCTAATTCTTGCTGTTGAACAGAGTGCATGTCCTCAGAAATGGTATTGCGCTTGTCGCTGGAGAGAATGAAAGAAGCAGATAATTCCTGTTTAGAACAAGACCTCAAAGTAAGCAACATAAGAATCAATAGTAGGCGATTGCAAGAGTATTGATGACCTTAATCCATTGGGCAGTATCAAGCTGGATAATGTTTAGTTACTTTATCAAGTCAAACAAGGTGAGCAAAATTGCAACCATAAACAGTAGACCTTTAGCACTTAAAGTGATCTCCCTCCATTTTGCTCCCATGTGCTTGACTGATAGACAATGGAAATATGGCATTGTGTAGTGTTATACTGGCACTGTTTTCAACTAGAAATGTCCCTTTATACATAGTCTTACAACAATTTATTCAATGATATGCTCACATAGAACATCAAGATCAAAAATTACATCTGCATGCCGATGGTTCAGCACAACTAATGTTAGAAATATATTCAATAGATTTCCAAAACATACTCAAAGTGGAGCTGAGAATCTTTAATGCAAGAACTTAATAGAGTGTCCACCTTAAAGAGTGCTACAATCTTCTGTGAGGAAGTTAATTTTTTGTTGCTGCATTTTTCTGTGGATTGTTCAAAGATTTCAAGCCCAAAGATAATGGGTATCTGTTTTCCAGTTTAGGAGAACAAACTAGAAGTAGTACAATGGAAACTGGTGTCCATGGCTGTGAGAGGTAGTTTTCCTCAACAAGTTTCAGACAGACTTGAATCTGCAAAAGCCTGTTTTTCTACTCTTCTGTTTGAAACTACTTACTGCCTGTTATGCTGCTGACACGTGGGGCAGCAATGAATGTCCTGCATCTCTGTCATACCGTCACACACAGATATAGAAGGATTCTTCAATGCTGTTTTCATAACAATTTTTGTTGACCCGTCAGCGTTGTTAGCCCTGAGCTGAACCCCCAAACCTAGAGGTCTGGGGAAAGTCTGGCCTTTACATCTTGACCTGTTTGGCATGGGTGATGCTCCTAAGAGTCAAAGTAAAAGGCCTGACTCCTGCCAACATAGCTCTCTGGGTCATTGAGGGTCACAAGCTTCTAAACCTTACAACAAAATAATGATCCTGGAGGTGTGTTTGAAAATAATATATACTAATTGAAAGCAGTAGTTTTGGTTAAATATATACGTGTGCTGGATATTTCTGTTTCCTAACACCTTTCTGCTTCATGATGTACTGAATATGAATCTGTGGCACTTTAGATATTGAGAAATTCCTTTTACCCCAAGAACTATGGAGTTCTCTAACATAGAGCTACCCCATTATTCTGAGCTTCAGTATTTTCAAATGGTGATCGATGGATGCTCCTCCTTGACTTTTATATTTTCGTGTAGAGATTTGGGGAAAAGGTTAGTAATGAGGCCACTGGAAAATGATTCAGCTTTTTTGTGGTTTACATGTTTTATAAAAATTAGCCTTGAGATGACTGGGCGATAGTTGTTTAGTTTTGAGGGTGTAGAGTTCTTTGGGGCAGGGATGATGGTGGAGGCAGCAGCCTGGTTGAGTGAAGTGTGGAAGATATCCTTGAAGACCTCAGGGAGTGTGCACAGTCCACTTGGGATTTTGTCTGGGTTGGCAGTCTTAGGAAACTCTCTGCAGAGTCCTACTCATGTTTGTTGCTGTTACGCTGTCGCTGCTTAACTGGGGTTGTTGAGAAGGTGAGTAGCTTTTGTGGCCGATGTTATGTTGCATGCCTCAAAGAGTGCATAAAATAAGGGGGATTTATATGCTAAGAAATGAGAAAACCAGGGGGTGTCCTTAGATTTGTTCTAAGTGCTCAAGGTCATTGTCTGGATGGCAAAACTGGCTAAAGCGTCTGTAACAAAGGACTTTTATCACGAAAAAGAAGCACAATGAGATACGGAGAATTTTTGATTACGTGAGTTATTTTGGAATGTGCTGTCTCCAAGGTGAAAGCAGGTTTAATGGTGAATTTAATACATACTTGAAAGAAAAAAAAGTGCTTGGGGAAAAGTGAGCTAACTGACCTCTTTCAGCACTGCATCAGATTAGCCGTCATATTTAAGTGAAAAATGGATTTAAATTTTCATATGTCAATCAGCAATTTACTATGAGCCTCAGGACTGCCCTAAGCATGCAGAGTAATGACTTAGAGTGGGAATATGAAATGCTCAGCAAAGTATCTGAAACTTAGATAGAAGTGAAAGAACAGAAAACACAAGAAATTATTTGTTTTTTTTTCCCATTTTGCCTATTAAGGAAGACTAATCATTCTGGTCCCAAAAGGATATGAATCTCATCAATATAGCCAGATGCTGATGGATGAACTAGCAGAAGCAGCTGAAACTGTGGGCAACAGATGAGTTCCACATCTCTTCAGGCTATTTAATGAGCTCTTCCATCTCAGCCGTCACTAAAGCTAAGACGACGAATCAGCCCAACTTTACCGTGAATTCAACAAAAGCTCTCTGTTCCCTCTAATGTGAACACAGAGATGAAAGGCAGAGTTTTAAAGGTCAAATATTGAAAACTGAATATTAAAAATGTATTGCAGTTGCAGCTCTGTGACAAAAGCTTAGATTAAAAAGCACTTTTAGAGCGCAGTACAGGGAAATTCATTTTTGTTGGATTGAATCGTTTTTTCTGGAAGTGCATCATGGAGTGATTAGAATGTAACATTAGATACTGATGAAATGTCCAGATGGCATTCTCCCTAATCTGCAGGTGAGACTCATTGCAACATAAAGAATTCCAGCGAAATTTCAAGGGAACCCAAAAAACTAGAGGCCAATGAAATTACAAACAAGAGAAAATCTGCAGATGCTGGAAATCCGAGCAATGCACACAAAACTCAGCAGGCAAGGTAGGGTCTAGGAAGAGTACAGTCAATGTTTCGGGCCAAAACCCTTTGGCAGGATTGGAGAAAAAAAAGTTCCAGCAGGGCTAGAGAAAAAAAAGCTTTCTTTCTCCAGTCCTGCTGAAGGGTTTTGGCCCAAAACATTAACTATACTCTTTTCCTAGATTCTGCCTGGCCTGCTGAGTTCCTCCAGCATTTTATGAGTGTGGCCAATGAAATTTCTACTGAATTAACACTTAACATGAAGAGCTACTGCATCTGAGCCTGGCAACATTTTCTTCAGAAAATCTCATTAATATCCGTAATTTTTATGATGTAAAATCCACAAATGCAAGTACTTAGGGCTTGTATCTCAAAATGTGAAGGAACTAAAAAAAATTCTGCTGTTCTTCCATTGGTAAGCCTTCATTAACTAGGAGAACGTGCAGTGAAGGAAAATTAAAAGCAGCTCCTCATGTCTTGAACATGAAAGGAAGTTTAATGAAGATAAACAGTCTGTGAGCTGTTTGGAAACTAACTGGTATTTCTCATCAAGTAACATGAGACTAACCAGACTTGATGGAGGAAGGAGGGGTAGCAACATTTTAATTTGAGCATGGTTGTTGATGGATATATTGGTGGTACTTCATCTTAATTTGCAAATTGTTATATATTGCAACAATCACTGCAAGATTCCTGTAATTACTGGATAATGCACATTTGAAGATGAATTCAGGATTTCAAGGGCAACCATGACAATAATAGGAGCTGCCTAAAATGAAGGAAAAAATTGTGACAAGCATGTTACAAAACAGAATAAATTTGCAAACAGGCAGTTATTGTCATACACTGAGAAGTTTATTTTTGAGTTTTAGTGTTAGAACATACAGTGGTTCCAGTTAATTGGGGGTCATCATTTAATTGGGACAGATGCTTTTTTGATACAACTCCTAAAGAACAAAATTGTGAAAATAGCCAGGATTTCCTTTGTTTACTTGGGACACGATGCCACTTAATTGAGACAGGAGACTGTTGCCTAAAAGTTTCTAACTAGCATCAGTCATGTGCACTTGTATGGCCATTATATACTACATGGTGCTTAGAGCGAAGTTTTTAAACAGCGCCAGTTGTGCGTGTTCGTGTTCAAAAAGCAGTGAGTTTTGTTACTGATAGCTGGAAAGAAAGGAGCAGTAAGACAATTCAGAACTCATTCTAGTTTCAGCCATTCAGGATTGGAGATGCAAGAAGTGGCTGGGATTGAAAATGAAATGATTTAATTTCTTCAGCAGGTTAGGAACTATGAAGAATTTGAAGATATCAACAATCATCTTGAATGTTACAATGAAAACAAAGATTTGGAGGAGGCATCAGTTTCTAACTAGCATCAGTTGCATGTACTTGTGTGGCCATTAAGCACAACACTGTGCTTAAAGCAAGCAGTTTTTAAATAGCGTCAGTTGCCTATGCTTGTGTTATGTTACACACATCAAAGTTGCTGGTGAACGCAGCAGGCCAGGCAGCATCTCTAGGATTTCCAGCATCTGCAGAATTCCTGTTGCTTGTGTTATGTTATTCATTTTGGATGACGGACTGTAACTTAAAAAGCTGTGATTTTTGACACTACTTCATGCAGAAAGGCAAAGAATGCAGACCATTATCTGCATGAGGTGTCTGCGTTGATTGATTTTGTTCACTTGCAGTCAATCATAAGAACACAGCAGTGTGCTTTGGATGAATTCCTCCATCAATAACTATTGCAGCTAATACACAGTTATATAGTCCTGTAGCAATATTGGTAGTGTTCTAATTTGTTCTGTATTTCATTTAAATACATAATTTGTTTCTCAGTTAAATGGTAGTTTGTTTTTTTTAAACTACTGTATGTCCATGAAACTTTGGCTAATTGGGGCAGCCACTTAATTAGGCCAAAATGTACTGGTTCTGATGAGTCACAATCAACAGGAATCCACTGTATTTTTATTTGAATACATCAGACTACTAATCCCAATTTAACAAGGAAAAGGTGAAAGATACTTAATACTTGACCTGTGCAACAGACCACAGCAGGTATCTAATATATGTAAATGTATATGGTGAATAACATTGATGTTTGATCCTTGATCTTTGATACATAGAAGATGAGCACAAGTATCTACTGAGCATTCCTCAAGTAAACTAGGTTATAACTGTTGTCAATTCATTTCAGGAAAGATAACTCAGACAAACAGCCAGCAAGACTAAATGGCTTTCTGTAACATCAGCTTTGCAGCAAAGGATCTTCTTGCTGACATACCTTCCAGTCACTGTGTCGTGATTTTAGCTTTTATAACAAGAATATCCTTCGTGAGAAGTAGGTTCCTACTAGATCACGAGGAAAAACACCAATACCAAAGTTTTGACCTTTAATTCTGTGCCTAGACTTTCTCTGAATTGCCTAGAGCTTGTCAGTGAAAGCTGAAGAATTAACAGGCAAATCTATCATAAAGCCTTGTGTAAAAGTTTGTAAAGTTTATAATTGATTTCCAGAAAGATATTGTGGAAGAATCTATTCAATGAAGATGCAGATTTATATAGAAAGCATTTTTGTAAAAAATGTTGCAGCAAACTTTTTTCATACTGTGTTGAAATACAGCTTGTGTAATGGTTTCTAAACTTTGGAGGTGATCACTGTTAAACTTAACTTGTCATGCTGCCAAATACGTAGTTGACCAATGCATTTTCCAAACCTTTCACTCATTGTTACACATTCTCCTCAAGACAGTCAGTCACACATACACTACCCACATGTCTGATTTGTGTGTGAAGCCACACAATTTAAAATACCACTTCTCAGATGGTAACTAAAGAATGGGCAAGAGCAGAAAATGGAATAAGTAATTTTTTGTGTGCCAAAGTAACAGAGACAAAACTTTAGCATTGTGTAAAACACCCATTTCATACTTACTGTAGTTATTTCTCTTCAGAGCTCATGGCCAGATGCTAGCAAAGTGAAAAGAAATATGTTGGAATAGAAAGTCTGCAATAAAATAACTTAGCTGGAATAGTGCATCATTATCATCTGTAGACAACCAAATTGGTTAAGTAATAAACTTCAAGTGTCTTTCAAATTCAGGAACAGTCCAAGCAGAATGAAAGAAAATAAAGGTGTCCCTACTTTTCCACAAAGTGCATGAGAGCAGATAGTGAAGTACAGCTCAGTTTGTCTGACAGCACATGTAGGGAAAATGCTAAATTCTGCTTTAAGGACGTAGTAACACTGCAATTAGAAAATTGCTCAGTCAGATCAAGCAAGACTTCATAAAAGGGAAATCATAGTTAACAAATCAAATTCATTTTTCTGTAGTTAGAAATAGGAAAGCAGAAAGAAGGAAACTAAAGGACGTGGTATGTATGGGTTTCTGTCATATAACAGTGACTGCTGTGGGGTCAATGTGCCTTTGCACAGGATCAGCCATTGCATTTGTGAGTATGCACATGGCAGCTAATAACTGTTCCATTATGGCGGTATTTAACTCACTTCTTTTTGGTGTAATCTTGTTGAGACTTAACCAAAAGCACAGCAATGTTACACCCCCTGCTTACTCTCATCCTTGGCTGGGAAAGAGGGCTACAGCTTTGACCAACACTGGAAAGGAGCAGTACTTCTTTAGCATTTAGCTACTGCATTCAGCCATGGTTGTTCTGTAGCAGTAGTGTTTGGGTTATGACTAGTGATAACGGGGGCTTTGGAATGTGTACATTCCAATGAAAAGAATTTTTTTTCTCGTTGTGTTCCTGAGGGCGAGTTGTTCTGGGTGTTTCGTTCAGCAGAAGATGGAGAGAGAAGATGCCAGAATGGAGAGGTCGCAGACTGCAGGACAGAGTGGACTTGGAGTGGGGCCAGGAGTCAACGATGCCCGGGGGAAATTGATGGGAGACTAATGGATGGGAAACCATGAGCTCCAATGTGCATATTAGAATGTTTCATTAAAACGGGCCCTTTTCTTTTTGTTTTTCTTTACTAACCCCCTAGTTATAAATTAAGAGTTATAAAGCTAAATTGTTTAATCGCATATGGGGCACTGTCTGTTATTTTGTAGTACTGGCTTGTAACGAGGGAACACATCATGCAGCATCCACACAAACAAGAGATTTTTGCACCTCAGATTTCACATGGTTGGCAGGGCCTGAGACTGTCTTCCCTAGACTAACGCCACTGGCCGAACCTAAAGGTTACCCATTGTTTTACTTTTTCTTCAAATTCTGCAACGGTTCTCATTAAAGTCGGTGAACTGATGAACTGCTTCAGAGACTCTCTGTCTGCATTAGGGCTAAATCCAAATGTTCCGACAGTTTCAAATTGATCTTTACTAAGTCACTTACGTCATTGTTAAATAAGGGTCCCACATTTAAAAAAACAGTAAATGGGACATAAGAATAGATTAATCTGTTTCAGAATGAAAACCTGAAATCTCTTGGTGCCTCCAGAATTTTATTGGGCCTCACCTATTTTGCAATCAACATTAATGATTTAGTTCCAAATTCACTGATTCAAGGATTCAAAGTACACTTTTTATCAAAGTATGTATAAATTATACAACCTTGAGATTTGTCTGCTTACAGGTAGCACAAAAGCAAGAAACTTGAAAGAACCCAATTAAGAAAATAAAGACCAACACTCAATGAACAGAGAAAGAGAAAAAACACAATTCATGCAAACGACAGAAGCAAGCAACAACATTCCAAACCAAAACTGAGTCCTTAGATCCAACTCCCCAGAGCAGTGCGGAGCAGGCCCAAAGCCTCCGTCTCAATTCGTCATAATAGCAGATTAACTGATGACATTAAACCAGATGGGAAAATGATTCGTGAGGCAGAGATATAGTATCTGCAAAGAAGACTGGCAAGTTAAATACGAAGAGGCAAATTGTGTGATTATTCACTTAAATTAGGAATAAAATATTTTAAAAATGGTAACAGACTAATTTGTTCATATACAGAGGGTTAAGAGTGCATTTGTTCATATCAGAATCAGGGTTAATATCGGCATTTATCTTGAAATTTATTAACTTTATGGCAGCAGTACAATGAAATACAGAGGAAAAAACTTGTGCAGTAGCCCCCTCACCCACATTACCAGGCGGTGATGCAGCCAATCAGAATGCTCTCCACGGTATATCACCAGAAGCTTTCTGGTGTTTTAGTTAATAAACCAAACCTCCTCAAACTCCTAATAAAATATAACTGCTGTCTTGTCTTCTTAATAGCTGCATCAATATGTTGCATCCAGGTTAGTTCCTCAGAGATATTGACACCCAGGAGCTTGAAACTGCTCACTCTCTCCACGTGATCCCTCTATGTGCATCGCTGTGTTTTCCCTTGTCTTACCCTTCCTGAAGTCACAATTAGCTCTTTAGGCTTGCTGACATTAGGTGCAAGGTTGTAATATAAAATGTTAAATATGGATCTATTAATTGAATACAACACACACAAAACTCTGGAGGAATTCAGCAGATCAAGCAGCATCTACGAAAATAAATAAACAGTTGACGTTTCAGGCTGAGATCCCAAAACGTAGATTGTTTATTCATGTCCATAGATACTGCTTGACCTGCTGAATTCCTCCAGCATTTTGTGTGTGTTGCTTTGGACTTCCAGCATCTGCAGACTTTTTCGTGTTTATATTAATGGAATGGATGGGTTTAGAAAGCCACTGACAAATTCATATATAAACTATCAGTATTTTCATTTTGCTGTGGCCACATTCACCCAATGTGCAAGGTCTTCAGGAGTTGAGTTGCTGGGAAAGATTGAACAGGTTAGGACTTTATTGCTTGGAGCGTAGAAGAATGAGGGGGGATTTGATAGAGTTTTACAAAATTATGAGGGGTATAGACAGAGAAAATGCGAGTAGGCTCTTTCCACTTAGATTAGGAGACATAAATACGAGAGAAAACGGCTTTAGGGTGAAAGGTGAAAGGTTCAGGGGGAACATTAGGGGGAACTTCTTCACTCAGAGAGTGGTGGGAGCGTGGAACGGGCAGCAAACTGACATGGTAAATAACAGGAATTCTGCGGATGCTGGAAATTCAAGCAACACACATCAAAGTTGCTGGTGAATGCAGCAGGTCAAGCAGCATCTGTAGGAAGAGGTGCAGTCGACGTTTCAGGCTGAGACCCTTCGTCAGGACTAACTGAAGGAAGAGTGAGTAAGGGATTTGAAAGTTGGAGGGGGAGGGGGAGATCCAAAATGATAAGGGAAGACAGGAGGGGGAGGGATAGAGCCAAGAGCTGGACAGGTGACAGGCAAAAGGGGATACGAGAGGATCATGGGACAGGAGGTCCGGGAAGAAAGACAGGGTGGGGGGGGAACCCAGAGGATGTCATGACATGGTAAATGCCAGTTCACTCTTATGTTTTAAGAATAAATTGGATAGATACATGGATGGGAGAGGTCTGGAGGGTTATGGACTGGGTGCAGGTCAATGGGACTAGCAGAATAAAGTTTCGGCACAGACTAGAAGGGCCAAATGGCCTGTTTTCTGTGCTGTAATGTTCGATGGTTCTATGACAATAAAATTCATCTTAGGTTTAATACAGTTTTGTTTGTGTTACAAAACTTCACTTGTTGTTGGATTTGTAGAATTGGAAGTGAAGAAGGACCTGAGTGTTTGCTTCTTTTCAAATGACTTAAATATCTGCATCAGGGTAGCACTGAAAGGAATTACACAATTTCTATTCATATGCATGAAGCACTTTGCAACTGGTCGGTACTGCAGGATACTCTGTTTTTTAATGCTATTATATTCCAATTATTTGGTTTGTTTTGAAACAATAGTTTCAGTGGAAGAACCATATGTAAGTGAGGAATGGATTAAAGGGATGTTTTGCAACCACTTTATTAGTAATTTGGAAATCCGTCTGCCTCCTTCATGCCAAATTTTGTGGATGTTTTAAAACCCACATTTCAATGAATGAAAAAAAACAGTATGGTTTTGTATTATGATACACAAATTCTGATGAAAATAATGGCTTGAAGAATTTGGATATTGTTTGCTAGACCGTGCTGTTACTAATTAAAACAGAGGGATTGTTTAACCAAATAATGGGCCAGAATTAAGAGGGAGAGAAATATACCGTTCTTTTGTTATTTGTTCAAGGATGTTTTAAAAGGAGCTAAAACTTTGAAGTTTTCCCACAGGTATAATTAAATATTTATTTTTTTTAGATGATCTTGATGATCCTATTCCTATTCATGCCTGTTCCTTTTAACCTTGAGGCAATGGCATCAGGGAATTAATTATGTGAGTAGTTTCTGGGAGATTTTCCAAATTTATTGTAGAAACTTAGTCAACTTCAGAGCACATGGCATTATTCTTTAACAAAATAATAAAGCCCAACAGACAGATTGACTATATTAAACTCTTGACAGCATTTGTGATGATTCCCTACACCTCTCAACATGGAACTTGATCACAGCCAATACAATTTATCAGTGGAGTTAACAAAGTATTGTGAAATCATTGCCAGCTAATGCAGTTAATCAGTAAAATTCTTCTGTGCCTAGAACTTATAAGAGTTTGCAGATAGTTGCTACTGTATTTTGAAAATCATTAATGCTATTAATCACTTATTCACTTCATATGTACTTATGGAGATTTTATTTAGATTATGACATAGATTGCTAGATTTTCTATTCATATTTAGACTGCACCCAGATACATTGTAGTCAATATTAGATATTTTTACAATCCTTTCAGATTTGCTTGCTGGAAAGTTATGCTTGATTTTTATTGTCATGAGATGGTTTGTATTTGAATCCACATTCACTTGGATGAAGCTGACAGTGGCCACATTTCCCAGGCAATGGTGCTGGCAAACACAGAGGAAATCTATTTTCTGAATTAAAGGAGCTTGCTTTGATTCGAGGAAAGAGCGTTAAACATTGCTGAAGGTCATTTGGCCCTCCGGCTTCCCAGGAAGCATCACCTTGGCAGTCAAAGAGAAAGATTCAAATATACTTTGGATTCTAAGAAATTGTAAAGACCTTTTTTAATGTACTTTTCAGTCTGAAAGAGTTGGATAGCAATCATCAGAGAGCAATTTCTTTGGTTACTTGTCTTTCCAACTTATGTATATCCCAAGGAATTTGTCATAGAGTCTTGCTGTGCAGAAACAAGTTCTCTGGCCTACTGAGTCTGTGTTGAGGATCAACCACCCATTGGCAAGAATGCAGGTGGTTGTTAGTACCTTCCAAAGTGGTATTCATGTATACAGTTGAAGTCAGAAGTTTACATACACCTTAGTCAAATACATGTAAACTCAGTTTTCAGAATTCCTGACACTTAATCCGAGAAAACAGTCCCTGTTTTAGGTCAGTTAGGATCACTACTCTATTTTAAGAATGTGAAATGTCAGAATAAAAGTAGAGAGAATGACTTATTTCAGCTTTTATTTCTTTCATCACTTTCCCAGTAGGTCAGAAGTTTACATGCACTTTTTTAGTATTTGGTAGCATTGCCCTTTAAACTGTGTAACTGAGTCAGGTTTGTAGGCCTCCTTGTTCGCACATGCTTTTTCAGTTCTGCCCACAAATTTTCTATCGGATTGAAGGCAAAAAATGATGTCAAGTCTGGTTCATCCTTGGGAGCAATTTCCAAATGCCTGAAGGTACTACGTTCATCTGAACAAATAATAGTACGCAAATATAAACACCATGGGACCACGCAGCCATCATACCGCTCAGGAAGGAGACGCATTCTGTCTCCTAGAGATGAATGTACTTTGGCACAAAAAGTGCAAATCAATCCCAGAACAACAGCAAAGGACCTTGTGAAGATGCTGGAAGAAACAGGTAGACAAGTATCTATATCCACAGTAAAAGGAGTCCTATATCGACATAACCTGAAAGGCTGCTCTGCAAGGAGGAAACCACTGCTCCAAAACTGCCATAAAAAAGTCAGACTGCAGTTTGCAAGTGCACATGGGGACAAAGATCTTACTTTTTGGAGAAATGTCCTTTGGTCTGATGAAACAAAAATTGAACTGTTTGGCCATAATGGCCATCGTGATGTTTGGAGGAAAAAGGGTGAGGCTTGCAAGCCGAAGAACACCATCCTAGCCATGAAGCATGGGGATGGCAGCATCAAGTTGTGGGGGTGCTTTGCTGCAGGAGGGACTGGTACACTTCACACAATAGGTGGCATCATGAGGAAGGAAAATTATGTGGATATATTGAAGCAACATCTCAAGACATCAGCCAGGAAGTTAAAGTTCAGTAACAAATGGGTCTTCCAAATGGACAATTACCCCAAGCATACCTCCAAAGTTGTAGCAAAATTGCTTAAGGACAACAAAGTCAAGGTATCGGAGTGGCCATCAAAAAGCCCTGACCTCAATCCGATAGAAAATTTGTGAGCAGAACTGAAAAAGTGTGTGTGAGCAAGGAGGCCTACAAATCTGACTCAGTTACACCAGTTCTGTCTGGAGGAATGGAACAAAATTCCAGCAACTGACTGTGAGAAGCTTGTGGAAAGCTATCCAAAATGTTTGACCCAAGTTAAACAATTTAAAGGGCAATGTTACCAAGTGCTAATAAAGAGTATGTGAACTTCTGACCCACTGAGAAAGTGATAAAGAAATAAAAGCTGAAATAAATCATTCTCTCTACTATTATTCTGACATTTCACATTCTTAAAATAAAGTAGTGATTCTAACTGACCTAAAACAGGGAATATTTTCTAGGATTAAATGTCAGGAATTGTGAAAAACTGAGTTTAAAGGTATTTGGCTAACATGTATGTAAACTTCTGACTTCAACTGTCTATAAATAGTTCATTTCTTAATTAGATCCAAGGTTCAAGATTCAAGGTTCATTTTGTTGTCAAAGTAAGCATGTGCAATATAAACCTGATATTTGTCTTCTCCAGATAGCCATGAAGTACTCACGAAAAAGTGAAAGAAACAAAACTCACAGACCCCAGAATCCCCACCCCTCCCCATGGAAAAAGAGCAGCAATAATAACAATCCCTGACCCACTCCCCACATAAAAAAACAGCAACAACAACAATACCCACCATCACCCTGCAGAGAAAAACTGCGACAATATAATCTCACAACCCCCTCATTCACACAAAAAAAACAGCAACAATTACAATCCCCAAACCACAACCACAGAAAAAAATGCAATAATAACAATCCTGACCCTCTCGGCATATTAAAAAAAACAGCAATGCAAACCCTGAAGCCCTCCCCAAAGGAAAAACAGCAACATTAACAATCTCCAAACCTCTACCCACTGAAAAAAACAGCAACGGTAACAATTCCTAATCTGCTCCCCGTAGGAAAAAAATAGCAACAATACAATCCCTGACACCGCTCCCAAAAAAGCAGCAACAATAACAATCCCCTGACCCCCTCTCTTACAGAAAAAAAACAGCAGCAATACGATCCCCATCCATCCCCCACAGAAAGAAACAGCAACAATCCCTGACACCCCCCCAGAAAAGCAGCAACAATAACAATCCCCTGACCCCCTCTCTTATAGAAAAAAACAGCAGCAATACGACCCCCATCCACCCCCCACAGAAAAAAAACAGCAACAATACGATCCCGACCCCTTCCCACAGAAAAACACAACAACAATAACTATCCCTGACACACTCCCCATAGGAAACAACAGCAACAATACTAATCCCCCTGACCCCCTTCCCCACAGATAAAAACAGCAGCAATACAATCCCTGTACCCTCCCCACAAAAGAAAACACAATAACAATCCCTGACCACCCTCTCCCAGAAAAAACAGCAACAATAGCAATCGCCAACCCCGTCCCCACAGAAAAACACAACAATAACAATCCCTGACTTCCTCCCCACATAAAAAACAGCAACGGTACAATCCCTCATCATCTCCCTCCCAGAATTAAACAGCAACAATAATAATCCCCAACCCCCACCCTTCAGAAAAATAAACAGCAACAATACAATCCCTCATCATCTCCCTCCCGGAATTAAACAGCAACAATAATAATCCCCAACCCCCACCATTCGGAAAAATAAACAGTAACAATACAATCCCTGATCCTCTCCCCACAGAAAAAAAACTAAGAAATAACAATCCTCGACCCCTTCCTTACAGAAAAAAAACAGCAACAATAACAATCCCTGACCTACCCTCCCCCCAGAAAAAAACAGCAACAATAATAATCACTGAACCACTCCCCACAGAAAAAAACAGCAGCAATACAATCCCCGACCCTCTCCCTGCCAAAACAAACAGCAACATTACAATCCCTGATCCTCTCCCCACTGAAAAATACAGCAGCAATATCAACACCTGACCCTCTCTGCCCCCCAGAAATAACAGCAACAGTAACAATCCCCAACCCCCTCCCCACAGTAAAAACAGCTACAAAAACAATCCAGACCCCCCTCATCCACAGAAAAATTAGCAACAATAACAATCCCAACCCCTCCCCACAGAAAAAAACAGCAACAAACCAAACCCGTACACCTTACCCTTAGAAAAAAAAAGACAACATTAACAATCCCTCACCCCTTCCCCGCAGGAAAACAGCAGCAACAATAACAATCCCCGAGCTCCTCTCCCACAGAAAAAAACAGCAACAATGACAATCTCTGAGCCTCTCCCCACAGAGAAACACAGCAACAATAACAATTCCCCAACACTCCCCCACAAAAAATAGCAACAATGACAATCCCTGAGCCTCTCCCCACAGAGAAACACAGCAACAATAACAATTCCCCAACACTCCCCCCACAAACAATAACAACAATGACAATCCCTGAGCCTCTCCCCACAGAGAAACACAGCAACAATAACAATTCCCCAACACTCCCCCCACAAACAATAACAACAATGACAATCCCTGAGACTCGCCCCACAGAGAAACACAGCAACAATAACAATTCCCCAACACTCCCCCCACAAAAAATAACAACAATGACAATCCCTGAGACTCGCCCCACAGAGAAACACAGCAACAATAACAATTCCCCAACACTCCCCCCACAAAAAATAGCAACAATGACAATCCCTGAGCCTCTCCCCACAGAGAAACACAGCAACAATAACAATTCCCCAACACTCCCCCCACAAACAATAACAACAATGACAATCCCTGAGCCTCTCCCCACAGAGAAACACAGCAACAATAACAATTCCCCAACACTCCCCCCACAAACAATAACAACAATGACAATCCCTGAGACTCGCCCCACAGAGAAACACAGCAACAATAACAATTCCCCAACAGTCCCCCCACAAAAAATAACAACAATGACAATCCCTGAGCCACTCCCCACAGAGAAACACAGCAACAATAACAATTCCCCAACACTCCCCCCACAAACAATAACAACAATGACAATCCCTGAGCCACTCCCCACAGAGAAACACAGCAACAATAACAATTCCCCAACACTCCCCCCACAAAAAAGCAGTAACAATGACAATCCCTGAGCCTTTCCCCACAGAGAAACTCAGCAACAATAACAATTCCCCAACACTCCCCCCACAAAAAATAGCAACAATGACAATCCCTGAGCCTCTCCTCGCAGAGAAACACAGCAACAATAACAATTCCCCAACACTCCCCCCACAAACAATAACAACAATGACAATCCCTGAGCCACTCCCCACAGAGAAACACAGCAACAATAACCATTCCCCAACACTCCCCCCACAAAAAATAGCAACAATGACAATCCCTGAGCCTCTCCTCACAGAGAAACTCAGCAACAATAACAATTCCCCAACACTCCCCCCACAAAAAATAGCAACAATGACAATCCCTGAGCCTCTCCCCACAGAGAAACTCAGCAACAATAACAATTCCCCAACACTCCCCCCACAAAAAAATAGCAACAATGACAATCCCTGAGACTCTCCTCACAGAGAAACACAGCAACAATAACAATTCCCCAACACTCCCCCTACAAAAAATAACAACAATGACAATCCCTGAGCCTCTCTCCACAGAGAAACACAGCAACAATAACAATTCCCCAACACTCCCCCCACAAAAAATAGCAACAATGACAATCCCTGAGCCTCTCCTCACAGAGAAACACAGCAACAATAACAATTCCCCAACACTCCCCCCACAAAAAATAGCAACAATGACAATCCCTGAGCCTCTCCTCACAGAGAAACTCAGCAACAATAACAATTCCCCAACACTCCCCCCACAAAAAATAGCAACAATGACAATCCCTGAGCCTCTCCTCACAGAGAAACTCAGCAACAATAACAATTCCCCAACACTCCCCCCACAAAAAATAGCAACAATGACAATCCCTGAGCCTCTCCTCACAGAGAAACTCAGCAACAATAACAATTCCCCAACACTCCCCCCACAAAAAATAGCAACAATGACAATCCCTGAGCCTCTCCCCACAGAGAAACACAGCAACAATAACAATTCCCCAACACTCCCCGCACAAAAAAGCAGCAATAATGACAATCCTTGACTATCTCCCCTCAGAATAAACTGCAACAATAACAATCCCTGACCCCAACTTCACAGAAAAAACAGCAACAATAACAATCACTGACCCCCTCCCCACAGAAAAAACAGCAACAATAATAATCCCTGAACCCCTCCCCAGAGAAAAAAACAGCAACAATAACAATCTCTGACTCTCTCGCCCCAGAAAAAAACAACAATAACAACCCCGACCCTCTCCTCCACAGAAAAAGCAACAACAGTACAATCCCCCGACTCCCTTCCCCACAGAAAAAAACAGCGACAATACAGTCCCCGACTCCCTTCTCCACAGAAGGAAATAGCAACAATAGTAATCCCTGACCCCCTTGCTGCAGAAAAAAGTAACAATAGCAATTCCTGATCACCTCTCTCACAGAAATAAAAGACAGCGACAACAGCAACACATTCCCAACTCCTCCTCCGCAAAGAAAATAACGGCCAAACCCCCTGGTCACAAAAAAGAACAGCAACAGTAGCATCAAAAACCTTCAATGACATCTACCCCCCCCACACACACACACACACACACGCACACACACACACACACACGCACACACACACACACACGCACACGCACACACACGCACACACACACACACACACACATGCGCACACACACACGCACGCACACACACACACACACACGCACACACACACACACACACAAAAGAAATTACAGATCGGCCACAAGAAAGAAAGTGCCAGAAAACTGAAGGAGACCAATGTAAAGTACATAAATCTTAGAACATCGAACAGCCCCCCCCATGACTCGGAACTCATGCCTGGTCCGAATGGTGGCCTCCAGGAAAATTCCAGGTGGATAACTGGATTGGTAAATAGAGTTGATTTTCCAGTGCAACAGGACCAGCAAAAAAAAATGATAATTTCAATGGGGAATTCAGTAAATATAGAAATATCATAATGGAATATCAACGTTTGGAAAACCTGCAGAATTATTAAGCAAGCCATGTAGATTTGCAAGTCTAATTCAGGGAAGACATGGTCTGAGATAAAATGCTGCTGTAAATACAAATTGAGGATGTGAGTGACTTGCTTTGATTAGGGATGAATTTTAATCTTAGGGATGGGAATGATGAAGACATCCCTGGAAGAAACAATAAAGTAGGAAATGTCATTGGTCAAAACAGATGATTCACCATGTTCACTACATTCCACTTCATTTACTGACAAAGTGCATGATCAGAAGAACAAAAGTAAAGATTTGCAGTATTGCAGGCAGATATAATGAATGTAGATGACAGGTGCATGGTAAGTAGGAACTGACTAGCTGTAAATGGTAAATGCCAGAAGTGTGAAGGAAATGCACATTTTTTAGACATATTCGTTTGAAGAACATTATTTACATCGTGTGGGAATGATGTATGATCTGGAAAAAGATTAAGACTCAGATACAAAATCCCTCAATGACTCGTATATTAACTTGTCATTGGAAAGTGGTGCAGGGCCAGGTAATAGATTGAAGGCACTCCAGGCAGCAGTACTGTAATCAAATCGCAACTTGCCAAATACCTTCATGCAGGTTTAGTGGGCACAAAGTCAGCCCAAGAACATATTGCAGGACACCAAACACCAATTAAACAAAAATCTTTATCGAAAGTAAAGTCAAAGTGACACCAGATATTGACTACCATGTCTCCTAGGGGAGTATGCCTATCGGTAAATAAAAGCTCGCATCAATTCAGCCATGGTAACAATGAATATTAAGATCAATAATTGTCAATACTGTAACCATACTTTTTAAAAAACAGTTTTTATAACTGAATAAATTGAATTACAGAAGGTGAATATAAGACATAGCCAAGTACAGAATAAACCAACATGCAGTTACATACCTGTATATGCATTTATACCTGTCTCTAAAATAACAGATGTGTCTACTGCCTGAGATACAAAGTTGCTGCTGCTTGAAGGAATATTTCATGTCAACTTGCTACAGGTTATGAATATGAATGCTTAGCTTTTGATGAAACAATCAGTGGCCAACTGTATTCATTATCAATCATTTTTTTTACGTATATGACATTTGCAATTTTGTCACTGTTATTAAAACAGTACTTTAAAACACCAAAGGAAATAAAAGTTTGCAGAACCACTCTAGGAAAAACATGCATGTTTATTTCTGAACATAAAGCACAGAGATAAGTCATAGAATAATGCAGCCAAACTCATCCATGATGGCCTATTTGCCTGGTTTCAGCCCATATTCCTCTAAACCTTTCCTATCTATGCACTGTTTATGGTCTGAAACACTCTAATTGGACCTGCATCTACCTCTTCTCTGACAGCTCTTTCACCATGACCTCCACCTTCTGATTGAAAACTTCCCTTCAGATCTTCTTCACAGTTTTTCCCTTTCATCTTAAAAATAGTTTTAGTCATTCCTATCCTTGGAAAAAGACTATGACATCAAATTATTTATGAATTTCATGATTTTTATTTACCTCTATAAGAGCAAAATGCAATAAAAGTTATTAACCAATATTTTAAAAATATTAATATTATTCAACATCTTAAGTTCCCAAAGGAAAAGAATGTAAAAATTGGGACCGTTATACAAATGTTTAATGAAATGTTGTTTCAAACCTGGAAAGCTTTGCAATCCATTAAAAAATATATACCTTTTGGAAACGTTATGCAAATCTTGATGAGAAGGGAATGATCAAGGGAAGAGAGGGAATGCCCATGATTCGGTGCAGGTGCAAGGTCATGCAGGTGGAACAGTTGATTTTGGTGCTATCTGGTTAATAATAATTGATTTGCCTGGGAGGGTGCAAATATAGAGAGATAAATGAGGCAGATAGAAGGAAATAGGTAACCAACAGCATACTGGAACTGCACGTTGAAGATTGCTGCAGTTGCTGGAAACCTGAAATAAGACAAAACCCTGAAACACTAAGAAGGCCAGGTAAGATCTATTGAGAGAGAGAGAGAAAGAGAAAACTTGAGTCAATGCTTCAGAAAGAAAGCTTTCTTTTCCTTTTTTTTCCAGCTCTGATGAAGAGTCATTGACCTGAAATGTTAATTCTGATCTCTGTCTACAGATGATCTCTGGCCTTCTGCAGATCTCCGGAATTCTGTGTTTTTTTAAATTTCAGATTTTCTACTACTCCAGTTTTTTTTTTGCTTTTTGACTAATTAAAGCATGACTCCAGGGAAAGAAATGAACAATGAGTTTCCACACTGGCATCAAGCAATGGTAATGGAAAAGACTGAAATCCAACAGTTTTCAGTGGGATCACGAACACAACAAAACTTGCAGATGCTGGAAGTCCAAGCAACACACACATGTGTGAGTTTTCAGTAGGACTAGATTCATAGACTCTGAAGAAACACGTGGGTGGAGATGCTTTGTTTGAAGCAGAGAAAGAGTTGTGGAGTGGTACCAAAAGTAGATTAGGAACATGGACTACTCCACACAACCAAAAAAAAGGCAGATGCAGCTGGAGTCTATGTGAGTGTTAATAGCTACACCGGTGCTCTGTAGAAGGTAGAGAATCTGTCCAATTGTCTAATAATTTTTCTTGTTGCCTTCTCCACTTGTTATATGAATCATTACTGAGTAATTCAAAATAGACTTTTTGACCAAGAGTGTTTGATATTCCTCTAAAGAGATGCTGGTATTTGAAGATTTTACGTGGAGATTGAATACCACTTGTGTGAGCAGCTTTATGGCTGTCAAGCGTTTTGTTCTAGGATCTGCTACAACAGAACTTAGTACTGCACGAAACACAGGGAATCAAACTTAAGGTGTCAAAGACATTGCAGGAAGGCAGAAGTTCTTCTGCAGGTGGTAGAGGGATACTTTTCTTGCTGAAGGAAGCCATTTAACAAATTAAGATAACACTAGCTTTCCAAATGTTCCCATCAATCCTATTCCCCTATTTATTTCCAAGTAGCCACTATTAACTCCCTTTCCACTGCCACACATCTATACCAGGGATAATTTTAACTAATTTGCCAGACAGCATGTCTTTGAAATGTGGATGGAAACTGGACCACCAGAAGTAACTTGGGAATGTGAAAACTTCACAGTGTAGCACCAGGATTAAACACAGGTTTCTAAAGCTGTAAAGCAGCAGCCGAACTGTTACGCTACCATGATGGGTATAGTGAGTGAAAGGGATGGGTCAGAAATGGATAAGGGGTGTAGAATTTAGGTGGAAAATCTGCAACAGCTATTGGAATAGGGTAGCAGGCCAAGAATTGCCTGATAGGGATCGACAGAAAGGTGAAGACGAGGGTCCAGCTGGGTGATTCCATCGTCAGCAGGGCTTACCTGATGTCCTACAACAACCTTTGATGACATAAGACCACTACGCCATGTGCATCTTTAAATTCTGCTCCATCGGTCCCCAAAACAAATGTTGATGGCCAACCAATAAAGTGCTCAAACAAGTGACAAGGACTGGTGTATAAGGGGTAGATGGAGTGAGGGGGTACTGGAATGTAGGGTTGAAAAGATTAATGAAATACTGTTCTGTAATTGTTACACAGAAATACAGAGGCCTGAGGCCTGAGGAGAGGCAATGCACTTTATTTCTGACCGGTGATCTAACTGTAGCTGAGTTCCCAGTGCCTGGGATCAATCAGGTCCCCAACAGTAATGCTGAAACAGGATTTAGATGCATTGGGAATGCTTATATCTGCATAAGTGACTTGTAATAATGTGTCAGTGCAGACCATGGAGTTGGCAATCCCTTATATAAAGCAAAGTTACTGAACGTCACTTTATGTGCCCAGGTGCCACAGTGTAAAAGCACACAAAAGAAATTAGAGTAAAATTGAGCACTTGCTGGAACTCACAGTTAAATGCACAATTTTTACTGCTGAATATATTTTATTCAAATTAACCTGTTTAGTGAACAAAGCTGGAATGTTATGCATCCAATTTCTGATTGCTTGATTTTCAAGTCCAACACACTCTGAATAGAGAACAATCAAATCTGTTGGCAATGCTCTTCTTAATTTGTAAATACATTAATTAGTGGGTCAGACCTTTAAGTTTAAAAATTTACTTTTAAAGTTATTGCAAAATTGCTCATTTTGTGAAAGCGTGGGGGTACGTAACACTTCATGTTAAAGACCTTGCTAGACAGTTGTCTTCTCCTACCCAGTGCATTTACAATAAGACAGTAGCAGAATTACAACAATTGAGTAGAAGCCCTGACAGGGAATTTAGGAAGTGATTAAAAATATTCTAACTCTCCAGAGAAATACCTTTACAAGATCACAATAATTATAGCATTCTAGCTGACTTTAGGGTATTTACAACCATCCAGGGAGACAACACACACAAAATGTTGGAGGATCTCAGCAAATTAGGCAGTACCATCAGCCCCAAAGGTTGACTGTTTATTTGCCTCCAGTGATGCTGCTTGACCTCTGAGCTTATCCTGTATTTTGATTACGTTCCTCATGACTTCCAACGTCTGCAGAATTTCTTGTGTTTTCATCATGGGAGACAATCAGATGATATCCTCGTCATGCACTTGTGGTGACTGACCAAGTCATCCATTTCCCTTGACTGTAGCTACTGCTTTGTTGAACCAACTACAAATTTCTGCTGGTAACTGGTTGCTCTGCTCTAACTGCGGCATCTCTGATGTTTGGGACATCTTTTTTTAAAAGTTAGAACCATACTGCCAAAAAAAAAAATTGTTTGCTGGTTCCCCTGACCTAAGACTAAGTTTCACATTCCCTCTCCACACCTACCTTTCACCTCTTTTCACTCCTTTGTCTGGTATCTGTGTCAGTTGTTTAATGTAACTTTTAGCATTACCAAGTCATGATTTTGGAATTATATTCCAGGTGGCCAAGCATAATAACAATAATTACAACAGTGCTACAGTTTTATTTCAAGTGAGAAGGTAGTTTCAATAAAAGTGTCTTGTAGGTAAATTCCAGATAAGGAAAATAAAAATACAAAATGCTCCCCGCACCTTCTTCCTGTTCAGTCTAGATGTCAACTGCACACACTCATCCAGCAATCTTTCTAATCACTTGGAATTTTGGTCAGTAATCTGCAGAATTCTGGCAGGTTTAGTCTCGATCACACTGAGTGGCAAGACAGATTGATGAGTTAGTCAGTCCAGTAATGCTCCTATTTTCTCATGTTCTTTCCAAGGGCACTTAATAGATTCAATTTTTTTTGACATTTAGCATTTCTGAAGGCTTGGAGGGCAACTCTGACATGAGGAGCCTACTTAATGATGGTATTGTGGACTTTAGCTCGAAGCACAGTCAAACACCACAGCGTGGGGCATCATCAAAGAAAAGAAAGCAAATTGTATCTCCCCCTCTCTCACCTCTTTTGTTTTTCAATGTCTTTGTAACCCATTTGCTCCTTTTTATCTGACTCCACCGTCTCTCTGTCCTCACAGCCTGCACGTTTCCCAGAATCTTGATTCTTTCGAGACAGGATGGCATGTGACAATTTCGGTCAATTTCAGGGATTATGACACAAAAGCCACCTGCTGTACAGGTGCTGATGCAGTCACCCGGTCCCACTCACATAGTGAGATTTCCTGCAGACAGTCCTATATGCTGAAATATTTGCTCATTACCCACTACAACAGGAGAGCTGGTTTGTTTGTCTTAATCCAACATCTTGCCCTTGCTCCTGGCCCTGGAATCAAGTGCAGTAACGGCTATTTTTAGCTGAACAGTTAAGATTTGTTGAAGACTTTTAATATTTATCCAATGGTGCGGGGATAATAAATGGTAATCAGTGATGATGGTGTCACTGCTTCAGTACAGCCACCTCCATTACTGCTTGAAATGTATCTGGGCTGTGTAACAGTGTATATCACTGAGTCCTTTATTTCAACCCTTGCTGATCGCAATGATAAAATGATTTTAGCTCAGCAAACTCAATAAAATGAATAGCAGAAATAGGAGGAAAAATATTGCATTTATGTGTATTTTACTTAGTTATTTGGATTCATTTTGTAGGTATATTATTTCCATATTTGCATGTGACATTGAAGAAGTCTATTTGGCCCACTGAGGCGGCACTGACTGCCATAGACTTTGATAGAACCCCAATTACCCATTTACACTGTGGAGAGAGAAACAGCTACAAGTACAAATTGATGAATTCTCATCAACCGGAAACATCATCCGACAGATGCTGGCTGATCAGCATTTCCAGTCAACAACCTGGCTCTGTGCATTTCAACTTTTGCTGAATTCATGTAATATATCTGAAAAATTGTTTTTGTTGATCCTTTCTAATTCTCCTAATTGGCATTTACGAGAGTGCAGCTTGAAATGGTATATGACGATGTATTCTAGTTCTTCCGTATTCCATAACCGCATTAAACTCTTCCCATTGCTCACTCACCATAGCCATAATGTATTCTATCCACTGCATGGGCTAAAGCAACTCATCGGCATCTCTCAAACCCTTGATAGCAGCAATTTAGAAGGAATGGATACAGGTGAGCAACATAAATCTAGGTTTCTTTCCACATAGCGTGCCATTATATTTATCATCTTTTATTTTCACTGAAGTGGAATCAAAATCCGGGGACTTCTTAAATGACTACTTTAATGGACTACCTTCATCAAATATCTCAAAAAGGTGATTAAGCGTGCCTTTCCAAAGGACGGATAGGAATGGGAAATATAATGCCTTTGTCAGTAATGCCCACATCCTGAGACAAAGGATTTGAGCTCAGTGTTGACTCTGAATGTTTTGTATTTTTAGGGTTACTTTCTGCAGTAATATCTCCAAAGAGCCACTGAGCAGATAAAAAAATATTACATATAATAATCAGGGAGGAGCTGGATTTCACTTGCAGCACTTGATCTGTATTTGTCTAATATTGATCATATATAACTGGTTTCAACAGGACATATGGAAAGGAGAAATGTAAAACTGTTCTCAAGACGCTACATTCAAGTGAGGCCTATTCAAAGAGATGAGACCATAACTGGTTAAGGGGTAAATCTATCAACAAGTAAAACAAGCAAATGTTTACAGGGAGGTGTGCAAATAGTAATTTCATTTAATAGAGAATCTATTTCTAACCTTGGCTGTGCTGCCAAAAAATATAGCCATGACGAAGTCAGGCTTTTAATGTTAGCATTGTTAATGTTAAAAGTATACAAATTGACAAAAACTTTCATATATCCAGATGACTGGGGGAGAGATAATGGATTGCAAAAGATGCCAAAACAGATAGCAAGAGCTGCAAAGAAGGAATACATTTTCTGAACTGAGATTTATTATTGACCTGCATAGGAAATTGAGTGTCTGGAGACTTGGGTGTTGGGATTATACAGATATTTAAAGTGGTCAGTGGTCCACAGGAATTAATGTTGGTAGCATATTTACAGTATATTCATGAAAAACTGTAATAATGGCGCAACGATAGGTGGGACTGCTGGTATTGTCAGTTGATATATTAAATTGTAATGAGATGTTAAGATATTAAGTGAGTTGGCTGACCAATAAATTTCCTTATAGGTAAACAAGAAGCCATCCTAAGATGGTGAATAGCTGGAAGGATAGAATGTGTGTTTGTGTTTATAAATTAGTAAAATTTCAAATCAAAGTATAAAATATAATCAGAGGTCAATGGTTTCTGGTTTGACATCCCTCGGTACTGCAAACTGTTCTTAGATGAATTTTTTGACCACAAAAAAAGTGCAGCTTTGTTTTTCCAGAGCAATATCTCAAGTCAATTTATAAGGAGAGATTGTAGAAACTAAAGGTGTATTAGAAAGTTTTGCAACAATTGGATCAAAGTTTCATAGCTGCTGAGGGGATCTAATACAGCAGGAAAAGAGAGATCACATTTTCCATTGTTTGGGAATTCTAGGGGTGTGGCGCATAATCCGGTACTTGGTTAGTTCTCTGATGGTTATCTACCTGTGCTACTGCTACAAGTAACTTCTTCATTGAGTCTGCATACTCATGTCCCTGCCAGATGACAATGCACTCGATGGAGACTTTGATTGAGAATTTTTGAATCATTTATGTATTGTAATGATGTATAAAGTTTGGCATTCTCTATAGCTAAATGATAATTAATGCTGAGTTATTGCTAATTTTAAATCTAAGTTTAGTAAAATTTTGTTACATAGAATGTTAAGGCTTTTGAAACCAAGGCTGCTAAGTGATTTGGATTAAAGTGGCCATGATATAATTAATTCCCAGAACAGATTTGAAGGGAATAACTTAGCTTGGTTTATTCTTTCCTCCATATTTAACAATGATAACATAGTTCAAGTTTATTTATGCAGCTGAAATGGATTTATCAGATTAAATCAGCATCTTTCATTTTTTAATTATGAATTTTGGTACAACACCCACAGGTAACTTACATTTGAGTAATTGAAGGTGACCTTTTAAGACTTGGAAATCCTTTGCTGGTTAAAGTGGTGTTCAGCTGTGAAGTTCTTAAAAAATATATAAAAGTTTTTAAAACATGTCTGTTACAGTGTATAAAATCATAATATAAAGAACTCACCAGAAAGTTAAAAAGAAGTGCAATTAGCACAAACTCCTAATGGTGATTAATTTGATCTGACCACTTGAAAGGCGATAAAGGCACATTTACCTGGAAATTGGACTCATTTTGCCTATTTTCTGCCCACAAGTCATGAAGGAATATTGTTTTGTTCACAGTAGATTGTACAAGCGATTGCTTATGGGGTGATCTATAACTACTGGTCATTTCAAGCATAGCTGATGCTTGCCCAGCAGCAGATACAGTGTATGTCAAATGATCAGCAGAGAGACCATTTCTGCCCTTGTAAGCAGAAATTGGATGCTGAACTGCTGTGACCTACGATTCACATTCATCACTCAATCATAAACAAGGAACAAACTGTGCTGCAGATCAAGAAAGCAATGAAAGATCCGCATTATTACACCAATGAATTCCACATTGAGATCAGACTCCATATCTTTTCACCAATATATTTCTGACTGAATTGATGGGAGTCACATAAGTTATAGCAGCTCTTCTGCACAATTAATTACACTGCCATACACTAAAACCTCTTCCAAATTATTGGGCCTGTACTTCACAGTAGCATGTAGCCATTGATGGAATGGGATTGTCAGGATAGGTAACTGGGGAAGGAGTGGACTGCTCTGTAGGGTGGATTTCACCTGAACCATGTTGGCATAATGTCCTGGTGAATAACACAAACAGGCTTGTGGAGCATAAGGGTTGATAACAGTGCTTCACGATGAATAGAATGGAGGAGGATTCCAAGAAGGGAATGTTTAAGAAATTAGGGGGAACTCAGAGAAGATGGCACAGAATTGCGAGAAGCAAATTGATAAGCAAAGTGTACAGGCCTGCAAATCTAGAGATAGCAAAATCAACAGAAGCGTCAAAGCTTAGCAGTCCTCATTTGACTGCATCTAGTATTTGCCATAAGGTAGAGGAGTTGATAGTACAGACAGCAACATATGTGTGTAATCTAATGGATATAATGGACATTTGATTACAAGGACCAGGGCTGGGTACTCAATATTTCAGATTACACAATGTTCCAAAAGACATGGTCAAAGAGAAAGGATGCATTAGATTTGTTAATAAAGAGAGATATTAGAGAAGTTTTGAGTAATGAGATACTGTAGTTGCAGGGGATAGAAATCTCAGAATCTGAATCTGGATCAGGTTTTATTATCTTCTTCCAAATCTTTGCCAGTTTGGGTTTTCCAATCATTATGTAGATTAAAATCTCCCACAACAATTTCAGTTCTCTTCAAACATACCTGAGATACTTTCTTATTTTTATGTCCCATTCTATCGAGAGGCCAAATTTGGAGCCTATAGACTACAACCATCCATATCTTCTTTCCTCTGATATTCATGATTTCAATCCAAACTGGTTCCACCATCTTCAAAAGGCAGTGTCTCAAGAAAGTAACATCCATCATTAATGACTTTTGCTGTCTGGGATATGCCTTCTTCTCATTAATACCATCAGGGAAGTGGTACAGGAGCTTGAAGACCCACCCTCAATGTTTTAGGAACAGCATCTTCCCTTCAACCATCTGATATCTGAACAGTCAATGAACCCATGAACACTACCTCGCTATTCTGCTTTCACACTATACATTTATTTATTTGGTAACATAGATTTTTTTAATGTCTTGCATTGCCTTGCTGCCACAAAACATCACCTTTCCTGGCACTTACGCTTGTTAGAATGGCAGGTCCTAAACCTGCCCCTACACTTTCACCCTCACCTCCATTCAGGGCCCCAAACATTTCTTCCAAGTGAGGCGACACTTCTCCTGCAATTCATTTGGTATCATCTCTTGTATCCAGTACACCCCGTGTGGCTTTTTCTACATCACTGAGATGCAGAGGCTTTGTTGAGAAACTTCAGTCTGTCTCCTGGTGGCTATCCATTTCTAATCATCTTCCCATTCCCATTCTGACCCGACTGTCCATGGCCTTTACAGCCATGGTGAGGCCAACCTCCAGTTGGATGAACAACAATTCATAATCCCCCTGGGCAACCCCCAACCTGATGGCATGAACATTGATTTTTCTAACCTACAGTAGTTTCTCTCCCTCTCTACTTCTCTTTTTTCCAGCCCTCGCTCTGATTACCCTCTCACCCTTTCTCTTTTCCTCACCTGCTTACCATTTTCTCTGCTTTCCCTACATTTTCTCTTACTTCCATGGTCCACTGTTCTCTCCTATTAGGCTTCCTTCTTCAGCCATTCTATCTATCTCCTCCCAGCTTCTTACATCATCCTTCACCCACCTTCCCCTTCACCTCGTCTCATATGTCATCTGCTAGCTTGTTTTCCTTGCCCTGACCCTACCGTCTTAATCTGGCTCCTGCCTGCTTCCTTTCCAACCCTGTTGAAGGATTTCATTCTTAAAGTGTTGGCTATTTATTCCCTTCCATAGATGTTGTCTGTCTTGCTGGGTTCCACCAGCATTTTGTGTGAGTTGCTCAAGATTTCCAGCACCTGTACAATCTCTTAAAGTAATTGCATACATGTTAAATCAATCTTTTTGCATTAGTCTTCTGCAGAATGCATTGTGCTTGGATGGTGTCCCTGGCCATATCCTTAGATCCCATATGGATCAACTGGCTGCAGTTATCGGTAGATGTTTTTAAGCTCTCTTGTTTCAGGGTGTGATTTCCTCCTTCTTTAAGAAGGGCACTATCATTCCTGTACCTGAGAAAAAACAAGATAATGTGCTTTAATGACTGCTACCCAATGCTTTAATATCTAACATCATGAAATACTTTGAAAGGCTGATCATGGCATACATTAGATCCAGCTTTCCAGACAATGTCAACTCACTGCAGTGTGCCTACTGGTGAAACAGGTCCATGCTGGAAGCTATCTTCTGAGGGATCCTTGACTTGCTGAGCAAAAGACCACAATCAATAAGGATAGACAAAGACACTTCTCTTGAAGACAGAATATAATATTAATTATATTTAATATAATTAAATATTATATTCTGGAGCCTTCCCCGAACTCAGAGAATGGACAACCCGGGCAATTTCCTCAGAAGGAAAAGGTTGATCTAACCATTTTTGATTAACCTCAGAAAGTGAGAGAATGTATAAACAATCTAGAAAATTATTCATAACAAAATTGGCTTTAGGGGAGTCTGAACTCCGGAGGGAAGGCCCCAAATCCTCGACTTTTCCTGTTGCTGCGGCTGGGACTGGGGTCGAAGTGCTTGGCAGAGATGGTGCTAAGTGCTCGGTGTTGGAGGGCTGGTTGGAGGCTCGAAGTTTTCGGATGCCTCAGAGTCGGACTGCGGTCGGGTGCTTCCAGGATGCTGCATCGGCAAGTTTTTGGCACTGATAGCTCATGGCAGGAAGAGAGTTTTCTTCCTTCTCCCATCTGCGTGAAATGATGGGAATTTCGAGAGACTTTGAACTTTTTTTTTTACCATGCCCATGGCCTGTTCTTCATCAAGTTACAGTATTGCTTGAACTGTTGTAACTATATGTTATAATTATGTGTTTTTTGTGAGTTTTTCAGTCTTGGTCTGTCTTGTGTTTCTGTGATATCACACTGGAGGAACATTGTATCATTTCTTAATGCATGCATTACTAAATGACAATAAAAGAGGACTGTGTGTCCTCATAATCTAATCTAATCTAATCTAATGGTAAGACTCTTAGCAGTGCAGAGTATCTGAGAGATCTTGGGGTCCATGTCCATAGGACACTCAAAGCTGCTGCGCAAGTTGACAGTGTTATTAAGAAGGCATATGGTGTGTTGGCATTCATCAACCGTGGGATTGAGTTCAAGAGCAGTGAGTAAATGTTAAAACTACTTGGAGTCCAGCACTGTGTTCATCTCTGGTCACCTCACTACAAGGACATCTTTGTCTGGTTCCACATTGGAGATTATGTGGTTTAGAACTCTGAGAGTTAGTAAGAACCTGTGCAGTGGGAAATAAATAAAGTAATTTAATCCATTGAATAAAGTTGGAGCCAAATTAATATTTTTCTAATATTTTAAATAAATAATTCCATTCAACCAGGTCAAAGGCTTTCTTAGAATCCAAAGAAATCACGCATTCCAAAATTTCTTTAGAGGGAGAATAAATAACATTCAGTAAAAGACGAGTGTTAAAATGAGAATAACGATAATGAGAATAAATCCGATCTGGTCATCAGAGATAATAAAAGGCAGAATATTTTCTATCCTATGAGTCAAAAGTTCTGATAAAATTTTAGCGTCAACATTAAGTAAAGAAATATGTCTTTAGGAAGAGCAATCAGTTAGGTCTTTATTCTTTTTGAGAATAAGTGAAATAGAGGCATCATAAAAAGATTGTGGCAACCTACTTAATTTAAAAGAGTCAGAAAGAACAGAAAGTAAGTGAGGAATAAGCAAAAGAGCAAAAGCCTTGTAGAACTTTCCAGAAAATCCGACAGGACTGGGAGCCTTCCCCGAACTCAGAGAATGGACAACTCGTGCAATTTCCTCAGAAGAAAAAGGCTTATCTAACCATTTTTGATTAACCTCAGAAAGTGAGGGAATGTTTAAATGATCTAGAAAATTATTCATAGCAAAATTGGCTTTAGGGGCATCTGAACTATACAGTTTAGAGTAAAATTCTCTAAAAGTATCATTTATTTCTAATTAGTCAGTTTAATTGTTGATAAGTTTTATCACCATTTGCTTTGAAGATTTCCTTAATTTGACGTTTAACTGTTAAAGTTTTAAGTTGATTAGCCAAAAGTTTGCCCGTTTTATCACCATGAACATAAAATTGACTTTTATCTTTTAAAAGTTGAGTTTCAACAGGGTAAGTTAAGAACAGATCATATTTAGTTTTAACTTCCACACGTCTTTTATACAAAACAGGACCCGGATCAAAAGCATATTTTTGATCTAAGTGTTTCAGCTGATTAGTTAAATCAGTTCTCTCCTTATTAGCTTTTTTCTTAATACTTGCTGTATAGGAAATAATTTGGCCTCTAATATAAGCCTTGAAATCATCCCAAATAATGAGGCTAGAAGTGCCATCCATTGTATTCTCTTCAAAGAAAAAAGTAATTTGCCTCTCTAAAATTGTAAAAAAAAGCCTTATCCGACAGTAAAATTGGATTAAAACACCAAAATCTGTTTGATCGAGAAACAGCCAGAAGATTTAAAGATTAAAAAATGGGGGCATGATCTGAAACAGCAATTTCTTTATAATCACAGGATCGAACCGAGGGTATCAAATGACTATCGACAAAAATATAATCAATCCTGGAATAGGTATGATGAACATGAGGAAAAAAGGAATATTCTCTACTTGTTGGGTATAAAAAATGCCAAACATCAATAATGTTGCATTTCATTAGAAAAGATTGGATATAGGAGGTAGATCTACTAATATTCAATCATTTCAAAGATGTACGTTCTAAAACAGGGTCAAGACAACAATTAAAATCTCCTCCCAAGATTAAAGAGTACAAATTTAAGTCTGGTAAAAGGGCAAAAAAAGTTCAAAAAGCCAGGATCATCTATATTTGGAGCACAGAGATTAGTAAAAACCATTAGTTTGTTATCTAGTTTCCCTGAGACTATAATGAACCACCAACTGGGGTCAGACATTACATCATGTTGAACAAAAGCAACTGAATTGTCAATCAAAATCAAAGTAGCTCTGGCCTTGGCTTGAAAGGAAGAATGAAAAGCTAGACCATTCCAACGTTTAAACAAACGCCCACAGTCAGATCTGCGAACATGTGTCTCTTGTAAAAAAATAATTGAGGCATTCAATTTCTTAATATAGGTAAAAATCTTATTGTGTTTTACAGGGTGGTTTAAACCTTTCACATTTAAACTAAGAAAATTAATATTGTATTCCATTTGATTATGTTTAAAACAAAGGTTACACATATAAACCACTGGAATATACCAAAAATCCAAACCTTAAAATTCAAAATACTTGACCAAGCAATAGATGAGCAGGGATAGCCAAACAGCTGATAAAAAAGAAACAGAAAAAAAAGCCCATTCCCATCCACCCCCCTCCCAAGGAAATAAATCACCCAAGTGAGGGTGAAAGCTGATCTACTGATAAATCCCACCCCCAACATCCTACTGGCAGAGCTCCAAGAGAAGAAAAGATTCGTACAGAATGAATTCCAACCTAGACTAAATAACCTTCAAAAGAATTTTAAAAAATCAAAACATAATGTTTGCAAAAAATAATTACAAAGAAAACTTACTGAAGTTAAGTCTATTAATTTCCTAAACAGAAAAAAATCAAAAAGGGAAGAAAAAGAATTATTTCGGAAAATATATCGAAAAAAGAATTATTCAAAGAGAAAATTAATAAACAAATAAACTGCACAATTGTAACGATTTGATCAGTCAAACTGAGGGAACAAGGTTATATGAAGCAGAAATAAACATTTAAACTTCTGGAGTTGATAGACTAAATATTATTCCAAAGAGCTAAAGAAGAGTTCAAACCATTATGTTGAAAAAAAAATTAACTCAGCAAAGAAAATACAATAAAACAGAAACTAATTATAAGAGTATACAAGAATAGAAGAGAGAATTGTTCAAAAAAAAAGACGTACTAAACCATTAGTTTGCAAACATCCAACATCAAAGAATCAGTCAAGCTAAGGAAGTGTAATTTATATGATACAGCAATAAACAATTAGTCTTCTGGACTTGATTTGGCCTGAAGAAAATCGTGCACTTCCTCAATCGAAAGAAACCACTTAGGAGATTCATTTTCCAAAATGATCCTGAGGCGAGTGGGGTAATTTAGTGAAGGTTTATAACCTTTGGTGTATAACTCCACCATAATCTTTTTAATACTTAAAACGTTCATTTAATACCTCAGGCCAATAATCTTTGACCAGCTTTATCTTATAATTTTCAAAGTTAATCATACGTGACAGACGAGATTGGCGAATTATAGAAACCTTAGTTTGGAAGTCATGAAAAGTAATTATCACAGGTCGAGGTTTTTGTTGAGAAGTGGGTCTAAACACTGGAATTCGGTGTGCCCGGTCTATTCTTGGTGGAGTATCCAAAACAGCAGAAAACAAACAAGCCAACAGATTTGCAAAAATTTCTGCAGGTCACTTGCCTTCAACCAACTCAGGAAGACCCAAAATTCATATATTGTTCCTTCTTGATCTATTCTCCAAAGCAACAATCTTTTGTCTTAAAGATTCAATGATTTTTGATTGTTTATCTCCGAGCTTTTCCAATTCATCCATCTTAGTGTCCAGTCTGGTTAAAGTATCTTCATGTTCTTGAATCTGAGTAGAATGTTCCTGTAAAGCTTTTTTTACAAAGTCTGCAGCAGAATCTCCATTCACTTAATCTCTGTGGTAACTTTTAAACATACATCTGAAAGTTGTTCAGACATTTTGCTCTGAGCTTTCTGAATTAACTCCGCAATAGCTTCCATAGTCACAGAAGGATCGTCCTGTTTTTTTGAAGTTTTAGCATGAGACATCATAATACTCCAAAAGTAAGTTTTCGAAGCAGATTGGATTCAGTAATTTAAAAAGAACGGAGCCATTCGAGAAATGCGTCCACTCCATGCAATGCCAGTAGTAGGAGATCATTAATATACAATTTAACACACACACAGAATGCTGGAGGAACTCAGCAGTTCAGGCAGCATCTATGGAAAACAGTAAACAGTCAATGTTTTGGGCCGAGACCTTTTTTCAGGACTGAAAAGGAAGGGGGGAGATGGCTGAACTAAAAAGTGGGGGGAGAGGAAAGAGGTTAGCTGGTAGATGACAGGTGAAGCCAGATGGGTGGGAACGGTCAAGGAGAAGAAAGAATCTGGAAGGAGAGGAGAGTGGACCATAGGAGAAAGGAAAGGAAGAGGGGACACAGGGAAAAGTAGTAGGCAGGTGAGAAGTAGTAGAAGGTCAGAGTGGGGAATGGAGGGGAGGGGGTGAATTTTGTCCATCACAAGGAGAAATCAATATTCATGCCATTAGGTTGGAGGATACCCAGAAGCAATATAAAGTGTTCATCCTCCACCCTGAGGGTGGCCTCATCTTGGCACAAGAGGGGGCCATGGATCGACATGTCAGAACAGGAATGGGAATTCAAATTAAAATGTTTGGCCACTGGGAAGTCTCGCTTGTGGCGGATGGTGTGAAGGTGCTCAACGAAGTAGTCCCCCAATTTACGACTGGTTTCACCAATGTGTAGGAGGCCACAATAAGAACAACTGACATAATAGACAACTCATGTAGTTTCACAGGTGAAGTATTGCCTTACCTGGAAGGACTGTTTGGGGCCCTGAATGGCAGTGAAGGAGTTGGTGTAGCACTTAGGCAATTTAACAGCTGAAGATTTTGGAGGAAGTGTGTTAGTGGATTGAAAGCTGAGCTGGAATAAATGGATTCTGTTCAAATGAAGTAATGGAGGAATCAGCTCTTGACCCTCAGTTGTTAACTACTTATGTTAATAAGCTGAAGTAGGGAATAAAATGTGAAGTTTCTAAGTTTGCCAATGACATTAAATTGGTGGAAGGGCATGATTCTACAACACAGTATTATTCATAAAACTAGCAAAGGTTATGCAGTTCAGTATGAGAAATCACAAGACAGATTATTAACTAAATGGACAGAGATTGCAAAGGAGTAAAGTTTAGAGGTATCCAGGTGTTCTAGTGCATGAAGCATGAAAAGTTAGCAGTAACTCCTACACATAGTTAGGAAGCCAAACAGTATATTGGCTTTTATTGTGAAGGGGCTATTAATTTCGAATAGGATGATGGCAAGTCTACACCTGTAATACTATACTAATACTAATATTGACATTGGAGGCAGTCCAAAGGAGATTCACCAGGATAGCTCCTGGATGACAGGGTTGTTCTATCAAAAATGGCTAGGCAGTTTGGGTCTATATTCCTGGGAGTTTAGAAGAATAGGAAGTGTTGTCGTTCAAGAATATAACATCTCAAAGATCTTGACAGAGTACATTTTTCAAATAGAGGGAGAGTCAAAGCGGCTGTTCATTTAAGACTGAGGTGCATAGAAATTCCTTCACTCAACGGACAGTGAAGATCTTGAATTTCTCTATACCAAGGGTGGTGAAAGCCAAAACATTCGATATAGATAAATACTTGAAAATTGATGAACTGAAGGATAAGAAAAGCTGGCACAGAAGAAGAATTGAAGCCAGCATAGATCAGCCATGAACATATTGACTGGCAAAGCAAGACTGAGGGGTCTGGTGACAAAGTCCTTCTCCTATTATCTTAGGTTTGGTGTCATGCAGAACCACACAGGTCTGGGTGGCACTAATTCCCCAGATACTTTATTTGAAGAGGATCTTTTTATTCCAACTTGTGTCAGCCAGCTTTCAATCCATTAACACACTTCCTCCAAAGTCTTCAGTTTGTTAAGTTTCAAAAGCAAGGATGTAATATTGAAACTTTATAAAGCACTGGTGAGGCCTCACTTGGAGTATTGTGAGCAAGTCTGGGCTCCTTATCTTCAAAAAGATGTGCTGAAATTGGTACGGGTTTAAAGGAAGTTCACGAAAATGATTCCAGGTATGATGTAGTAGCTATTAGTGAAACATGGTCACAGGAGGGGTGTGATTGGCAACTAAATATTCCTGGATTTAATTGCTTCAGGTGTAATAGAATCAAAGGGACAAGAGGGGAGGTGTTGCATTGCTTTTCAGAGAAAATATTACAGTGGTGCTCTGGCAGGATAGATTAGAGGGCTTGTCTAGGGAGACTATTTGGGTGGAATTGAGGAATGGGAAAGGTGCAGTAACTCTTATGGGGGTGTATTATAGACCACCAAATGGGGAGCAAGAATTGGAGGAGCAAACTTGTAAGGAGATAGCAGATATTAGTAGGAGGCACAAGGTTGTGATTGTAGGAGATTTTAATTTTCCACACATAGACTGGGAAGCCCATACTGTAAAAGGGCTGGATGGTTTGGAGTTTGTAAAATGTGAGCAAGATAGCTTTTGCAGCAATACATAGAGGTACCAATGAGAGAAGGGGCAGTGTTGGATCTCCTGTTAGGGAATGAGATAGGTCAGGTGACGGAGGTTTGTGTTGGGGAGCACTTCGGGTCCAGTGATCACAATGCTATTAGTTTCAATATAATTATCGAGAAGGATAGATCTGGACCCAGGGTTGAGATTTTTGACTGGAGAAAGGCTAACTTTGAGGAGATGCAAAAGGAATTAGAAGGAGTGGATTGGGACAATTTGTTTCATGGGAAGGATGTAATAGAGAAATGGAGGTCATTTAAAGGTGAAATTTTGAGAGTACAGAATCTTTATGCTCCTGTTAGGTTGAAAGAAAAGGTTAAAAGTTTGAGAGAGCCATGGTTTTCAAGGGATATTGGAAACTTGGTTCGGAAAAAAAGAGAGATCTACAATAAATATAGGCAGCTTGGAGTTAATGAGGTTCTCGAGGAATGTAAAGTATGTAAAAAGAACCTTAAGAAAGAAATTAGAAAAGCTAAAAGAAAATATGAGGTTGCTTTGGCAAGTAAGGTGAAAATAAATCCCAAGGGTTTCTACCGTTATATAAATAGCAAAAGGATAGTGAGGGATAAAATTGGTCCCTTAGAGAATCAGAGTAGACGGCTATGTGTGGAGCCAAAAGAGATGGGGGAGATTCTTAACAATTTCTTTTCTTCGGTATTCACTAAGGAGAAGGATATTGAATTGTATAAGATAAGGGAAAGGGGTAGGGAAGTTATCGAAACTATGACGATTAAAGAAGAAGTAGTACTGGAGCTTTTAAGGAATATAAAAGTGGATACGTCTCCGGGTCCTGACAGGATATTCCATAGGACCTTGAGGGAAGTTAATGTGGAAATAGCAGGGGCTCTGACAGAAATATTTTAAATGTCATTAGAAACAGGGATGGTGCTGGAGGATTGGCGTATTGCTCATGTTGTTCATTGTTTAAAAAGGGTTCTAAGAGTAAACCTAGGAATTATCGGCCTGTGAGTTTGACATCAGTGGTGGGTAAATTGATGGAAAGTATTCTTAGAGATGGTATATATAATTATCTGGATAGACAAGGTTTGATTAGGAACAGTCAACACGGATTTGTACGTGGAAGGTCATGTTTGACAAATCTTATTGAATTTTTTGAAGAGGTTACTAGGAATGTTGATGAGGGTAAAGCGGTGGATGTTGTCTATATGGACTTCAGTAACACCTTTGACAAGGTCCCACATGGAAGGTTAGTTAGGAAGGTTCAATCGTTAGGTATTAATATTGAAGTAGTAAAACGGATTCAGCAGTGGCTGGATGGGAGACGCCAGAGAGTGGTGGTGGAAAACTGTTTGTCAGATTGGAGACCGGTGACTAGTGGTGTGCCTCAGGGATCTGTACTGGGTCCAATGTTATTTGTCATATACATTAATGATCTGGATGATGGGGTGGTAAATGGGATGAGTAAGTATGCAGATGACACTAAGATAGGTGGAGTTGTGGATAATGAAGTAGGTTCTCAAAGCTTGCAGAGAGATTTAGGCCAGTTAGAAGAGTGGGCTGAAAGATGGCAGATAGAGTTTAATGCTGATAAATGTGAGGTGCTCTGCTTTGGTAGGACTAATCAAAATAGGACATACATGGTAAATGGTAGGGCATTGAAGAATGCAGTTGAACAGAGGGATCTAGGAATAATGGTGCATAGGTCCCTGAAGGTGGAATCTCATGTGGATAGGGTGGTGAAGAAAGCTTTTGGTATGCTGGCCTTTATAAATCAGAGCATTGAGCATAGGAGTTGTGATGTCATGCTGAAATTGTACAAGGCATTGTTGAGGTCAAATTTGGAGTATTGTGTACAGTTTTGGTCACCAAATTATAGGAAAGATGTCAACAAAATAGAGAGAGTACAGAGAAGGTTTACTAGAATGTTACCTGGTTTCATCACCTAAGTTACAGAGAAAGGTTGAGCAAGTTGGGTCTTTACTCTTTAGAATGTAGAAGGTTGAGGGGGGACTTGATAGAGGTATTTAAGATTATGAGAGGGATAGATAGAGTTGATGTGGATAGGCCTTTTCTACTGAGAGTAGGGGAGTTTCAAACAAGAGGACATGAGTTGAGAGTTAAAGGGCAAAAGTTTAGGAGTAGCGTGAGGAGGAAATTCTTTACTCAGAGAGTGGTAGCTGTGTGGAACGAGCTTCCAGCAGAAGTGGTTGAGGCAGGTTCGATGTTGTTGTTTAAAGTTAAATTGGACAGCTATATGGACAGGAAAGGAATGGAGGGTTATGGGCTGAGTGCAGGTCAGTGGGACTAGGTGAGAGTAAGAGTTCGACTTGGGCTAGAAGGGCTGAGATGGCCTGTTTCCATGCTGTAATTGTTAAATGGTTATATTATATGGTTATATGGACTGAATGACTTATCATATGAAGAGTGTTTTCTGGCTCTTGGGCCTTTATTCATTAGAATTCAGAAGAACGAAGGGTAATCTCATTGAAACCTATCAATTGGTGAAAGGCCTTGATAGAGTGGATATGGAGAGGATGTTTTCTATGGTGGGAGGGTCCAAGACTCGAGGACACAGCCTCAGAGTAGAGGGATGTTCTTTTAGAATGGAGATGAGGAGGAATTTCTTTAGCCAGATAATGGTGAATCTGTGGAATTCTTTGCCACAGTCAGCTGTGGAGGCTAAGTCAATTTGTATATTTAAGGCAGAGGTTGATAGATCTCGATTGGAAACAGGGAGAAGACAGGAGACTGGGTCTGAGCAGAAAATTGGATCAGCCATGATGAAATGGCAGAGCAGGTTTAATGGGCTAAATGGCCTAATTCTGCTCCTTTATCCTGTGGTCTTATGATCTTATGGTCTTAGGTCAAGTTTAGGTTCTAGAATTGGGTAAAACCAATTTATCAATGTTGTGAATTTAATGTAGTAAGTTCCCAATTTATTTATGAGTGACCTTTTGAACGTTAGCATAGATTGAGCCTCAAGAAAGCGTGAATTCCAATTGGTAAGCAATTGTTCAATAGCAGCCAATTGCATGCAAATCCCATCTACAGCAAAGGAGAAAGGAAGAGATAATCTGTCTTCTTAATGGTGTTAGTTGACAGATAAATACTGGTTAAAACAGAGGGAGCAATCCTTTACTCCATGAAAAGAATTATAGAATCCTTTGAATCCAGTTAAGCAGAACTTCATGTAGAAGAGCACTCACTCATGCAATGACATTTTGTTCTTCCTTTGCTGCTTAGCCTGTTTGAAATTCATGGGAATCTGGTAAGGGAAGAGAATACTGTGATAGCATGATAGAAGAGAGAAGCTGGAGTGTCAGAAAAGATGTTGGGATGAGGAAGACTAAAGAAGCGAGAAGGAGATACTGTTAATAGGATAACCTGATGTTCAGTGACTTCATTTCTTTCTAACAATCCCATCTCTCCTTATGGTTAGCCTCAGCTCCTTCACTGAAGTCAGAACACTCAGAGACACCTCTGCCCCTAGGGTTACTTCTAAGTTTTCCCTGGTTGTATGCCACATTGACTGTAAGGGAGAGGGAAGAGTTCCACTTCCCTGATGCTTAGGCCTCTTGTGGTTGAACTTTGACTGTTTATTCAGGATTGTAGCAGTGTTTTGTACAGGAGGTTGAAGTGAACTATGTGAATGCACATGGGTTTTGACAGGTGGGGATTGTCAGTGGTTGAATGATGGAGAAACAGTTGGTGAGGTATGACATTTAATATGTATTTACTGATCTTGCATGCGAGTTTGTTCCACTCCATCTGCTTTTATTGTCTTGTATCAATTGGAAGAGATGTCTGGTCTGACTTGTAGTATACATCACTACTGAACTGTATCTAATGCATCCTAACAGCCTTGAATTATCAAATCTAAACTCACATTGGAGTGTATATTAATATACCTACTTCTTAAAATCTCAGAGAAGACTCCCTCCAATATCTTACAATCATTGCAGCATGCTCTTGCCCTTTACCACAGGGAGTTCTTACAAACAATTACACATATTCAGCCCATACCCCAGTACAGTGTCTTTAAAAATCAGCATCTTTTATTGATTATTGCATGACATTATTCCTGGTCATCCCTTTAAGTAGTACAGGCTAGGTTTAAGTCGTACTTGGTCGATACAATCAGCTAGTGAATCGAGTAGGTACCTTAATAACACCCAGTCATCATTTCACTGAGACAATGCAGATTCACCATGCACTTTAATTCCTGGGCCCATATTTGGGGATTGGTAAGGTGCCGTAGGTACCCCTGTTTAACCGCAGGATGCACCATTTTCACACTCTGATGTGAATTTAGATTTTATAATTCAAGGCTGTTAAGGTGCATTAGAGTCAATCCAGTGGCGACATATATTACAAATTATCCCAAGTATTTCTCCCATTTGGCCTTCAACTGATAAACTTCAGACAAAAAACTTTAGAGCTATTACCAAAACCTGAAAGAAGTATACTCCAATTGCATACAGTCCCATTATATGAATGATATCGCGGCTTTGCAGAGGGTGTAGAGGAGTTGTACCAAGAGGCTGCCTGGATTAGAGGGCATGCACTATGACGAGAGGCCACAGAGTCGTGGAGGCTGAAGGGAGATCTGATGTCAAAGATTATGAGAGGCACAGATAGAATAGATAGACAGGGAGTATCTTTTTCCTAGGGTTGAGATGTCTAATACTAGAGGCCGGGCATTGAAGGTGAGAGGGGATAAATGCAAAGGAGATGTGAGGGGCAAGGCTTTTACACAGAGATTGGTGAGTGCCTGGAATATGCTGCCTGGTGGTGGTAGAGGTAAATACATTAAGGACTTTTAGAGATGTTTAGACAGGCAGATAAATGTGATGAAAATGGAGGGATATGGATATTTTGCAGGCACAATGGATTAGATTAGTTCATAATTTAATTACTAATTTGTTTGGTTTGGCACAACATTTGGTTTGGTCCTGTGCAGTGCTGTTCTATGTTCTACGTTCTAATTATTGAGCATAGGTAATAAAAGGCTTGGAACGTTACCCTAAGAAATGTATATTTTAAGGTGCTTAGTGTTAAATGCAATCACATTAAACATGTTTAATAGCATCTTTAATTTGTTTACTTACACCTGCATTTGCTTTGTTGAGAAATTTCACTTCTGTAAGCCTTTGCTCAGTTTATCATAAATACACGAGATTTTGCAGATGCTGGAAGTCCAGAGTAACACACACAAAATGCTGGATGAAGTCAGCCGGTCAGGCAGCATCTATGAAAAAGAAAGAAGAGTCAACATTTTGGGCAGAGACCCTTCATTGGGAATGAGTTCTTCCAGAATTTTGTGTGTTTCTCAGTTCCTGCTGATTTTTGGCATATTTATTCTAGTCTTAAGAAATGTTCTTGCACATTTCTGCTCATTTATTTTAGAAACACCTGTGGGTAAAGACATGAGATTAATTTCATGTTTCCCTTTCACTTCCGCTTCTCTCTCTAAGAACCATAGGATTTGATATTGTTTTGCAGGGGCTGGTCACTCTCCAGCCTTAGAAAGCATTTATTTTACAGTCTTCAAATATTTGTACCCATGGGGCAACTTACAAGTGATTAAAAGGTCAATTAGGTACCTTTGAAGTATTATCGCAATTATAGTGATGGTAATCCAGCAGCCAATTTGTGCACAGCCAGCTCCCACAAATATAATTGTGTTAACCAAGTATTTTCCACTGGAGGTGTTAATTGAGGTGATAATATAGGGCACAGCACTGAGAATTCACTTCCTTGCTCCTTAATGAGTCATATAATATAATTGTTCACATACACCTGATATAGACTTCATTTAACTTCCCAATAAAAAGGCAATCTAGATAATTCGATCAATCAGTGCTGTTTTCATCCATACCAGATGTAGATGTTCATCATCTTCTGGAGTAGAATGAGACTATAATGATCTCTAGGTGAAACTTTACTAGAAATTGTACAGGACACTCTTGTTTTATTCCCTGTGTGGCAAATGGTTGTCACAAACACGGACTCTGCTATGGGATCTGGGCACCCTCGCAGGCGGGCTGCTGAATGGGGTCAGCAAACGTGCTTGTGAATATGCACGTTCCAACCAATGGGTGCTTCATTGCATTGGCATTTATCTCCCTTCCTCTTGATTCAGGGCCTTGACCAAAAGGGCTGAAACATCAAATCACACTGCTTACCTTTGTTCCGGGAAAAGAGACTATTGTTTTGCTTGATAATTCAAAGAAGTGGTATTTATTTTGTGCTAAGTTACTGCTTCTAAACTGCAGTGTCAGTGTTAGCTTTCAGTTTGAGAGTTTTAGTTAACGGTCCTGTTGGTCTAGTGTTTATTATTTTTCCTTTAACACTTCACAGATCTTATTAAAAGTCAGTGAACTGGTCATCTGCTTCAGTGTTTCTCCATCTGAACCTGAGCCATAACTACACCTTGTCAGCAAGACCTGACCACAAAGAAAATGGACCCAGCAGAGAGAGAACTGCTGACATTCTTCGGCCATATAGGGGAGAATTTACAGTCAGTGGAAGTTGTGTTGGCTGAGGAGAAACTTGCAGTGCAACATCTACTTGGAGAATGACAAACCCAGCCCAAACTCAAGTTTGTGGAGAAGATCTTAAAACCAGCAGAGACTGGGGTGGCAGAAATATGTCACACAGTGTGACAGCTACTTTCAGAAGAGCAAGTTTAGCCAAAGCAGAAAAATCAGTGACAGTCTTCGCAGTGACAGTTCAGCAACTCAGCACAGACATCAGAATCAGGCGGCAGCAGTTAGTCCAGTCATGGCCACGGTTCAGCTGCTTACCACCGGCAGCCAGCATCAGGTGGCAGCCATTACCTCTCTGGCTGCTGCTATTCAGCAGCCTTCAGCCTGGTGAGTTCCAGCATCTCCCACATCCTGCTCTTTAAAAATCTCATCAGCCTCCACCAGGCAGGTACTTCAGTGACCCCGATGGCTCAATGTGAGCTGACTTTCTAAGCCCAGCTAGGTAGGTTTGGCGATGATGCATATAAATTGGTTTATATGGTGAGTATCTTAGACAGTTCCCCACTCAGCCTGTTCAACTCTCTAAGGGAACAAGGCTCCCCCACAGCCAGTCCCTCCTGCAATTTGTAGTCGAGTTCAGGCAAGAACAGGTTCCTGCCTCTTCTTTGGTAATCTGGACACTTTGGGGCATCGTGTCCCAAGCACACAGTAAAAGAGGATACCCATCAGCAGGAAAGAGAATTTGAATGGTTCAGTTCTCCTTGTAAGCATCTTCCCCTAAGTGCATAATGCTCTCAGCTTCATTGTCACAGGGGTGTCAGACTTTTATTGACTCCAGAGCAGCTGGGAGCCTCATGGACAGACATCGCCCTGGCTCACAGATAGAGAGTTCTGACTCAGCAATTGAAAGTGAATACTAATGTCAAAGCTTTTGGTGGCCAGCCTCTGGGCACCAGCAAGATCCACCCCAGGGCCTGCTCTTTTCTCTCTCTTGACCTGAAGCGGTGGCCATGGAAGAATACATCAGGGAGGCATTGGACTTAGGATTTATCCATCCGTGAACCTTGTCAGCAGGGAAGGGCTTCCCTTTTGTGAGCAAGAGGGTTGGCAAACTTTGTCCCTGCGTGATCAGCCTCTCAACAATATCACAGTGAAGAACTGCTACCACCTTCCCCTAGTTGGCTCTGCATTTGAACATCTCCAAAGAGCAACCATCTTTTCCAACATAGGTTGCACAATGCCTGCAACCTGGTTCATATCTGAGAAGGGGACGAGTGGAAGACAGCATTCAACACCTCCGCTTGCCACTATGACTAATTGTGTTGCCCTTTGGTCCGGCCAACATCCCTACAGTTTCTCAGGCCTATGAACTCTGGAACATGTAGAATCAGCTTGTTTCTGTTTATTGGGATCTCATTCTTATCTATTTCTGCTCTCACCAGGAACACATCCAGCATGTCCAGAGTGTTCAGAGGGCTTCTTGAGAATAACCTTTATGTCAAGCCAGCGAATCTGAGTTCCATAAAGAGTAGGTGTCATTCTTGGGCAATATTCTCATCCCTTTCCAGTGTTCAAATGGATCCACGTAATGTTCAGGTAGTCACAGAGTGGCCGAAACAATCTATGGTCAAACGCGTGTGGTGCTTCATGGGGTTTGCAAATTTGTATTACCACTTCATCAGAAACTTCATTTCCATCATCTTCCCTAAATAAACTCACCAAAAAGACCTCTGTAGGATTCCTATGGACAAGTGAAGCAGACCGAGCATTCTCAGAACTAAAGCAATACCCAACCACCTTGTAAAAGAAAAAAATAGACATTAAAGAGAGGAATTTAAGCTGTTTCCACAGATAAGCTCAAAGAGGCAGCCACAGCGTCATCTTAACTCCACCCTCTAGGGTGCAATATCTTGTGGATTGGGAGGGTATGGTCCTGAGGATCATTCTTGGATTTGGGCCATGACATTCTGGACAAATCTCTTTTCTGAGACTTCCAGCGGGCACAGGTCTCTGGCACCTTGAAGACTGTGCCTACGGAGGGGTCCCTGTTACGACCACAGACTCTGCCATGGAACTTGTGTGTCTTCACAGGTGGGCTGCTGAATGGGGTTGGCAATCACGCTCCTGAGTATGCACGTTCCAGCTAATTGTTGTTTCATTGTGGTGGCATTTAACTCCCTTCCTCTTGTTTCAGTCTTGTCAGGTCTTGACCAAAAGCACAGCAACATCAACATTCCCTGCTTACCTTTGTCTTCGCTCCGGGAAAGAAGACCACTATTTGATGTTGTAAATGAGTGGTATTCATTTAGATTTAAGATACTGCTACTGAGTCTCAGTGTCTGTGTCAGTTTTCAGTTTAAGAGTTTTAAATTAATGGCCTGGTTATCCTAGTGCTTATATTAAAGGTCAGTGATCTGGTCATCAGCCTCGCTGTCTCTCCCTCTGTACTTGCTCTATAATTGCACACTCTTGTCATAGATTAGGGCATTGCTGGGAATAATTAGTCCCCATCATCCCAAAAAGGTGTCTTACTGATTAGAACTGCCAGCACCGAATCCAAATCAGGAGGATTGTCTTTAATTTGCTTACTTACCTTCTCTTATTTCCAACCACTTGTCAACCTCTTCAAAATAAAAAATTATCCCATTAATCAGCTTGGTCACATCCATGCATTTAAATTATACTTGACCAATAAGACTAACTTTGCACAACATTAATACAAAGTATCTCTCAACCGCCTTTGAAATAGAGGACAATTCATTCACTGGCAATCATTGTATTAACTAGGATTTCCCTTCATCAGTTTCATGAATCGCTACCCCTTCTTCTCTCAACCGACCCTCCCTGCCCTGCTAAATATTTCTGTTCTTTTTCCCCTCTCCTCATTTCCAGCATTACTGTTACAGACCATTCCTTCCCAACCCACTGCTTGGAAAATGAAGGCATTAGGCAGATATCAAGCTTAACATTTCATGAAGAGTAGACTGATGGAAATTAAACGGGTTGGTGGAAATTAGCAATCTAAAGGAGTAGAAGAGCAAAATGATTGGGAGTAGCAATGCACAAATTATTAACCATGAGCCATATGTTAATGAGGCCATATAAAACAAACTGAGCAATAAGGTTTTTTGGGGCCATGGATTATCAGCTGTGCTTTTATTATGTTTGCTATAGTAACTAGCCACATTAGAGGGGGTGTGGTGAAAGTGAAGGGAATAAATTACATATTCATGCTCATTTCATGGCAGTTTGTAGCTTGGGACAGTGGTAGTCATGCCTTTGCTGACCGCTGAGATAACACTCAGTAATTCTTAATTGTATGTTTCCTAATTGCTAATAAAGGATCAGAATGGGGAATTCGACTCTTTGGAGCAATCATTGGAGCTGTGGGCATTTCACCCCGTCCTGGGTCACAAGCTAGCAGCAATTTCTTTCTCACAAACACGAGGAATTCTGCAGATGCTGGAAGTTCAAGCAACACATATCAAAGTTGCTGGTGAACACAGCAGGCCAGGCAGCATCTCTAGAAAGAGGTACAGTCGACGTTTCAGGCCGAGACCCTTCGTCAGGACGGGTCTCGGCCTGAAACGTCGACTGTACCGCTTCCTAGAGATGCTGCCTGGCCTGCTGCGTTCACCAGCAAATTTGATGTGTGTTGCAGCAATTTCTTTCCATTGAGTTTGGATCAATTTTGCCACAACAGGGTTGATTTCCTTAGGAATAGTATGGAGAAGAGGGACATATTCAGTCTTCATTAGACCATTCTTGAAGAAAGAAGTACAGCTCTGGTTTCAATATTAAAAAGAATATTGCTTCAGTTGAGCTGAATTTTGGAAGTAGAATGCAGTATATTTATGCCACTGTTCCTTTAATGCTATCAGCTCAAGAATGAATAAGCCTATGTTCGTTAACTTGCTGCGTGCAGTGTAATAACAGATATATAGGTTGGCCGATGATATAATTGAATCCAAATTATAAATAGATTAAAGTTATTATGAGAGAGTAATCAAACTGATGGGTTCAGTGTGATTATAAATTTTGTGGATCAGAGTTCAATAGATTATAATTACAACTAATATACTCCCTGCCCATAAATCTCTCAAGAGTGCAAGTTCCTTTAGAAAGTACGCTTACTGCTAATTTGGGTGATTTTATTTGGTTTGATTTTCTTTTTGTCATCACTGGATACACGTTGTGTTTCCATACATTGAAACTAATGACTCAATGCTAATTACATTAAATAGGGTTTATTTAAAAATATAATTCAGAAGATGTGCATATTTGACCAAGTAGTGCATTTTAAATATTTTCTTACATCTAATTCTGACAGACATTGGAAAACAGTGAAGTTATCAGAAAAACCGCTGCTGAGTTAGTTTAATGCCCATAATAAACATCCTTTTATCTGTTCATCTTTCTGGAGAAACAAAGCAAGTAGCAGTAGGCAAATAAACTCTTCTTGTGCTTCTAACCTGGTACAGGTATCAACTTTAACTCTTGTTTCAATGACAAACCCTGCCATCTTTATCAGAGATGATACCTAGACATGGCTAGTCTGGAGATCTATATAAAACATCATCATCCATCCCTTCTGATTGGTTAGTCCTCAACCAATCAGGTTTCTGCTGTCCCAGAACTGATGAATTCCAGTTCTTACTTAGAGCGAGATCTTCATCTTTGTTAAAATTCTTTATCTCTAGTTTTATTTCAATGGTTCCTTCAACAGGCGGGTCCCAAAAGCCACTGGCACAACACAGTATTTTTGTACCAGCAAGGTCAATCCAAGGCCTTGCAAATCGTATAGGCAGCTTATGCAGGTCAAAGATGACCTGGGACTCAGGATGGCTGCTGTTTACAGGATTCCTTGTGAATGCAGAGCAGCATGTATCAGCCAAATGGGCCACACAGTGGAAACCTACATCAAACAGCATAGGAAACCTATCCGTTTGCTTTACCTGTTGAAACCCTTGAACTAAAACTAGAGAAAAAGAAGTTTAACAAAGATGAAGGTCTCACTCTCAGTAAGAACCGGCATTTGATTGCAAATAAAGTGGAGCAGTGGAAACCTGATTGGTTGACTAACCAATCGGGGGGATGCACGACAGGGGTATATTGAACATTTTACTCTCCTCCCATCCGGTAGGCGATACAGGAGCCTCTGCTCCCGCACCAGCAGGTCACAGCTCTAAGCAGTATTGCATCCGTTTTGTACTGTCTCAGTACTTTTATATTTGTGTGCTGTAGCACTTTTTTATTTGCGGTTATTTTGTAAATAACACTCTTCTTTGCATTTCTGGTCAGCTGCTAAATGCCTTTCATTGGCTTTGTATCTGTACTCGGCACAATGGCAATCAAGTTGAATCTAATCTAATCTATATACAACTGTACTAGGCATCATCCCTGATGAAAGTGGCGGAGTTTGTCATCGAAACGTCAGTTAAAATCGATACCTGTACCCGGCTGGAAAACCAAGAGGAGTTTATTCATTATATATACTGGGCAAGGACTAGATTCTTTTTCAAGCAACAGTGGGTTGTGTAAGATATTTCCACAACTCTAAAGCATTACTGAAAAAATGGATATAAACTGAAGTAAACACTCAGTCCCCAGGAGGTCACTGATAATATAAGAAAATAGATATAATAGAGCATTCAGCCCTTGAAGCTTACTTCAACAACAAGATTACAGCTGATCTCTCACAACACTGTTTTCATACTCTATCCTCATGTCAAATTATTCACCTGTGTCCACCTATTGATATCAGTTTTGAAAGCAATCAAAGACTGAGCCTCCAATAACCTCTGGTATAGAACATTCTAAAGGTTCACCAACTTCTGAAAGAAGGGCTTTCTCTTTCTTTAGCACTCAATGGCCTGCCTCTTATTTTGAGACTGCCATCCCAGCTTTGGACTGATGAGCAAAGGGAAACACTTCCATGGCAGACAACTTGTTGAGCCTGCTAAGCATCCTGTAAATTTCAGTGAACAAACTCTCATTCTTCCGAATTTTGTAGAACTGTGTCTCTCCTCATCACTCTACAGCAAGTATGTCCATACTTAGATAAGGCAGCCACAATTGTCCACCACAACACTCCCGGTTCCTTCTCACAAAAATTCAAAATAATAGTAGCAAGATATTTTTATGCCTAGATGATTTGGCAGACGGTAAGAAATTTCAGTCCTTTATCTAAATAAAGGAAAGGCTTCATGAATTATAATATTTAAAATTTGAATATCACATACCTGATTATTTATTAGTGATGTTTCTGGGATTTTTTTTTCTTGATTGTGCTGTCATTCAGAAATTTTGTCTGCTTCTGAGCATATTTTGAAAGTCATAATCATCAACTGTCTGAATTTGCAGCTGCCTCCAGTATGGTTTTTGAACTCAGGTACTCTGTGTAAAAAAGGTTAATTAATTGTATCAGGGCTAAAGTAATTCCTAATAGTTAATCAACCCCTAGCAAAATTTGGTGGCAAATAAGAGTTTGATTACAAGTAACCACGCGTGTTAATCATTTCCATGGCTGTCTAGCATCACTGACATGGTTAAATCCCCAGGGCCTGACAAGGTGACCCCCTGGACCTTCTGGGGGATTAGTGCAGAAACTGCTGGGGACCTGGCAGAGGTATTTAATTTGTTCTTAGTCACAAGTGAGGTGCTGGAGAACTATAGGATAGCTAATGTTGCTCCGTTGCTCAAGAGAAGCTGTTAGAATCATCCAGAGATTTATAGACGGGTGAGCTTGCCATCCATAGTTGGTAAGTTATTGGGAGGTATTCTAAGGGACAGGATATATCAATACTTAGATAGACAGGGCCTTTTTAGGGATCATCAACATTGCTTTGGGTGTGGTAGACTGTGCCTAACCTATCTTATCATATTTATCGAGGGCGTTACCAGGAAAGTGGATGAAGACAAGGCAGTGGATATCGTCTAATTGAAATTTAGGCACTTGACAATGTCCCACATGGGAAGCTAGTCACGAAGGTTCAGTTGTTTGGAATTCACGATGAGGTAGTAAATTGGATTTGAAATTGGCTTTTTGGGAGAACAGACAGTACTAATGGATGACTGACTCTCTGTCTGGAGGCCTGTGATGCAGAGATTGGTGCTGGTCTTCTGTTATTTGTAATCTGTATTTAATAGTTCAATAGCTTTAATTTAATGTCAGAGAAATGTATACAATATACATCCTGAAATTCTTTTTCTTTGTAATCATCCACAAAAAAAGAGGAATGCCCCAAAGAATGAATGATAGTTAAATGTTAGGACCCTAAAGCCCCAAAGCACCCCCCCAGCTACCCCCTCCCACACATAAGTAGCAGCAAAGTGACAACCCTCCCCCTAGCCCCACCAGCAAAAAGGCATCAGCGCCTCCCACCAAGCACTCAAGTGTGCAGCAAAGCATCAATAAAGACAGACTTGCAGTACCCCAAAGTCTACTGGCTCACTCGGTATTCAACATACCACAGGCTCTCTGTCTCCCTAATAAGGGAAAAAGAGGTGTCCCTGTTTCAAAACAATCGGCCGATTTATGGTGTTAAAATTCTATTGTGTTACTTTTACCGAACTCTATGCCTAAAGATCTCAGTTCCCTGGGCAAGCAGCCAGCAGCCAGCTCACTGCTTATAATCTACCGCCTCCCATGACACACCAGTTTTCTGAGGCGGCACCTACCTCGAATCCACTCACCTCCAGAGCCATGAAAATTCAGCACCCTGAAGCCGTGCTAGTCCTCCAGGCCATGTCGCAAAAAGTCATCATGAAACTCCAGGTCAGGGCCTTCAACAGATCCCTGAAAAGGAAAAAAAGAGATATTAAAGATAGAAATAGAGCTGTTTCCGAAGATGCAAGCAAGGGATTCATCATTAATGATCTGAATGATAAGGTACTAAGTTGGTTGTGCAAACTTGTGGATGACAGCAAGCTTGCAGGGCATAGTAACCAGCAAGACAGGCTATCGAAGTTTGCAACAGGATCTGGACCATCTGGAAAAAATGGCCTGAAAAATTGCAGATGAAATTTAATGCACACAAGTGAGGTGTTGTACTATGTGAGGACAAACCAGGGTAGGATTTAATTCAGTGAATGGCAGAGCACTGAAGAGTGTGGTAGAACAGAAGGATCTGGGAATACAGATCCATAATTCTTTGAAAGAGGCATCATAGGTAGATAGGGTTGCAAAGAGAGCTTTTGGTACATGGGCTGTCATAAATCAAAGTACTGAGTACAGGAGATGGGATGCTATGCTGAAGTTGTATAAGGTGTTAATGAGGCCTATTTTGGAGGATTGTGTGCAGTTCTGGTCATTTATATACAGGAAAGGTATCAATAAGATTGAAAAGGTACAGAGAAAACTTACAAGGATGTTGCTGGGACTAGCGCTAGACCTTGACCTTGGCCTCGATAGCTCCCTGTGCAACTAGATCTTTTATTTCCTCAATTGCTGATGCCAGTCAGTATGGATTAATAAAAATATCTCTTCTGAAATCCGCATCAGCACAAATGCACTACGAGGCTGTTTGTTTATCTCCCTGCTCTACCCACTTTATGCGGTCTACTCAATGATTGGAGACCAGCCAAGCTATGACGGCGCGACGAGCGCCCTCAGAAGACAATACCTGCGGCCAGTAAACCCCGTCTATGCACAACATCGTTTAGCGACGCGGCAGCAGCGGCCCGGACAGTCGAGCGCTGAGTTCGTCTGGGCCCTACAGACACTCGTGCCGGCCTGCGATTGCCGGAGGCTGACGGCCGAAGAGCATGCGGAGCTCCTAGTAAGAGACGCCTTCGTCACAGGGACCAGGTCAGTGTATGTGCGCCAGCGGCCTCTGGAACACGCTGATCTTACCTTACGTTTGGCCCACACACTGGAGGCCGCTCTGTACAACTCTGAACTCTCCAGGCACGTGACCTCCTGACGGCCTCATGGACGCTGCAGACCCCGCAACCCGCCGGTGAATCGACCACAGCTGCTGCCAGTCGTGAGTCTGTGAAGTGCTACTTCTGTGGACTTGAGAAGCACCCCCAGAAATGCTGCCTGGCCCGAGAAGCTACCTGCTCCAGCTGTGGAAAGAAGGGCCACTTTGCCATGGCCTGTAAGTCCAAACTGTGAGCGGGATCGAGCAGCGCCATGTGCGAGGCATGGGGGTTGCCATCTTGGCCGTCGCCATCTTGCCTGCATGTCGCCACCATGTGCGAGACATGGAAGTGGCCATCTTGGTCGGCGCCACCTCGCACCGCCTATGACCCACGGGTGCTCACCAGGCACCCCACCGTGCCAGACCAAGACAGTGACTCAACTCTGGCCTCCGTGACCCTCGACCAAAGCACTCCCCACCAGCTCGCATTGGTTGACGAATCAAAGGCGGGGATGAGTTGACACAGGAAGTTTGGTTAAAACATGCCGTGACAACAACTTCTCAGTTATTTATGAAACTGGGGAAAGGAGAAAAGTTTCTCTCCTGTAATAAATTTGTACAACTTCTCATATGGGGGCAGAGCACTGGAAAAGCCTTGGTAATTAATCTGCACTGTGCATTGATATATTTACCCAATAATCCATAATGTTACTAGCTTATCCACTTAATTGCTTTTTTATCATGCATGATATTTTACATGGCTTTGCTAAATGATTCCTTGTTAAATGAAGAGCTTATATATTACAGTAAATCTAGTTATTGAGCTCAGATCAGTTTTGGAGCAAATCTTGCAATTATATTGCGATGAAGTTATTACAGTAGTTTCGACATGTTTCTGTCTTCAAAATCACTGGAATTTAGAGAGTTGATCAGAAGTGAAGTTGCTGCAGTAATCCTTCAGAAAGGGAAAGGGAAAGACAACATTTTGAGCATATATTCTCTAAACAGGAAGATGGCATCTATGTGGTCCTTGCATTCTGGAGAGTGACCAATCTTGCATCAGAAACAAAGGGTTAGAATCAAAGTCATTCTAGGCCCACTTAGTGAGGAGCAATAGGAACCCCAGCTCTGAACACTGAGTTCACGTTTCTCATGTAGGTATACTGGTTTCCATTGAGTATGAGTATGAAGGAGAGTTAGACCATTTAAGCCTTGATTACAGCCAAGCCAGAGGAAGCCATCCTAAATAAGTTAACATAACTAGAAAAGCTATTGAAAGTCCCTATATCTACAATCCTCTCGTAAGATCTGAAGAATTTTGTATCATTGCTTCCTTTAATATGGGGATACCCTTACATTCAAAGCTGACTGTTTCAAAGCCAGCTCTGTGGGTTCTGACATATCTATTGTCTAATCCATATAGGACAGGAGCTGCATGGAGAAGCAATTGTAAGGTGGTGTGGGTACTAGTGTGATTCCCTCTTAGGATACGCCGGGCTTCTGAAGAATTGGCTCACTGTTCTCCATGCTATGCCTTACGTACATTCTTCATCCTGAGTGGTCATGGGCCAAGAATTTCCATGAGTCAGTGAGGATGTCACACTTGTTTAAGCAAGAACTGGGAACATCCTTGAATCAATAGCAGTAAACAATCAGCTGGAGATGCTCAAAGGGTCAAGCAACATCTGTGGGAGGAAAAGAATTCACAATGCTTTGGGTTGAAACCCTGCATTGGGAAGATCTTAAAGCCCTCTGTTTCTTTCTCCAATGAAGTCCAACCAGAGCCTACATACCAACTTTCTCATTCACCTAACAGAACTTATTCTTATTCTCGACAACTTCTTTTTTGACTCCTCTTACTTACAGTACCAATTTAAGATTTTATCCCGAAAGGTCAACAGTTCCTTTGCCTCACAGTGGCTGCTCAACCAGCTGAGATCATTCAGCAGATTGTTTGTTGCTCCAGATTCCAGCTTCTCCAGTTTCTTATGTCTCCCATCCTTGATTCATGTCCTTGCTCCAGCTAGATACTTCTGTCATAACAGAGCTTCTGGCTTGGAAGTCTGGCAGCAAGATGCAGCATCCATAACAAAGCCAAAGAGAGTAATTAGGGCATCAGTATGAGGGGTTGGCTTTGAAGAGAACACCGATATTGGTTGGCTTAACCTTTCAGTGTTTGGTGGACCTTGTGTTATTATGTATCTAGCACTTCTCCATTCTTTTAAGTTCCAACTGTAGCTTGGTTCAAAGGTATACCTGAGAGCAGGAGACATAGCTATGATTTGCATGGTGTTTGAGGTTTTACTATACAAACACTTTTTTAATATATCTCAGGACTTTTTTTTTACCATGCCTATGGTCTGCTCTTTATCAAATTATGGTATTGCTTTGCACTGTTGTAACTATATGTTATAATTATGTGGTCTTGTCAGTGTAAGTCTTTGGTTTGTCCTTTTTTTTGTGATATCGCTCTGGAGGAACATTGTATCATTTCTTAATGCATGCATTTCTAAATGACAATAGACAAGGACTGAGTGTCCTCATAATCTAATCTAAAAAAAAGACTGTACTGTCACTTGAAAGAAATGGTAAATTTTATCATTAATGCCTTTGTTCAAGTATGAATCCTGACGTATGGGAAATGGTTCACCTTTTCCATAGTCTTATCACGGAACTTAGGGGCAAAGTTACAAAGTGGAGGTGAGGTTTCCAAAAAACTTTCGTTTTCTGGATGATAGGTGTGAATGGGTTTAACAGCTTGAAAAAGTAAGGACAAAGTAAATGGAAAGGACAGTGCAGGAGACATTGAGAATAAAGAATAAGACAAAAAGTTCAGAAAGGAATAAGAATTTAACTACTGCCAACATGGAGAAAAAATTGTAAAGAAGAGTGCAGATGTTATATTTGAATGCACACAGAATACAAAATAAGGTAAATGATTTTGTAGCATAGTTAGAAATTATCAGTGATGACATGGGCATCCCAGAGTCATAGTTGAAAGAAGATTACAGCTGGGAGTTTAGCATCCAAGGATACACATTATATTGAAGGAATAAACGGGTGAGCAGAAGAGTTAGGGTTGCATTGTTGGTAAAATAAATTATGTCAAATGGAGAGAAGTGACACTGGATTAGAAGATGTTGATTCCCTGTGGATAGAGTTGAGAAACTTCTCAAAAAGACACTGATGAGTGTCATATACGGCTTTCCAAACAGCAGTCAGGATGTGGGGTATGAATTAAACAGGAGACAGAAGAGGTGCATAAAAAGGACAATATTGCAATGAACATGGGGGATTTTAAAATGTAGGTAGGTTAGAAAAGTCAGCTTGATGCTGGATCCCAAGAGAAGGAATTTGTAGAATCCCTGTGAGGTATCTTTTTAGAGCAGTTCAGGGATTGGGTGTTATGTAATGAACCATATTGGACTGGGGAGCTTAAGGTAAAGGAACTCTCAGTGTTATGTTTGTTCTTAATAAAGACAATCTTGGTGTTGGCTAATATTAAAACATTTTATTACTGAACAGCTGCTCAAACCAGTGTGTGTGCAACATAGTCACCATTGTAGCTTCCAGTTTTGAGTGAGCACCTCACATTGCCCACTGGGAACTGAAGTTCCTTATTATGCACAAATAATAACACACTTAGGAGGCAGTGATCATAATATGATAGAATGCACCCTGGAATTTGAGAGGGAGAAACTAAAATTGAATGTATCAGTATTACAGTGGAGTAAAGGCAACTACAGAGGTATGAGAGATGAAATGGCTGAAGTTGATTGGAAGGTGTCACTTGCGGAGGCGATAGGAGCGCAGCAAAGAGTGAAGTTTCTGGAAGTAATTTGGAAAGTACAAGATCAGTTCATCCCAAAGCAGATGAAGCATTCTAAAGGGAGAATAAGGCAACTGTGGTTGACTGGGGGAAGTCAAAGACAGAAGAAAAACAAAAGAAAGAGTATACTATAGCATAGCAGTTAGCGTGACCTATTACAGCTCGGAGCATCAGAGTTTAGATACTAATTTCATCACCATCTGTAAGGAGTTTCTACATTCTCCCTGTGACCACATTGGTTTCCTCTGGTGCTCCAGATTCCCCCCACAATCCAAAGACAGACTAGTTAACTTTCCTGCGATTAGGCTAGGGTTAAAAAGATGGGTTGCCTAGAGGCCCGACGTTTTGGACTGGAAGAGCCTGTTCTACACCACATCAACAATTAAATAAATATGTAAAGATTAATATACATAGCAAAGATTAGTGGGAAGCTGGGGGACTGGAAAGCTTATAAAAACCAACAGAAGACAACTGAAAAAACAATGAGAGAAACGTTGACTATAAAATTAACCTAACCAATAATAGAACTGAGGATGCCAAAAGCATTTTCAGATATGTACATAATGAGTAAAAGAAAGTCAAGAGTAGACATTGGACTGGTGGAAAATGATGCTGAAGAGGCACTAATGAGGAACAAAGAAATGGCAGACAAACTGAACAGGTATTTTGCATCAGTCTTTGTAGCGAAAGACATCAACAACGTGCCAGAAGTTCAAAAGTGTCAGGAGGCAGAAGCCATGTAGTCACTATAACTTCAGAGAAGGTGCTTGTGAATCTGAAAGGTCTGAAGATAGATAAGTCAGCTGGACCAGATGGACTGCACCCCACGGTTCTGAAAGAGGTAGCTGGAGAGATTGTGAAGGCATTAGTGCTGCTCATTCAAGAATAACTAGGTTCTGGATTGGTCCCAGAGGACTGGAAAATTACAAATGTCACTCCACAGTTTATATATGTAAAAAGCAAGAGGATAAGACATGAGAGAATAGGACCAATCAAGTGTGACAGTGGAAAAGTGTGTATGGAACCGGAGGAGATAGCGGAGGTACTTAATGAATACTTTGCTTCAGTATTCACAATGGAAAAAGACCATTACGATTGTAGGGATGACTTACAGTGGATTGAAAATCTTGAGCATAAGGTTCGTCCATTGTCATCGATGAAGACCTCAACACCATTCGTACTTTTTACGAGGTCGTGTTGCTAGCTCGACACTCAACCTGGCACAGATGGAAAGCGTGCCCGGGAGTGGCTCAACTGGGTTTGAACTCAGGAACCTTCACTCCTGGAGTCCGGCACTGATGTCACTGCACCACCAGCTGGCTTGATGGTGCTGAGAATAACGCTTGATTTGGATGTAAGTGAGGGAGAGTTGCACAGCATCAGCCTCACTCTCTCTTCCCAATTCCCATCTGGATCCAGTGGCAAGACAAGAGTCGTGATGGCTGGAGATGGGACTAGGCGCAGTGGATGACCAGGACATGTTCTGTGTCTTGTCACACCCTATGCGTTCCACGATGCTTGCAGAGGCCGTCTTCTTGACCGTTGGACCTTCCATTGGTCTCGTCCGCTCAATCCACCAGAGTCTGTCTTCACATGCTGGGATAGACAACTCCCTATCTCACCGAAGGTTTGAGATCCATTGGCTACCCTCACGTGGTTTAGCCGGGCTTGTGGAAGCCGTTGCCCAGGGTGTGGCCGCTGTCGCATGCAAGCAGCTACAGGGAGCCACAGGCGAGAGTTGAGTTCCAGGTGGAGACCAAAGGTAGACAAACTGCCCTGAAAAGGACGCGACAAAACTTGAGACATTAATAACGAGGATGTGCTGGAGCTTTTGGAAAGCATCAAGTTGGATAAGTCATCGGGACCAGATGAGATGTACTCTAGGCTACAGTGGGAGGTGAGGGAGGAGATTGCTGATCCTCTGACATCATTGCATTATCAATGGGAATGGGAGAGGTTCCAGAGGATTGGAGGGTTGCAGATGTTGTTCCCTCGTTCAGGAAAGGGGGTAGCGATAGGCCCACGAAATTATCGACCACTTCAGTGGTTGGTAAGTCTGAATTCAATGGTTGGTAAGTTGATGGAGAAGATCCTGAGAGGCAGGATTTATGAACATTTGGAGAGACATAATATAATTAGGAATAGTCAGCATGGCTTTGTCAAAGGCAGGTCGTGCCTTATGAGCTTGACTGAATTTTTTGAGGATGTGACTAAACACGTTGATGAAGGTAGAGCAGTAGATGTAGTGTATATGGATTTCAGCAAGGCATTTGATAAGGTACCCTATGCAAGGCTCATTGAGAAAGTAAGGAGGCATGGGATCCAAGGGGACCTTGATTTGTGGATCCAGAATTGGCTTGCCCACAGAAGGCAAAGAGTGGTTGTAGATGGGTCATATTCTGCATGGAGGTCGGTGACCAGTGGTGTGCTTCAAGGATCAGTTCTGGGACCCTTTTTCTTCATGATTTTTATAAATGAGCTGGATGAGGAAGTGGAGGGTTGGGTTAGTAAATTTGCTGATGACACAAAGGTTGGGCGTGTTGTGGATAGTGTGTGGAGGGCTGTCAGAGGTTATAGGGGGACATTGATGGGATACAAATCTGGACTGAGAAGCGGCAGATAATTGTGAAGTAGTTTATTTTGGTAGGTCAAATATGATGGCAGAATATAGTATTAATGGTAGAACTCTTGGCAGTGTAGAGGATCAGAGCGATCTTGGGGTCTAAGTCCATAGGGCACTCAAAGCTGCTGCAGAAGAAGGCATATGGTGCATTGGGCTTCATCAAACATGGGATTGAGTTTAAGAGCCAAGAGGTAATGTTCCAGCTTTATAGGACCCTGGTCAGACTCCACTTGGAGTACTCTGCTCATTTCTGGTCACCTCACTATAGGAAGAATGTGGAAACCATAGAAATTGTGCAGAGGAGGCTTACAAGAATGTTATCTGGATTGGGGAGCATGCCTTCTAAGAATAGGTTGAGTGAAATTGGCCTTTTCTCCTTGGAGTGTCGGAGGATGAGAGGTGACCTGATAGAAGTGTATAAGATGATGAGAGGCATCAATCGTGTGGATAGTCAGAGGACTTTTCCCAGGGCTGAAATGACTAACAAGCAAGGGCACCGTTTTAAGGTGTTTGGAAATAGGTACAGAGGATATGTCAGGGGCAAGGTTTTTACACAGTGCTTAGAATGGGCTGCTGGTGATGGTGGTGGAGGCAGATATGATAGGGTCTTTCAAAATACTGCTGGATAGGTATGTGGGGTTAAGAAAAATAGAGGGCTATGGGTACTACTAGTACTACGTCGACTCAGGCCTAGGGGGCCAGCGTCGGGCACGATGACGGACTCTCCACTTCTCCCTCTCCCTCATCAGTGCGTTCAGTTCATCTACATTAGCTGCGCCGCTGTCTTCTAGGAGCGTGTTGACCATAGTCTTGGGACGGCACCCAGGGTTCATCCTCTACGGGTGACCCTAGGTAATTTCTAAAGTAAGTACATGTTCAGCACAGCATTGTGGGCCAAAGGGCCTGTATTGAGCTCTAGGTTTTCTATGTTTCTATGTTTATGACAGGAGAGAGGCAAAGCACAGGAAATTATAAACCTTCTAGCCTGACTTCAGGATAAATTTTTGGAGTGCTTGGAGGCACACAATAAAGCAGGTTGAAATCAGTATAGTATCCTTCTTGTGAAATTTTGCCTGACACATCCATTGGCATTCTTTGAGGAAATAACAGGCAGGATAGATAAAGGAGAGATAGTGGATGTTATTTTAATGGAGTTTCAGAAGACTTTCGGCAAGGTGCCACACATAAAGCTGCTAAACAAGCTATGAACCTATGATATTGGAGTAAAGATACTGGAATGGGCAGAAGGTTGTCTGGTTGGCTGAAGGGAAATAATGGGAATAATTGGGACCTTCTCTAGTTAGGTGCTGATGACTGGTAGTGTTCCGCATGGATTGATGTTGGGTCCATTACTTTTCATGTTATATTTTAATGATGTATGTGATAGAATTGATGGCTTAGTGACCAAGTTTGCGGATGAATCAAAGATATGTGGAGAGGCAAGTAGTGTTGAGGAAGCAGGAATGTAAAAGCAAGGATGGAATGCTGAGGCTTTTAGTCAGCATTGGTCAGACCACACTTGGAGTATTGTGAGCAGTTTTGGAAAGGATGTGCTGACATTAGAGAGGATCCAGAGGTGGTTTATGAGATTGATTCTGGAAATAAAAGGGTTAACATACAGACTGTGTGATGACCCTGGGTCTGTACTCTCTGGAGTTCAAAAGAATGAGGGGGAATCTAATTGAAACCTGTTGGCATAAACATTGATTTCTCAAACTTCTGGTAATACCCTCCGCCCTTCGCCATTCCCCATTCCCATTTCCCTCTCACTCATTATCTCATTATCTGCCTATCGCCTCCCTCTCGTGCTCCTCCCCCTTTTCTTTCTTCCATGGCCTTCTATCCTCTCCTGTCAGATTCCCCCTTCTCCAACCCTGTATCTCCTTCACCAATCAACTTCCCAGCTCTTTACTTCACCCATCCCCCTCCTCCCGGTTTCACCTGGCACCTTGTGGTTCTTCCTCCCTTCCCTCACTTTCTTAGTCCTCAAATTTTTTTTAAAATCCTGAAGAAGGATCTCGGCCCGAAACATCGACTGTACTCTTTTCCATAAATGCTGCCCGGCTTGCTGAGTTTCTCCAGCATTCTGTGTGTGTTGCTTGGATTTCCAGCACCTGTAGATTTTCTCTTGTTTGTGAAACCTACCGATATTGATAGGCCTCAATCGAGTGGACGTGAAGAGTATGTTTCAAATAGTGGGATGCAGTCAGGAAAGCTCACCAATGCTTCTACTTACTGAGGACACTAAGGAGAGCTGGACTATGTACATCCATTCTCTCGACATTTTACAGATGTGCAGTCGAGAGCATTCTAACAATGTGCATCACTGCTTGGTGTGGAAACTACACTGCAACGGGCAGTCAAAACTGCCCAACAACATCACTGGCACCAGCCTACCTGCCATCAAAGACATATATACAGAAATGTGCTGGAAAAGGGTCAGTAACATCATGAAGGGTCCCGCCCACACTACTCATGGACTGGTGTCCCACTCCTGTCAGGGAGTAGGCTAATAGCATCCATGCCGGGACAACAGACTCAAAAACAGTTACTTCCATAAACAGTAAGGCTGATCAATGCCTGCATCCACGAACCCACCCCACCACATCCCCAACCACTACTATTTTATTATTTCCTGTCAGTCACTTTACGAATACTCCTGTGCCTAGCATTACCTTATGGACATACAATTAATCTATGTGTGTCAGCTAACTTATTTATTTATACTTATAGTGTTTTATTATTGTTATTATTATTATTACATTAAGCAATCTTGAATTTTGAGAGTCTAGGACCAGAGGGCACAGCCTCAGAATGCAAGGTTATCCTTTAAAAACAGAAATAAGGAAGAATTCCTTTAGTTAGAGGGTGGTGATTCTGTGGAATTCAGTACTGTAGCAGTGTGCGGAGGCCTAATTATATTTAAAGTAGAGGTTGGTAGGTTCTTGGTTAGTAAGGATGTCAACCGTTATGGGAAAAAAACAGCAGAATGGTATTGAGAGGGAAAATAAATCTGCCATAATCGAATAGCGGAGCAGACTTGATGGACTGAATGGCCTAATTCTGCTTCTATGGCTTATGCTCAAATGAATTGGTCAGCAATGATTTGCATGAAAATCAAAGAATAAACTGTAAGTGATAGAAATCTGACATAAAAAGTCACTAAATGCTGGAAAAATTCAGCAGTTGGGCAGTGCCTGTGGAGAGAGAACCTTCTTGTCTGATAATCTCTGTTGTAACTGAGAATGAGAAAATAAAATTATTCTATGTAGCAGAAATGGTGGAAAAGTTCATAAGTGGGACAAGGAAAATTTACTTGGTTGGGTGAAACAAAATGGCCACTATAGGGAAATTAAGCTCCTTTGTGTAATGTGTTCTTAGTTTGGTCACATTCACGAGTATCATTAGCATACACTTTTCTTGCAATTCTCCGGAATGCATTCTTAATAGGGCTTCAGGTTATTCTTATTTAATTACTGTCTAACTACTTTTGTGTGCTATTCCAGTAAAAAATATATTTCTCAGTTTAATTTCCTTTTGATTATAATATTGTATAAAGAATATTTCTGGTTTTTGTAAATTATGTTTTGCTTGTGATTTCTCTGAGAGATGCTGGAGATATGATGTTATATAATGGGAGTAATTGCAGAACATTTCTTTCTATGACACACATTCTAGGCAGAAATGTAAAGATCTGGATTCAGTGTATTCTGATTGAGGCTGACAGTGCGGTTTATTTTTGGTCAGACCAGTGCACCTCCGTCTATTGACTCTATCATAGTGCTTAAAATGTGATTTTAACATTGTTATCTCACGCTAGCAGAAATGTATCGATGTGTCATGTGCAACAGACTGAGGAGGACTTTGACAACCTCATCCTTTCTATAATAGCATCCCTGGGAAATCATGCACCTTTGTTTCTGGGGGTATGTTAAAAATTCTTTGTATTTGATAAAAGGATTGATTTTTTTCTATTCTATCTCTAGAGTAAGCTAGCTGTTCAAATTTCCTTTGCCCATTTGTCCAAAAGTAAATGGCATATTTTGTGAAGTGCAATTTAGGGTACATTCAGCTTCTGAAACATGCCTCAGCTTGTATTAATAATCAAACTTCGCTCATAGTCAGCTTACGAAGCAGGCCGAACAAAACAGCAGTGAGATGTCAGAAACACGGAGAAAATAAATGATCTGAATAGTATTAGATTTGAAGTAGTTAAGCATTCTCAATTCAGTAACAGAGACTAATTATATACTCACAAATCAATTATTGTGAGAGTATTTCATCATAGGAAACAGCGACTGAAGACCGTGTAATTAAAGTTTTGCTGCACTTTAAAGGAGAGTTTGATGCGTCACAAATGTCACATCAGAATAAATTGCCACATCTGACAGATCCTCAATGCAAACTCAAAATAAGAATTTCACATCTGCTACAAAACCAATTATGTGTGAAGCAAAACAAATGGGTCAGTAAGAAGGGGAAGAGTATAAATCCATTGTTGGTCATCAACACAATAACTAACAATGATGCTTGAAAAATGGCATTGAAGTCGAAAACTGTTGAATTCACTGTAATTGTTTGCACTTCATTCCGTCCCCTTCAGGTTTCACCTATCACCTTGTGTTTCTCTCTCCCCTCGCCCTAAACTTTTTAAATCTACTCCTCAGCACTTTTTCTCCAGACCTGCCAAAGAGTTTCGACCAGAAACGTCAACTGTACTCTTTTCCATAGATGCTGCCTGGCCTGCTGAGTTCCTCCAGTTTTTTGATTGTGTTTTTTTCCTTTATAGAAATCAGCACATTTTCAAACTGTTAATTCTTGCAAGATGTGTGCTTTCAGGGAGTAGCCCCATAGTCGAACCGCTTCCTCACCAATTTCAACAATTGAAGCATGTGGGAGACTAAAACATTGGTGTGTGCTGCTGTTAGAAGAAGACACCTGTATTCGAGTGATCCCTCTCTCCCTGTCCTTTGTGATGGTAAGTGAGAGCCTGTCAGTCCTCGAGTTGGGAGGCTTGGAGAAGTGACATGGAAGATTGTAACATCGGAACAGCAAGTAGCTGGTCTCCGCTCTCACTGTTGCAGGAGTGACCACCCTCTCCCTCACTAGAGAGGGAGAGCCTGTTTGAGATACCAAAGTGCTTGGTTATGAACTTGTTTTTGGTGGCTCTAGATTAAAGTCTCTTTGGAGGGCTTTTGCTATTGCTTGCATGGTGGGGATGGAGGATTGGTGCTTTTACTGGTCATTGTGTGATGGAGGGAAGGGGGGCTTAAGGGCTCTGATGTTTCTATCATTCATTCTATGGGATTTCTTGTTTCTTGGATGTCTATGAAGAGTAAGAATTTCAAGTTGTATACATTCCCTAATATTACATTGAAACATTCGAACTTTTAAAATCTGTTTGAAATCTGTATTTTGCAAACAATTTTCGAGGCTGTCTTAAATATTTCACTGTCATGTGGTTTTGCTGCATTAATGTTAGTAGCTTCCACACAAGTGTGCCTTCTCTCTACTCTTCGATATTTTAACACCATTATCTGTCAATGCTTCCTTATAGTCAGTTGCTTTAAAAATGAATTCAATGCATTAGAGTTGCATTGAAGATTCATAATTGTGTACTTTATATGATTAAGGTATACAATCTATAAATTTGCTGACAATACAACCATTGTTGGTGGAATCTTGGTTGGTGACGAGAGGGTGTACAGGAGTGAGATATACCAACTAGTGGAGTGGTCCTTGCCCATCCTCTGGGCTTCCCCCCTCCCCCTTTCTTTCTCCCTAGGCCTCCTGTCCCATGATCCTCTCATATCCCTTTTGCTAATCAACTGTCCAGCTCTTGGTTCCATCCCTCCCCCTCCTGTCTTCTTCTATCTTTTCGGATCTCCCCCTCACCCTCCCATTATCAAATCTCTTACTAGCTCTTCTTTCAGTTAATCCTGACGAAAGGTCTCGGCCCGAAATGTCGACTGTACATCTTCCTAGAGGTGTTGCCTGGCCTGCTGCATTCACCAGCAACTTTTATGTCTGTTGCTTGAAATTCCAGCACCTGCAGATTTCCTCGTGTTTGTGTTTTTAAAGTAAATTTCATGTTATTTATGCACATTTTCTTTTTGTAACTTCCTATGAGAAATTCATTCTCGCTGTGCTGATGTTGCAGACAAGAGTCTGTTGCCTGTTGCCTATGTTTTGTTTTATAAAGCATGGTCACACGATACTGTTCTCACTCCCGGATATAAGTTCTGAGAGTTGATCTTGGACTGCAGGCTATTATTTCACATGGAGCTGGCAGGAGCTGGAATTCCCTGTTTTCCTTTCTACTGTCGCCATGGAAGTTGCAATAGAGACATCAATATAAAGCATAGAGACATTACTATACGACTATGAGACATATCAAATGTAAAACTTCCAATGTTTACGAGCTTAAACTGGATCTTTTCATCACTTAGACCATACACAAATCTTGTTTTCAATTGCAATTTTTACATTCAGTGGCCACTTTATTAGGTAAACCTGTACACCTGCTTGTTAATGCAAATATTTCTTCAGTCAGACTTGAGGCAGCAACTCAATACATGAAAGCATGCAGACATGGTCAAAACATTCAGTTGTTCAGACCAAACATTAGAAAGGGGAAGAGTGATTGTTGGTGCCAGACCAGGCAGTTTGAGTTGCTCAGAAACTACTGATTTCCTGGGACTGTCACATATAACATTCTCTTGAATGTCCAGAGAACAGTGTGAAAAACAGAAAAAAAATCCTGTGAGCAGCAGTTCTGCAGGCAAAAATGCCCTGTTTAAGAGAGATGGTACAGGAAAATGGCCAGACTGGTTCAAACTAGTTCGTAATTGTGCTCTGACTAGTGTCTGGGGTTGATTAGCCGGAGCAAATTAAAGGAGGGCAGAGGCAAACGCTGTGGCTATCATCTCAATGGCCATCGTCTGAGTGGACATAGAGTGGTGATCTTAAGTCTTTAGCTCTTCAAAGATTTGCAAAGTGAGACCTCAGTCAGAGAAAGCAAAAAAAGAAAATCTCTTGGTCAAGTTTTTTTTTTCTTCTTCCCTTTTCTATATCTGCTCAGTTAGGACAGTGGAGATGCTGGGCAGGATAGCAGAATGTTCTTTTTTTGGAGGATGTGGGAAAGCAGAGAAACCTCTAATGTTCTTGATGACTACAAGAAATGCATCCAGCTGCAGCTTCCAACAATTCGCGTTAAGGCGTTAGAGTTGGAACTGGATGAACTCCAGATCATCTGGGAGGCTGAAGGGGTGATAGATATGACATTTCGAGAGGTAGTTACACCCAAGGTGCAGGACCCAGGAAATTGGGTGAAAGTCAGGAAAGGGAAAAGAGTTAAGGAGCCAGTGCAGAATACCCTGTGGCCACCCACCTCAAAAACAGGTATATCACTTTGGATATTGTTTGGGGGGGGTTGACCTAACAGAGGAAAGTAACAGTGGTCGAGTCTCTGGCACTGAGTCCGGCCCTGTGACTCAGAAGGGAAGGGGACGGAGAAAAGGCAAGTTGTCGTAATAGGGGATTCATTAGTTACAGGAACAGACAGGAGGTTCTGTAGGTGAGTACGATATTCCTGGATGGTATGTTGTCTCCTGGATGTCAAGGCCAAGGACATCTTGAGTTGAGTCCTCTGCATTCTTAACTGGGAGAGTAAACAGCCAGAGGTCATGGTCCTCCAGGATTGTGATTTTGGGATTGCTCTTCATGCCACATGCGAGTGAGACTAGAACTAGGAAGGTTATACAATTTAATATCTGGCTAAGGAGTTGATGTAGGAGGGATGGAACAAGCTTTTCAGATCATTGGGCTGTCTTCCAGGTAAGGTGAGAGCTGTACAGAAGGGACTGTTCGCACCTGCACTGGAGGGGGACTGACTTCCTAATGTGCAGGTTTGATAATGCTGTGTGTGTGTGGAGCCAAAGCAGATGGGGGAGATCTTAAGTGAATTCTTTGTGTTCTTTACTCAGGAGACAGATACAGAGTCTATAGAAATGAAGCAAAGCGGCATCAACTTCATGGACAGATTACAGCGAAGGAGGTGTTTGCTACCCTGAGGCAAATCAGGGTGGATAAATCATCAGGACCTGACAAGATGTTCCTTTGGACCTCACAGGAGAAATTGCTGGGACCCTAGCTGAGACATTTAAAGGGGAACATGAGGGCAAGTGGCGCCCGTACATGAGCTCGATTTCAATGTTTAAGAGAAGTTGGTTTGCAAGGTAGGGGAATGGAGGGCTAAGGTCCTGGTGCAGGTCATAGGGAGTAGACAGCTTAAATAGTTTCTGCATGGACTAGGTCGGCCAAAGGGCCTGTTTCTGTGCTGTTCTACTCTGTGACTTTGTGACAGGAAGACAACAGTAGCTTAAAATAACCACATACAGTATTGTAACAGTGGTATACAGAAAAGCATCTCTGAATGTACAACACATTAAACCTTGAAGTGGATGGGCTACAGACCATGAATATACACCCAGAGGCCACTTCATTGGGTACAAGAGGTACCTAATAAAGTGGTCACTGAATTAAAATTTTCAAAGTTGGAGTGCCTTGACAGCTTTTTGACTGTGATTATGAAGTCATTCTTGGTTTCTCACGGATTATGATGCTTGCCAAATGTATAGCTCTCTATTATCTGAATTCTTTTGTGGATTGAAGTATGATTCCAACCTCTGAACAATTTCTGCAAATGAGATATCTGTAGTTCCTGCGCAGCTAGTTCGTCAAGGAATCCACAATATACTTTGGCAGCTGATTTCCATGATCAGTACTGGGTTTCTTACATTTCCCTTATTGGTGTCCCTTCCACTACCCTAAATGTTCATTATCTGCATCCCCAACACATATTTGGTTAAATGGTGAAAGTGAAGCATAACTGAGTATATTCATTGTTAATGTTGGCGTTAAAGAGGGTGGGATGTGAGGGGGCCTCAATGGGGGAGAAAGAGTATGAGGTAGAGTACACATACATTTGGTTTCCTGAGATATTGACTGGATAAGCAGAATATACATTGATGGAGAGCCCATCTTGATGTATCAAACCTTTTCCTGCATTGTTCAATACTACAGGGATTCTCACTGTTAATTGACACGCTAGCAGCATTGTATAACATCTGCCTTTGCACTGATATGTCACCCAGTCCCCTTCATCCAGGATATCATCCAGACCTTTTACTTTTCACTGAGAATTCTGTGTCACATGTGAAACTGTAGGTTGTGCATAAGATTATTTTCTTCTCAGAAACCATTATGTTTATTGATGCTCCGGGTGCAAAGAGAAGTATGATGGCCTTCTATGATTGGTCCACAGCCAATTATCAGCAGCTGGATAAGACCCTCTCAATAGCTACCCAGGTGCAATTATAGCCTCAGGCTGTAAACACTCGTACCGAATTTTCAAATACCTATTTGTCCAAGTTCATCATTTAAGTCTGGAAGAACATGGGCATTAGTTCTGAATGCAGACTTTGTTTAATGCTCCAAAACATGAGAGAAGTCCACTTCTAAGTAATCAGATATCATCAGCTCCCAATGTAACTGCCGAATATTTCTTGTGAAATTATCAGTTACAGTTAGCCATTCACCTTTCACCCATTACGTATTGCCACAGTTTCTGGAAGGATCGCCAAGATCCTGAAGAAATACTGAATTAATACCATCCACACTGTAATCTTATCAACTACGTTCATTGAAGAGTCTTTATGTATTTTATTTTACTTTTGTTATTAAAACTTTCATTAGTTTGGAATGATCAATAGTTTGTACAGTTCTTAATTGTTTCTATTGGAATTTGGTGTCAGAGACATCAGGGTTTATAACATCTTTGACAGCTGAGTCTGCTGAGGCGTAGAGCTATCTTTTTGCAGCATCTTCCTGCTGGGGTTTGCCGCACAAGGGAAGTTCTCGCTTTCCTTGGAAGTTAACTGCAACTAGCCTCAGCTACAGTATGGGCATACTAACCACAAGAGTTATTATGCATCTACATAAGTTTTTATATAAATTTGTGGGTTGCTAATCTTAGAGCTGTTTAATAACAGATATTTATTTTTACCTTTGTTATTCTGCAGATGCTCCCTGAGCTGCTGAATGTTACCAATGCTTTCTGTTTTCAAAACAACAGGAATTCTGCTGATGCTGGAAATTCAAGCAACACACATCAAAGTTGCTGGTGAATGCAGTAGGCCAGGCAGCATCTCTAGGAAGAGGTACAGTCGACGTTTCAGGCCTAGACCCTTCATCAGGACAGGGACTTGGCCTGAAACTTCGACTGTACCTCTTCCTAGAGATGCTGCCTGGCCTGCTGCGTTCACCAGCAACTTTGATGTGTGTTGCTTTTCTGTTTTCAGTTTCTTTTACTTTTGCTCTTTGAGCAGTAACTTTAGTTGGTGCGTTTGTTTTAATTATCAATAATCCTAATGTTTGGGACAGCCTGCTGTGTAAGTTAAAATCCATTCATTGAATCGTCTTCTGAAGAGACTTAAACTAGATTGATGCTAATTTTTCCAATAATTTGTCACTTTTTAGATATTTTTGTCTTAACCTACTCATTTACAACTCAATCCTAATGGGGAGTCTCAACCCAAAATATCGACTATCCCCCTGCCGCCACAGTTGTTTCTCAAACTATTGAGTTTCTTCAGCAGTTTGATTTTTGTCCAGATTCCAACCTCTGTAGTCTCTTGTGTCTTCTCACTAACAACCAAACCCTTGCAAATGAATGTTTCTCTGTTAGTCTTTGACAGGTGCGATACCAGAACATTTACACAGTATTTAGGGCACTGAAGTTGGTCACACCATCCAAATGAATTGTGCCACATTTAATACTGCACATGACTACTTCATATAGATCAGACTGCTGATCCTCTACACTTATTCTGTCATACACTTCCTTCCATTGAAGTACTTCTGTATTATACATCTCTACTCCACATATGACAGCAAGGTCCAAATTCTACCCAATTTCTGAATTGTGTGGATAGAAATTATCCAGAGATTTGAAGCTACCATAAGGTTACAGCAATGGCTTCATCTTTCAAGATACTCTGTGCAACATTAAAGAGAGAGGAACGTGTCCAATTGCACGCTGTGATGCATTTCCCTGAAAAGAAATAATCCTTTGCAAAGTATGAGCATTGCTGGCAAGGCTGATATCAATTATCCATTCTTAATTGCTTTTTAGAAGATGATGCTGGGCTAACTTTTTGAACTGCTACAGTACTCCTTTGAGGATACTGCATTAAAGTGCTCTTTTTGAATAGATTTGTGGGAGTTAAGCCCAATGTCAATAAAGGAAAGGTAAAATTCCAAAGCAGAAGAAGGTCCTGCAGGTAATAATACTCCCACGTGGGACAAGGGTATAGGCACAGAATTAACTGAAGGCAACACAGCTAGCTCCATTGTGGCATTGGCCTCCCCAGCATCCAGGACATCTTTAAGTAGTGATGCCTCAGAAGAACGGTATCCATCATTAAGAATCCCTATCACCCAGCACATGTCCCCTTCTCCTCTCTTCATTGCCACCATGAGAAAGAAGGTACAGGAGCCTGAAAACAGACACTCAAACAGCTTCTTGCCCTCTGCCATCCAATTTCTGAATGGACATTGAACCCATGAATACTTCCTCACTCAAAATGCTGGTGGAACACAGTAGGCCAGGCAGCATCTACAGGAAGAAGTACAGTCAACGTATTTTTCCGTTAGTCCTGACGAAGGGTCTTGACCTGAAATGTTGACTGTATTTCTTCCTATAGATGCTGCCTGGCCTGCTGCATTCCATCAGTATTTTATGTGTGCTGCTTGAATTTCCAGCATCTGCAGATTTTCTCGTGTTTGAATACTTCCTTGCTACTTTTTTTGCACGACTTATTTAATTTAACTTTAAAAATATATATATAATGGCAAATTACAGTGAGAAGTAAATAAGTATATATTTCTTTCTGTAATTCACTGTTTTTGCTATTCTGTATTGCAATGTACTGCAGCCGCATAACATCAAATTTCACAACAGATGCCGGCGATATTAAACCTAACTCTGACTCTCTGATTCTGAAAACGTACTCAGTTGATACATAATACATTACCAAAAATCTAAACATCCAAGTCTGGCCTGTCCAGAGCTCCGACACAATTTATTCTGTTAACTTGGTACAAAGTCTCTCATACTTCAGTGATGGTGACCACTGTTGTCCTTCTGTGATGATCACTTCACACTACTTTATTAATGTAAAGGGAATCATGGCGACTTTGCCAATATGGGACCATTTAGGCCACACATTTAGGGATGAGAGAAGCCTTGTTCCTTTCAACCAGAGAAGCAATCCACCTTCTACCCAGGATAGTGTTGGAGGAATAATGTTGAACAATGGAAGCAACTGAGGGTGTGGAAGGATTATGCTTTTCAAACACCCAATACTATGATAAGCAAGCTGGAGTAGAGAGGTGCTGACTGTCTCTAATAACTCTCATCAGCAGATTTGCATCCACTTAGAACGTAGAATATTCTAGTACAGTATAGGCTCGTGGCCCATGTTGGAAAACATTTTAACACTCTGTTTTCTAAGTGTTTATTTTAGTGTGCTTTTATTGCGCATCAAGTGTTTATTCAGGTTTTTACTATGCATTAAGTGTCTGTTATTGAGAGTGTAGGGATTACTATGGTATTTCAACTATGTAACCGTTGAATGAAACCTGTGTACTTTTGACCTCTTGAGAAAGAAGAATTTAACCAAGTAGATTGATTTATTAGTTAGAGTAAAACTTACAGTGGTATGCTTACCCAGAAGGGCTATAAAAATTGTTGTGTGAAACCGACAGGTGGACATTCAGTGGTAGACTTACAAAGGTTAGCCCACTGACTGTCTCAGCTTTACTTTGCAAATTAAAGTTTAAACATTTCTTGAAGAATCTTCGGCATCTTCCTTTGTCATTTGTAAAACCACGACACCCACAATTTCCTTCCAATCTTTTAATCTATTCTAATATCAATCTACCTCTTCCCTCCTACATAACCCTTTTTTTTGATCATCCATAAGCCTGTCTAAGACTTTCTTATGAAGATGATGATGACGTTGACTCTGACCTGAGAGGCCAGCGTCAGGTATTTTCATGCCTTACAAGGTGCAGTTCGAAAGGCTGTGTGGAGCGCCACTCCTCGCACAGACATTTCGCAGTATTATTTTGAGGCCGAGTTGCGAGCTTGACATCAACCCGGTGCGGATGGAGAGCACGCATGGGGACAAGACTTTCTTAAATGTCCATAAAACCATAGACAAAGGAGCAGAATTAGGCCATTCAGCCCATTGAGTCTGCTCTGCCATTCCAACATGAGTGATTTATTATCCACCTCAAGCCCGTTCCCCTGCCTTCTCCCTGTAACCTTTGACATCTCGACTAATCAAGAACATAACAACATCTGTTTTAAACATGTTCCATGACTTGGCCTTCACAGCTGCCAGTGGTAATGAATTCTACAGATTCACCACCCTTTGGCTAAAGAAATTCCTCCTCATCTATGTTCTAAATAAGATGTCCTTCTGTTCTGAGGCTGTGCCCTCTGGTCTCAGATTCTGCCACTATAGGGACCATTTTCCCCAAATCCACTACATCCAGACCTTTCAATATTCGATAGGTTTCAATGAGATCCCCATATTCTTCTAAACTCCAGTGAATATAGGACCAGAACCATTAAACCCAGCTGATACATTAACCCTTTCATTCCCAGAATCATTCTCATGAATCTCCTCTGGATCCTCTCCAATGACAGCACATCTTTTAGAAACCATAGAAACCATAGAAAAACTGCAGCACAGAAACAGGCCTTTTGGCCATTCTTGCCTGTGCTGAACCATTTTCTGCCTAGTCCCACTGACCTGCACACGGACCATATCCCTCCATACACCTCCCATCCATGTATCTGTCCAATTTATTCCTAAATGTTAAAAAAGAACCCACATTTACCACCTTGTCTGGCAGCTCATTCCACACTCCCACCACTCTCTGTGTGAAGAAACCACCCCCCAATGTTCCCTTTAAACTTTTCCCCCTTCACCCTTAACCCGTCCTCTGGTTTTTTTCTCCCCTTGCCTCAGTGGAAAAAGCCTGCTTGCATTCACTCCATACCCATCATAATTTTATATACCTCTATCAAATCTCCCCTCATTCTTCTACGCTCCAGGGAATAAAGTCCTAACCTATTCAACCTTTCTCTGTAACTGAGTTTCTCAAGTCCCAGCAACATCCTTGTCAACCTTCTCTGCACTCTTTCAAACTTATTAATATCCTTCCTGTAATTTGGTGACTAAAGCCGAACACAATACTCCAGATTTGGCCTCACTAATGCCTTATACAACCTCATCATAACATTCCAGCTCTTATACTCAATACTTTGATTAATAAAGGCCAATGTACCAAAAGCTCTCTTTACGACCCTATCTACCTGTGACGCCACTTTTAGGGAATTTTGTATCTGTATTTCCAGATCCCTCTGTTCTACTGCACTCCTCAGTGCCTTACCATTTACCCTGTATCTGCCATTTTTCAGCCCATTTTTCCAGCTGGTCTAAATCCCTCTGCAAGCTTTGAAAACCTTTCTCACTGTCCACTACACCTCCAATTCTTGTATCATCAGCAAATTTGCTGATCCAATTTACCACATTATCATCCAGATCATTGATATAGATGACAAATAACAATGGACCCAGCACTGATCCCTGTGGCACACCACTAGTCACAGGCCTCCACTCGGAGAAGCAATTCTCTACTACCACTCATTGGCTTCTTCCATCGAGCCGATGTCTAATCCAATTTACCACCTCTCCATGTATACCTAGCAAATGAATTTTCCTAACTAACCTCCCATGCAGGACGTTGTCAAAGGCCTTACTGAAGTCCATGTAGACAACATCCACTGCCTTCCCTTCATCCACGTTCCTGGTAACCTCCTTGAAAAGCTCCATTAGATTGGTCAAACATGACCTACCATGCACAAAACCATCTTGACTCTCCCCAATAAGTCCCTGTTTATCCGAATGCTTGTAGATTCTGTCTCTTAGTACTCCCTCCAATAACTTACCTACTACCAACTTTAAACTTACTGGCCTATAATTTCCCGGATTACTTTTCGATCCTTTTTTAAACAACGGAACAACATGAGCCACTTTCCAATCCTCCGGCACCTCACCTGTAGACAGCGACATTTTAAATATTTCTGCCAGGGCCCCTGCAATTTCAACACTAGTCTCCTTCAAGGTCCGAGGGAATACCCTGTCAGGTCCTGGGGATTTATCCACTTTAATTTGCTTCATGATAGCAAGCACCTCCTCCTTTTCAATCTGTACAGTTTCCATGATCTCACTACTTGTTTCCCTTAATTCCATAGACTTCATGCCAGTTTCCTTAGTAAATACAGACGCAAAAAACCCATTTACGATCTCCCCCATTTCTCTTAGTTCCGCACATAGCCGACCACTCTGATCTTCAACAGGACCAATTTTATCCCTTACAATCCTTTTACTCTTAATATACCTGTAAAAGCTCTTTGGATTATCTTTCACTTTGACTGCCAAGGCAACCTCATGTCTTCTTTTAGCCCTCCTGATTTCCTTCTTAAGTATTTTCTTGCACTTTTTATACTCCTCAAGCACCTTATTTACGCCTTGTTTCCTATACATGTCATACAACTCCCTCTTCTTCTTTATCAGAGTTGCAATATCACTTGAGAACCAAGGTTCCTTATTCCTATTTACTTTGCCTTTAATCCTGACAGGAACATACAAGCTCTGCACTCTCAAAATTACTCCTTTGAAGGCTTCCCACTTACCGATCATATCCTTGCCAGAGAACAACCTGTCCCAATTCACACTTTTTAGATCCTTTCTCACTTCTCCAAATTTGGCCTTCTTCCAGTTCCGAACCTCAACTCTAGGACCAGATCTATCTTTATCCATGATCAAGTTGAAACTAATGGTGTTATGATCACTGGAACCAAAGTGCTCTCCTGCACACACTTTCGTCACTTGTCCTAACTTGTTTCCTAATAGGAGATCTAATATTGCATCCTCTCTAGTTGGTACCTCTATATATTGATTTAGAAAACTTTCCTGAACACATTTTACAAACTCTATCCCATCTAGACCCCTAACAATATGAGAGTCCCAATCAATATGTGGAAAATTAAAATCCCCTACCACCACAACTTTATGATTCCTGCAGTTGCCTGCTATCTCTCTGCAGATTTGCTTCTCGTTGACTATTGGGTGGTCTATAATACAACCCCACTAATGTGGCCACTTTTCTAAGATAAAGAGCCAAAACTGCTCAAAATGGCATAGCCAAGAAGGGCCAACAGGCCTGTTTCTGTGCTGTGGTTTTTCTATGGTTTCTATGGTTTCTATACTCCAAGTGTGGTCTGAACAATACCTTATAAAGCCTCAGCATTACATCCTTGTTCTTATATTCTTGTCCTCTTGAAATGAATGCTAGCATTGTGTTTGCCTTCCTTAACACCAACTCAACCTGCACGTTAACCTTTAGGGAATCCTGCACAAGAACTCCCAAGTCCCAGTTCAGCTCTGATTTTTGAATTTTCTCTCCAGTTAGAAAACAATCTACATCTTTATTTCTTCTACCAAAGTGCATGACCATACATATCTCTGCACAATATTTTATCACCCTCTTCTTTGCCTATTCTTGCAATCTGTCTAAGTCCTTCTGCTGACTCCCTGCTTCCTCAACACCACTTGCCCCTCCACCTATCATCGTATTGTCTGAAAACTTGGCCAAAAAGCCATCAATTCTGTCATCCAAATTATTGACATATAATTTGAAAAGAAGTGGTCCCAACACCGACTCTTGCAGAACACCAATGTTCACCAGCAGTCAACCAGAAAAAGCCCCCTTTATATCCACTCTTTGGCTTCTGCAGTCAACCTTCAATCCATGTTAGTATATTTTCTGTAATACAGTGGGTTCTTATCTTGTTAAGCAGTCTCATGTGCAGCATCTTGTCAAAGGCTACCTGAAAATTTAACATACACTGACTCGCCTTTGTCTATCTTGCCTGTTATTTCCTCAAAGAATTCCAGCAGATATGTCAGGCAAAATTTTGCCTTCAGGAAACCACGTGGACTTTGTCCTCTTTTATCCTGTGTATCCAAGTACTCCACAACCTCATCCTTAATAAAAGAGTCCAACATATTCCAAACCACTGAAGTCAAGTTAGTTGCCCTATACAGTAATTTCTTTTCTTCTACCTCCCTCTCTTCTTAAAGAGTGGAATGACATTTATGATTTTCCAGTCCTTTGGAACCATTCCAGAATCTAATGATTCTTGCAAGGTCATTACTGGTGCCTCCACAATCTCCTCAGCTAACTCTTTCAAAACCCTAGAGTGTAGTCAATCTGGACCTGGTGACTTATTTACCTTCAGAACTTTCAGCTTCCCAAGCACCTCCTCGTGAGTAATAACAACATTAACTTCTGTCCCCTGGTATTCTTGAATTTCTGCATGCTGCTAATATCTTACACAGTGAAGACTGATGCAAAATACTTAATAATTTTGTCCGCTATTTCTTCCCCCCCCCCCCCCCCCGCCTCCCCATTACTACCTCTGCAGTGTCTCCGGCATAATTTCCAGTAGTTCTATATCCGTCGTTCCTCCCTTTTTCTCTTTATTTTCATGTATATATAATGTGTGTATATATTATGTGTATGCAGTTCAATGTAGCTGTTTAATTGGCCACGGGCCAGTACACAGCTCTGACAGACAGGCTAAACCAAATGAGGGTAGCCAGTGAGATAGGGTATGCCTATCCTAGCATGCCATGACAGTGGAGTGAGTGCATGAGATTACCAGAGAGATCCAACAGCCAGGAAGATGATTTTGCAGCAGTCAATGGAGAGTGAAGGTCTTGGCAAGCCACCAAAAACATTATGGCCATCCACTGCAACGAAAGAGATCTTCAGTTGTGACAATCACTCGTAACACTGAAAGAGGGATTCTGAGGTCGAGAGAGTTGAACTGACCGAGTGCAATGGCTTTTCCACTTTAAACGTTTTACCGCACAGATTCCTTGTTGTAGCTCATCACTACTCAAACCTACAAGGTCCTGTGGCAATGATGGAGAGTGAAGCGATAGGTGAAGGTAACCACTAGCAGGTGCCGTTCCAAACCTGTGGACGCAGGTCATTTGACTCCGACCACATGAGAGTTTGGCGCAACCCAGGTGACTGAGCAGTCCTATTCAGGGTAAGTACTGCTCACCCTTGGTCAAGGGAAGGGACTAGAAAAGGTGTCCCAAACATTGCTGGTCTCAAAATAACTGGTCAGCATGCCATGGGGTGGGGGGGCAGTTTTACCCCTAGACAGTCAGTCAGTGGGTGCCGTCCTGCGTCTGGGGTTAGCGGCTATGCATCTCTATCTTCTTCGATCTTGCGCTCTTTTTCTGGCCTCAGCATAACTCAACCCAGTCCATTGCCTCACATTATCGTACCAAGTGGTTCGCTGCCTTCCTCTTTCCCTCTTTCCTTCTATCATCCCTTCCAATAACAATTTCTGCAGTCCACCACCTCTTAACAAGTGCCCAGCATATTCCAGCTTCCTTTTCTGCACGTTCTTCAGCAACTCCTTTCTTCTCCTTTACCCCTAGAGCTGTTGAAAACTCATGAAAATGAAAATGATTTTTGGATCAGTTGGTCAATGATAACAGTGATGGGCCTAAGTGAAGAATGGCCCTCATAGCATAGGAGCTGGCATGTTACAACATCGACATCGTCACATTGAGCAAGCCCAGGCTTACAGATGAAGGTTCTATTTCTAACCCTAAGGGCGGTTACACCTTCTTCTGGGAGGACAAAAACTAGAAAAGGAAGCTTGAATACATGGAGTTGGATTAGCAATCAGAGCGGCGTTCCTGTCTTAGCTAGCTACACTGACAACCTGTGTCAATGAACAGCTAATCACACTCTGTTTCCTGCTGAGCCACTCTCGCCATGTTACAGTTATCAGTGTTTGTGCACCTATTATGACATGCAATGATGCAGAGGGAGCTTCGATGTTGATATTAGTTAAATCATTAGAGCAGCTGCTGCAGGTGATAAGCTCAGCCCGATGGGTGACTTCAAATCCAGGGTAGGCAATGACTCCAACAACCGGAAAGGGGTACTAGGACATCACAGTGTTGGAAAACTCAACACCAATGGCTTACTGTTGCTCATTTTCAGTGCTGAAAACAACTTGGCTATCACTAACACCCTCTTTAGACAGACCAACAAATACAAAACAATATGGTTGCACCCCAGATCCAAGCATAGGCATTTGATTAATTACATAATTTGTTGCAGATGGGACACTTGTGATTTCAAGATCATTAGAGCCATGCGTGGAACAGAGTGCTAGACTAATCATCACCTCCTCTCACCACACATTGTCCAACCGCACCGAAAGAAATCTGGTCAGTACACAACACCCTATCCAGAATTGCCTTTCCCTTAAGTGGCTCAACCACAAGCTTCTCTAAAAAGCCATCTCCGTCTTCCAAACCTATGTCACCTCTTTCTAAGGATTTGATTTCCTTTTCTACCAACAGAGTCACACTACCCCATCCTTTTCTACCAACAGAGTCACACTACCCCATCACTACCTGCCTGTCCTTCTGACACAAGGTGTAACCTTGGATGTTAAGCTCCCAACTATAATCCTTTTTCAGTCACGACTCAGTGATGCCTCTGACGTTGTGCCTGCCATTGTTTAATTGTGCTGCAAAATCATCTACCTTATTCCGTATACTGCGCGAGTTCCAATATGACACCTTCAGCACTGCATTCATCACCCTTTTCCCTTTTGCCACCATGTTACACTTTAACTCACTCCAGTGACTGTAATTTTGCCCTATCATCTGCCTGTCCTTCCTCACAGTCTATCTAAACATTGCATTTACTTACAAACGTTTGTATATGCCAATTACCCCATCCTCAGCTCTATCATTCCTGTTTCATCTCCCTGCCAAAATAGTTTAAACCAGTGATTCCCAATGGGGTTGGTTACATGTCTTAAGGGGGTGTTAGGTGAAATAGGAGGCATCAGGGGGGCATTCAAGATTCTTGGGGGGCGGGGTGCATTAAATGGCACTATAACTTAAGGCATGAGTCCTGACCAACCATGCCAACTTGCTGCCATGGCCAGCATCCGTTCCCAGTTTGTGTTAAGTTTTTATTTTAATTTAGCCCCATTAATGATAGATAAATGCATGTGGGGTGCTCTCTCTGAGTCGGAAGGCGATAAAACCTCGAATTCTAATCCTGCTAAGAAACAAAAACTACAGAAAGTGCATCGGTACAATGTTACATACCTGGAGTATGGTTCCATTCCCACCAGATCAGTGTCACTGCATGTGTCGTATTTGTAATACTTTACTATCTAATGAAGCCATAAAACCATCAAGATTGCAGGAACATTTCCATAAAAGAAAAGGCTACTTATGGTATTACTTAGTACCAGAAGATGAAAGAAGCATTCGAAACCTTTTGCACACTCGAGTTATTTGCAAATAAAGCTAAAAATGACATTGATAGTGGCCAAATAGGGTCTTATAACATCTCCAAAATTATAGCAAAGTCTGGAAAATCTCATTCTGTTAGTGAAAGATTAATAAAGCCTGCTGTACCAGAAGTGCTCACCACTGTTCTCAAAATGGATACCAGTATTTTAAAATCAATTCCTCTCAGTATGTAACTCTGTATGTTGTCGTATTGACAAAATGAGTGAAGATGTTGAGTATCAACTATACTCAGAGCAGCAAAAAACAGAATTTGGGATACAAATGGATGAGTTCACCGTGCAAGACAATGAGGCATTGCTAATGGCATATGTACGGTTTATCAGAAACAGAAATGTTTATGAAGAGAATCTCTTTTGTAAAGATTTCAAAACAAATATCAATGGAGAATCAATCTATGACGAGCTTAAAATGTATATTGAGGATAAAGCTATTCCAATTAGGAACATGATATCTTGTGCAATAGATGGAGCATCATATATGACAGGTTGCCATGCTGGTTTACTGGCATTTACGAGAAAAGAAATTCCAAGTTTGTTTGCAATCCATTGTGTAATTCGTCATTAACATCCTGCAGTCAAAAACCTCAGGCAGTGACTTTTCAAGCGTGACTCCTGTAATAGCTGCTATCAACAAAATTAAAGCTCATCCATTAAATAGCAGAATATTTCACCAGTTATGTCAAGATAATGAGGAAGAGCTTGAATGCTTGCTTCTTCACACTGAAGTGCATTAGCTGTCAAAAGGCTGCTGCTTAAAATGTTTCTCTGATCTTTTTGACACTGTGGTTGAATTTTTGCTCAAAGTCGACAAGAGCTTGGGAAACAAGATTGAACTTTTACGTGAAGGTAGCATATTAGTCAATCTGTAATGAACATTCTATATATGAAACTGCAGGGTGAGGGTTTCAATTTAATCTTGGCAAAAAGTGCAGTGTCCACTTTTATTGGAAAAGTTGAAATATATAAGCAAAATATTTGGAGAAGAGTGTCCTCTCAGTTCCCCTGCATAGAAGGTATAGCACTGTCTTTTGCAGTCGGTGATTTGCAGGAGTACTGCTTACACTGCAGTCACTGAAGAATGGTGTTCAGAATCGGTTCAATGATTTGGAGAATCTGGACTGGGCAACTAACCCACTTATTTGCAAGGAAGAAGAACAGGAAGGGAGCTTGGAAGAAGAAATTATTGAAATTCAGAATGATGAAGAAGCAAAACACTTTTCAAAACTGTCAGCTTTTGTGGTATATGTCTATACTGTCATACCTGGTCTTTGGAGAAAAGCCAAACTGCTCTTTATTGCATTTCCATCCTCCTACCTTGTTGAAAGAGGCTTTAGTGCAGTGAACCACATACTCACAAAAAACAGAAAACACTTGGACATTGTTGCACATGGGGAGTTAAGGTTTTTGCTGTTACAACCTGAACCAGCTATTTCAATTCCTTCTAAAAACTATCAAGTTCAAGGATCACATTGATATCAAAACTGCTGTACAGTGCACAGCTACTGTGTAAGCTAGGTTTAAAGTCAAACAAGAATTTAAAGCAGAATAATTTTTCTCATGTTAGCAAATGGTAGATCTGTTTTTGCACTATGGGAGAGCTGGAATATATATTGTGCCCAAGGAAGGGTGCTTACAAATATGAAGGTGTTTTAGGGTTGTGTTGGCAAGTAAGAAAGTGCATTGGGAGGGCATTGGCAAGCATGAAAGCTTGGAAAACAGTGGTTTAAATCCTCCCCAGCAGCTCTGCAAACCTGCCTGTAAGGGTATTGGTCTCCCTCAGGTTCAGGTGTAACACATCCTCTTTTTAACAAGTCACACCTTCCCCAGAAGACATCCCAATGATCAAAGATCTGAAGCCCTGTCCTCTGCACCAATTCTTCAGCCATGATTTTATCTGCCAAATCATCCTATGCTTACCCTCAATGGCATGTGACACAGGCAGCAAATCCAGAGAATACTACCGCGGAGGTCCTGCATCTCAGCTTTCTACCTAGCTCCCTACATTCTCTCTTCAGGACACTCTCCTATTTCCTACCTATGTTGTTGACAACAACATGCTCCGTGACTTCTGGCTGCTCATCCTCCCTCTTTAGAATACTGCGGACACAATCCAAGACATCCCTCACCCTGGAACTTGGGAGGAAAAATATAACCCGGGTATCTTTTTCACATCCACAGAATATCCTGTGTGCTCCTCTAATTACAGAATCGCTGACCACCACACAGTCACCTTCTCTCCTCTCCTTCCCTTCTGAGACACAGAGCCAGACTCAATGCCAGAAACCTACAATTTCTCCCTGGTAGAATCCATCAACAGTATCCAAAGCTTATTAATCAGGGGAACGATATCAGGGGTAGTCTGCATTGGCTGAGTATTTTCTTTCCCTCTCCTAACAGTCACTCAGGTACCTGCCTCCTGCAACATAGCAGCGACTACCTCCCTGTGGCTCCTACTTATCATCTGCTCGTTCTCCCATATGACCCAGAGGTCACTGAGCTGCAGCTTCAATTCCTTCTCGTGGTCTCTAAGGAATTGCAGCTGGATGCACTTTGTGTAAGTGTCGTTATCAGGGAGACTGGAGGTCTCCCAGAGTTCCCACATCTCACAAAAAAAAATGCCTCTTGATCCATTCTCAGCCCTCTAACAATGGTCATAAGTATCAGCGTCTACGACCACCACTGGCAGGTACTTCCATGCACCCACCACTCTCAGTGTGAAAAAACTACCCCTGAAATTCTTCCTGTTCTTTCCTTCTATCACCTTAAAGTGATATTCCTTTGTAATAGTTGTTCCTGTCCTTGGGAAAAAAAGTCCCTAGCTATCCACACAATCTCTTCCTCTTATCATCTTGCACACATCTATCAAGACACCTCCCATTCTCTTTCCATTCAAAGAGAAAAGCTGTAGATAACTCTTCCTGTCCTCATAAGAGATGCTCATTAATCCAGGCAACATCCCAGTAAACCTCTGCACCCTTCCTGAAGCTTCCACATCCTTCCTATAATGAGGCAGCCAGAACTGAACACAATATTCCAGTATGGCCTAATCAGGATTTCATAGAGCTGCAACACTACCTTGTGGCTCTTGAACTTATTTTCCTCACTAATGAAGACCAACACACCAAGCAACTTCTTAACAGCCCTTTCAACATTTGGGGCAAGTTTGAGTGATCCATGGACGTGGAACCCACTTATCTAACCTCCTGCCTCAAGATTTCTGGAATTTTACTGAGTAATGATGATTTCCTTTAACTGGTGTCAGCTTTTCCAAATGAAGATCTCTGAACTGTTTTTGCAAATTACAATTTTGGGAGAAAATCTAGATGGAATGACAATGGCTGATAAGGCAGCCATTTTGATAGCTGCTGATTGGTAAAGAATCCTGGTTCAGACATTAATACCAAAGGCATAGAATAGCAAACTGATTGAGCTGCGGCTTCACAAATCCAGTGACCTGGGTTTAATCCTGACCTCTGTTTCTCTCTGTGACTGCATAGGTTTTCTTCACATGCTCTTGTTTCCACTTGCATCAAGAAAAATGTGCTGGCTGAAAAGTTAATTGGTAAATTACCCCTAATGTGCTAGCAGGTTGGAGAACCTGGGGAGAAGTGCTGGACTTGCAATTAGAATTGGTTTATTATTGTCACACATACCAAGATATATTGAAAAGCTATTCTTGCATGCCATCAGTGCAGATAAATTCAACACATGATTATATCAAGGCTGTACAAGACAAAAACAGTAACAGAATGCAAAATGTAGTGTTACATTTAAAATTGCATGGAAAATGCGGTGCAGGTAAACTATACGCTGCAAGGGCCATGATAGGCTAGATTGTAAGGTCAAGAAGTCTGTCCTAGAGTGTTATAGCCATCTATAACACTCCTCGGAGGGGAGGAGAAGATGGCAGCGTGACGCAGCGCGCGCGGCCGCTCCGAATTGATATCGTATTTGTTAAATAGGGGCCATGCACAATCCCGATTTGATGGAGACGGATGTGAGAAGCACGGAGGAACATCTGGAGAAACTTCTGAAATGCCTGCTTCGCTGACGCTGCTACTGTGTGATCGAGAATCTCCGGAGGGGAAGACCCCAAATCCTCCGCTTTGCCTATTGCCTATTGCCGGGGCCGAGATCGAAGGGCTCGGCAGAGATGGTGCTCGGTGCTTGGTGTCGGAGGGCTGGTCGGAGGCTCGAAGTTTTTGGATGGACTCAGAGTCGGACTGTGGTCGGGTGCTTCCAGGATGCTGCATCGGCAAGTTTGTGGCGCTGGAAGCTCATGGCAGGGAGAGTGTCTCCCTTCAACTGTCTGCGTGAGATGATGGGGCTTTCGAGAGACTTTGAGACTTTCATTTACTGTGCCCATGGTCTGTTCTTCATCAAATTACGGTATTGCTTTGCACTGTTGTAACTATATGTTATAATTATGTGGTTTTTGTCCGTTTTTTCTAGTCTTGGTTTGTCTTGTGTTTCTGTGATATCATTCTGGAGGAACAAATTATATCATTTCTTAATGCATGCATTACTAAATGACAATAAAACAGGACTGCATGTCCTCATAATCTAATCCAATCTATAGCAGTGGAATTTAGCTGTCCCTGAGACTGTAGAGTTGGTGGAATATGGGCAGAATAGAATGAAATACTGTAGGTTTAGTGTAAAAACTGGTGCCAGATTTTTAGCATGCACTTGGTGGGCTAAAGTGCTGTTTCTATACTCCATCTTTCTCTGGCTATAACTTCCACAAAGGCAAAGTGACATATTAAAAAAAAGTGGCATTGAAGAGCAGAAATGGTCTCATAGAAAAAGAATTTGAAGAGTGAGGCAAGCAAGCAGAGTTTTATATGCCATGAATAGTTGTCAATATTGAATTATAATTGTTATAAACCTGACGGTCTTCCACGCTTTGGTATGTATGACTGGTTAGCAGAAGGGTTCTATTGATAATCATTGATTCAATGCAGTAGACTAGCTTGAGGGCTGAAAGGGCTCCATTATTTTTAAATTACTACCATAGGTTGAAACTTGGAATCGTCCTGCAAAATTGAAGTCATGTCATTTTTGGTCTGAGGTTCTGATGATTCATTCCATCTAAGGGGAAAAGACAGCCAAAAACAACAGCTTATATTTATATGGTGGCTTTAAGGGATCAAAATAATCCAAGGCAGTTCATAGAAATCTGTCAAAGTATGCTATCACTCGCATGAGATATTGAACAAGGTGATCAAATGCTTGATCAAAGGCATAGATTTAAAACCAGACTTGAATAAAGAAAAAAAATGATGGAGAGGCAAAAAGGATTATGCAGGAATTCCAGTGGGACCCAAGTACATATACTGGGTTCTCGTCAGATTAGTTGCTGGAACTGTTGTGGCATTTGGATTTAGGTCTGTTCAGGCAGCACAACTGTGCATCTGGTATAGTTGTTGCCTCACAGTTCCAGACACTCTGGTTCAACCCTGGCCCTGGGTATAGTCTGCATGGAGTTTTCACATTCTCCCCATGACCTTGTGTGTTTCCTGTCACATCCCAAAGACCCACGTGACAAAGAGTTACTGCAAATGGCTTCCGATGTGTGGGTGAGTAGCAGAACAGGGAGGTGAATGGGGTGAGTTGATGGAGATGCAGAGAGAATAATATAATTTATTAAAATACCAATGTAAATGGCTGCTTGTTGGTTGGTGTGGACTTCATAAAGTGAAGCATCTGTTTCCATGCTGCATGAATCTACAACTCTATGGCAGCTGGTACCTGATCTACTCATCATACAGCACCTCATCACACCAACTCCTGATAGTTTGACATCCCTCACATCCTACCCTGCCCATGCATCAGTCGCTCAAAACCCTCCCAGTGCCCAGGTCTGATTGCCCCTTTCAGTTGAAAGAAAACAGTTGATGAGATTTGATGAGATACAATGGATGATTAATGCCCTTGTGTAAACCTAATGCATAAATCAAGTAATCGGTACCGGCAAACTTAGCTCCATGGATGAAGAATGCAATGTTTTTACTGTTTTTTTCAGAAAACCTATCAAATTTTAATAACATCCTTGATTTTAGTTTTGCTCCAAGGACTCCTGCTTCAGTTCTATGCAAGTTGCATGAAAGTGTTTCCAAATAAGGAAATAATTGGAGAGATCATTTTGTAAAAAATGGACTAACCTTGAGGTTCTGATTAGTGTTAGTACTAGAGCAACAATATCACAGTTGGAGCTTAAAAAGTAATTTGACAGCTGATCTAGGAAGAGCCTCTATCCAAATAAAAATAAACACACCAACTTGTTACCCTCCAGCTTCATTCTTTAACTCCTTCTTTGACTCACTCATCCGCTGTGGCCTTTTTAAGTCACTGACATTTTCATTGAAGGGAATAAGAATATATATATAGACCACACATTTTTAGGTTCCAGAAACAAAAACTCTAGAAATATAATCACACATGGTCGAGGCAAACAAAGGCAGAGGCAGGGTCAAAGTAGAGTCAGGTTAGAGTTGTGGTATCCCAGACATCCCACCCTGCAAAAACTCATTTTGGGGAGATAGCAACACCATTTCAGGAAGGTAACACCACCACCCCCCGCAACGCCATATTCCCCCCCACCCCCGCACCCCCGGTCGACCTCCAAGGGTGTAAGTAATACTTTGTTTAGTGATTTTGTCTAATCTGTAAACCAAGTTGGGTATATGCAGAAAATGTGACATTAAAATATGTACTTATATTATATTATCATGGAGTAATTTTTTTATACTATTACATCTTGAAGCAAGTCTACAGGGAGTTTGGCCTCATCACGTAGGACATCAATAGCGTAGCTCCTCAGCAGCTAGCCAGCTAGTTTAAATAACGTTGGCTATGCTAATAAACAAATGACACCTGTTAAACTCACCTCACCGTGATTTTTACATTTTAACCCACCATGGGCAATAGAAAAGTCACTGTTGCAAACAGTGCAGCGAGCAACACTGTCATTATTTTTGAGGTTGACTGTAAAGCCCGCCCACAGAGAATATTGATAGGTCTACTTAGCACGAAGAGAGACCAATCAGGGTGCTCGCTCTCGTTCTTGCTCTTCCTCTTCCTCTCCCTCTTCCTCTCCCTCTCAAAAAAATCGATTTCCGGGATATTGTATATAATTTGCGGGCATCAGGGAGCTGCTATCAATATGCGGGGAGACTCTCAGAACTTCGGGGAGAGGTGGAATGTCTGGCGTCCCCAAGAGTGAGGGAAATCCCAATGTCTGATTGATTTAAGCGCTAGGCCAAATTGGAAAGGGTTGGTACAGGCCAAATTGTGACAGTGCTCTTCCAGCCCCTGAGTGGTCGGAGAGTGAAGAATGACCCAATATTTGGAAGATTTAGTTACCGGGCCATATTGAAAAGACCAGTGTGTCAGGACAGAAGGCAAGGTGAGGGCCAGTTCTGCTAGATCCTCTGCGATGTTTACTCAGCTCTATGCTGAACTGAGGCTGTGGCCTGCTCCAGCTGCAGTGATGCCTGGCTTTGTGTCTTTCATACAACTATAGTTCTGAAGCTATTTGCTTACTTTTATTGGTTACATGATCTGTTTTTTTCTCTGTTTTCTCTGCATTTTGTGTGTTTGGCAATCTTTTTTTAATAGGTTCTTTTAAGGCTTCTTTGCTTTGTGCCTGCCTGCAAGGAGATAAACCTCAAGGCTGTATTGATAATAAATGTACTTTGAACTTTGAACTTGCAGTATATAACATGGGTACCTTTACAAACGAGTCTGTGCCAGTTTCTACAGGTGTTGTTAATGTCTGATTCTTGTGCCTCTTATATAAGGACATGAATGCTTAGAAGGTTTTGATCCAGGTCTTTCCCCTGTTCCAAGAGCCTCACTCACTACTTCAGCATCTCTTAAGAAGGAGGATGCGATCACTCATTCCATTACTGCTGGAAGTTATTGTCCACTATAGAGAAAGATGCAGATCAGCCTCAAATATGAAAGGCCACATCAGTGAAACTTGGACATTTTCTTTGAAAAGTGGCCTCCCAGTGGGAGATCCCTCACACTTGATGCCCCAGCAACTGCAAGGGACAAGATGAAGTGGAAGTTGCTAGATGTGGCTAAGAGTAGTGGTCAAGGTCTGGTTCCTGTTATTGAAGTATCTTAATGACCTCACACATCTAGTCAAGGTCAGCAGAAACAGCAATAAATCCTTTCTCCCAAAAACTCCACTACCACAGCCTGATGGAATGCCCTGTATTTCTCGTAAGGCTGTATCCTTTAGCCCTGAGGGCTCCATTCCATAAGTTCAGACTTTAAATGGAGAAAATGTCCATGTTCAACTCTGTCACAGTTCCCACTGATTTATTTCTATTTATTCTGCTGACATTTATTGTTCATCCCAAAGTGCTCTCTGTTAGACTCTTCCTCTTTCTCCTTCCGTATTTGTCCTACAGCCAAAGCATAAGAGCATCTGTGGTGGGTATGCAAGGTACAAACTTGGTCATCCAGCAGATGTATCTCGATGAGCTCAGTGGTACTATCGTGACCTCAGTTAGAACTACAATCTCCTGTACAAGCAGAATGCAGCACCGCAGCATGCAACCATGGATAGAGGAGATAGCCTTTGTCTCCCCGGATCCATTCAGTCTTTTGGTGGAGTAGCTCGAATATGACTGGCTGAGCATACTACCTCAGGATGAATGAGCTATACAAACTTTCTAGATAGTTAGAATTGGTCATGGTTAAAGCCAGAATCCATTTTATCCATTTATATGCTTAGATATTGATGGTCTTTTTGTGATCCTCAGTGATCTGAAGGGGAGAAGCTGTCTTGGAAGAGACCTTTCTCTAGCTCAATACTTATTCATCTCAAATTGCTCCTTGAACTGGTGTCCTCCTCTTCCTTCTTCTATTTCTGCAGAGCTCACTGACCTTGTTTAAAAGAGAGATTTTGTCTTTAGTCTGTTTCTTCCTTCTCCTTGATGTGATTGGGATCTACTGAGAACACAGAAAAAAACTTATGTTGTTTTAAAAAAGACAAATAACTGACTGGTTGAGAACACTTCAATGTTGGTCCAGATCAAAAGTTTGTTATGATCGACTCCAATGAGCTCAGCTCCAGCTAACATGCCAATGGACCCACAAGTAACTGATGTCCTATTAGATTTGCTTGTTGTAGCTGTTGTATATGTTTTCATATTGATGTGTTAACTGTATTCGAAGAATGAACCACATATATTGTATGAATCAATTTTACAGGGTAAATGTCAGCTGTCTGAGGATTGCTATTATCTCTGCTTGCTGTGTGCTTTGCACACTATGTGCACAGAAATGTGCATTCATCAGTATATGCCATATCTAGCTTAAAACTTCACTTGTATTTCACAACCCATTTTACATTGCAATTCAATTACAAAAAAGCATGCATTGTACAAATGAATTTCGAGAGCAATATTTTTGAAATGAAGGGAATGGGTAAGTGGAAAAACTTTTCAATTTATAGAGATCATCTGGATTTTCCATCCATTTAAATTAATTTGTTCTCATCAGATAGGTTTTGGGCAATCTAATGAATCTCTGACTGATGAAACCTTGTAAAACTCAATGATCAACCTACATTCTGCGCGGCTGACAGGCAGTCTATGTACTTCCTGCTCAGTGGTTGAGAGAAGCCATTAAATGGTTGGAAATAACAGTATAGGGTCAGGTGAAAGAAGTCATGTTGAAACAGAGTATTAACTCAGTCTGTGCTTTCAACTTTCAATGTCTATCAGTCGATAGACCCTATTAATGCTCATTGGCACAGACTATTTCTTATTTGACTCAGGACTTCTGGCCTTGAACAAAGGAAGGATATTCAATATAGTCTATTTTAAACTTGACTTGTATGGTGTAACATCAATCATTCCTTATCAGACAGAAATCACCTTGTGTATTTAATTAATTCTTCAGTGTCTTTTGTTACAATGGAAATGTTCCCTTTGAGATATTTACAGTAACAGATTTGTTGACATGCTTGGTAGGCATAAGAACTTGAGTTACTCATGCTGTCAAACCTCTAAACTTTGCTTGTTGTAATTAAAGTCAGGCATAATTGATGTCTAGATTTTTGGACCAACTCATGGTTATTGCCGTATTTCACATAAAAATACAATTTAAAATTCAACTCAAGAAAAATATTTTAATTTTTGCCATTTTTATAAATATATGCTTCATTATCTTCAGAGATATAGTCAAAGCTTTTGTGAAATGCCCTGCTGGTAGAAAGTGTAGGGTAAAACTCTGATGTTTATGCACCTCGATGAAGCTGATACAGAACTGATAATTGAAAGATTTGGTATTTTTTAAGGACATCGGTTCACAGGGATAATGTTGTTAATTATGGAATGGAGCCCATTTGTGGCCATAGTCTGGAAATTCACGTTCATATGAAATTATGGCTTTGTTCCAGTGCCAGTGGAGAAAGATTTTTAGTGACGTACACTGTGCAGGGCATCTTGGGCATAACTGATGTGATTTGGAAATACCTGGTGAATCTCAGAAGTCATGTGTGCACAATTATATGGCTAGAGTTCGTAAAGCAACAGTGCTGAACTGCAGCTGAACTTGTGGTGCAGTGAGGAGTGAACAGTTGTGAAAAGTGGAGAGACAGTAATGGGAATGGGCACCCTGCTTCCTGAAGCTGCATTGGTGACAGAGGTGGAGACTCGAAGAGAGGATCACAGTGCTTGGTCTCAGTATGAGTGTTGATATCCTAGCAATGGACATGACTGCAGCATACTCAGTGTCTAGATATGATTCAAAGTGTAAATATTTTCCATCAGTTTCTATTCATTTTACGGACTGAACTTACTTGATAATTCAGTCACTTAGTGACAACTGACAGAACCACAGCTAAATAATTTCAATCAACAAATAGGGCTTTTTGCTCGCAGTCCTTTTTGTTTTAATTTAAAGTTCTCTGTCCCATGCTCATTTCAACTTCTTCCAACTTGGCCTCATGTAGTTTTCCGATGAGTTTCAGCCAAAGCATGAGAAAATGCTCCTCTTCATTTCTCTATTACATCTATCTATTGACTTGAAGATAATAAGTAGTGTTGCCATTTTCCTGGATTGCTAGTTTAAGCAGTGTTTGTTATTGCTGATTAGAGATTTAAATCCCAAACAAGAGAAAATTTGCAGATGCTGGAAATCCGAGCAACACACACAAAATGCTGGAGGAACTCAGTAGGCCAGGCAGCATCTATGGACAAGAAGTACAGTTGATGTTTCAGGCTGACCCTAATCTGTCTTTTTCTTCAACAGTTGTGTCTTTTGAACTATACCATCAATCTTTTGTCATTTAAGCTCTGCTTTTTTTCTACATCATCACAGACCTCCCCTTTTTGTTTTTTCCTTCTCTTTCCTCTTTTCCCATGTTTTCTCTGCTCAAGACATTATCAGCATTTTCAAATCTGACAATAGTTCATCAATCTGAAATCTCTTTTTTGACATATACTGCTTAATCTACTGGGCATATGCAACGTTCTCTGTTTATATTTTTGTTATATTGTTATTGTGCAATGTACATAAAGATCTGTTCGTCTCCACCAAGCTAACAGTTGTTACCTGCAACCTATCTAAACCAGCTCTCATCCACCATCCTTGATCATCCAGCAAACCAGCCAGCCTCAGTCAGTTGCACCTAGCTTCTAGTTACCTTGTTGCCTTGTTATGTTAATTATCCACTCTCTTTTGTTTTGTGGCCCCCGTGACTTGTTATTTTGCAGTTCATTATTAAAGTGAATGCTTGCCACAAAATTGTTTTCACTGCCCTGCACTTGAACCAAACCTCCTTTACAGTTTCTGACAATAATTCCAATGATGGGAATAACTTCACTCAACTTCACTCACCTTATTACTGAACTGTTCCCACAAACTATGGACTCACTTTCAAAGACTCTTCATCTCCTGTTCTCTATATTTATTGTTTATTTATTTATTTATTTACTTCTTATTTATTCTTTTGTATTTGCACAACTTATTGTGTTTTATACATTGGTTGTTTGTCTGTCCTGTTGTGTGCAGTCTTTCATTGATTCTATTATGCATCTTTACTGAGTATGCCCACAGTAAAATGAATCTCAGAGTTGTATAGGGAGACATATCTATACTTTGATAATAAATTTAACTTAAACTTTGATCCTGTCACCCGCAAATTCTCCCTTTTAACCATTAGCATAATCTTCAGGATAGCTATTAGTTTATGTTTCCTGGAGATTGTTCCTTTTGCAAAAGGTTACCACTTTTTCTCGGTTATTACATCACAAGTAGTTTGAGTTCTTCATACACTAATAGTGAAGGAGTAAAGGAGATGCTAAGTTGCAATTTAAAAGATTCAACCTCTCTGACACTAGCATGAGGGTAACTACACCACAATTTTTTTTTTACTAGATATATTTGTAGAAGAAAAGCCCTGGGACTGGTGATAAAATAATGCACATCTATATATTTTAACATGGGTAAACAAACATCTCAGCTGTAGAAAATTCTACACATGGAACCAACAAGCTGCAAATGAAGGCTAATTGCACTCAGCCCAATGTAATTGACTGGATATAAATAAACCCTCAGTATAGGCTCTTGATCTAGGACAGGTCACTGACATTAGTCTGTCCGATGAATTTGGAGAATTTTGCAAAGACCATGACAGTGGTGTATTTCCAATCTCTTGAGGTAACTGCTGTAGATAGTCCAAGTCTCAGAGACATTTGGAAGTGGAGGGCTTACTGCTGCACAGTAGACTATGTGTTTTGTGTCAGGCCTAAAGTCATTATCTTCAAATACCTATTTCATCTATTGATCATAGGCTGCAAAGGGTGCTCTGAAGGTGATGATGACTTTTATCATCGCTGTCTGCCTTCACTGAGAGGTGGCTCCTGAAATATGGGAAGTATTTTTTACTTCCCATTTATATGGGAAATATTTTCCCTTGTCTCATTGTAAACCTTCATTCACAACAACTTCAGGAAAACTGCAGGTAGGCAGAGGCAGCATCATTTATACACGGTCTTTATCATCCTCACCAAACATACAGCATAGAACTAAACTCTTCAGCCCAAGCAGTCTGGCCATCAAAAACCTGTCTAATTTTCCAGCATCTTCTGAACGTGTTGGCATTTCCAACATTCAACCAGATACTCCTTAAATGATGAAAGGTTGCACCCCTCTCACCACCTTCACAAGCAGGCATTCCTGACTCCAACCACCATTTGGGTGAAAAAAGGTCTTTCTCGGATCTGCTCCAAATATTTTACCTCTTAACCCTTTTTCACTCTTGCATATAATCACCCCCACAGAATTTCAGCCACCTTACACAGGCAACCCTTGATATTAATCAATGGAACCATTCTCAGTGAACACTCTATAAAACAAAGCAAAAAACCCTCAATATTTCTCATCACAATGTTGTAACTGATCTTTCATCAAAGAGGAGCTACCTTGAGAACTAATGGGAAGCTGCTTAACTTACAGAAGCTACCCTCCAGATCCAGGATCGCCAAACATCAGCAGTGAATCCTCAGCATGCATATAACACTTGACAGGTGCGTTATGGAGTTTGAACTCCAAACCTTTGTCGCTGCTTTCGCTAGAGCATACAAAATAGTGGGCCTTACAGTCAATGTATAATTCTGGTGCACTGGTGAAAAGTATCATTTGGCCTGCCTGATATTCCTTTCTATTCAGCTGGTGACCTTTTTAGATGCATAATTCAATATCATCTGAAGCTTAAGTTACAGTTATGGAAAGCTACAGTTTGAAATCATAGCCTTACAAGGTCATGTCAATCACCAATCGCTCATTTTTTTTATTCTACTCTAATCCATTTCATTGTTTCCTCATACTCGTCAAATCCCCCCAGATATATCCACTCAGGGATACACCAGGTGTATTTAATGGCTAATTAACCTAACACTCTTCAGCCTTCTGGGATGAAACCAGAGCACCTGGAGGAAACTTATGTGGTCACAGTGAGAAGGTGCAATCTCCACATAAACAGCACTGAAGGTTAGGCTTTAACCTGGGTCACAGGAGCTGTGTGGCAGCAGCTCTTTTAGTTGTACTACTGTGGGATATGTAAATTCTCTCTTCACCCCACACTTCCTACCATCTATGATTAAGATATATTCCAAAAGAAATATTTCTTTGGGAATTCATGACCATTACAATCAATTGGACTGAGAGGATATTCCTTATTATTTTCGAATAAAACAGCTGAAAATTGAGACATGGTTTGTGAAATGATCAAATAGTAAAAACAACTGAGTTTATTTTACCCTTTCTAAAATCGATGTAGTGAAAACTGTAACCAAGCCACAATGTAGGCCTTACCACTTAAGTGTTTTTTTTTTACTGGTTCTGTTGAACCTAGAAAATGACTATATTAACAAAGTTTATGTGACTCCTCATCCTGATAGGAAGTGACATTGTTTCTCTCAAAAATGCCAGTGGATATAACGACATATTCTTAAGGCGAATTCAACCCACCAGCAAAAAGGTCAAGGATGTGGCAGTGATCAGCGTTTTTGGTGTCTTGTTCCACTCAAGTTCTTCCCAATGGCTAGAAATTCAATTCTGAATTCATGTTCTTTTTTAAGAAAATCAAATGATAAAATGACTTGTTAGTTATCCAAGCACACATGGTTAAACTCTCTCTTCTGTCAAATTACTTGAAATTCCTACTGTCAAGCAGAAGAAAAAATCTTTTAAAGGCAATGACAGCCTTATGGGTCCAGGTAGAATTGATTTATATTTAAACCTTTAACTCTGTATTTGAAATTCAATGCCATCCAATCATATGAAAACAAAGTAGGAATGAGAATAATGACTTCTGAAGAAATCTCATACAGAAGTCTAACAAGAAATGAAGCCTCAGAAGGAAGTGGGGACAATTACTTCCATTGGAAGCTGTCTCAGAAATCACCAGCATATCTGGATTTTCATATGAAAACACAAAGGCAGTTTCTCATCAGTAATCCCTCATTAAAACCATAATAAACAGAAATTAACAAGGTGAGTGTGAGTTTCTCAACCTCCCTGGAATGTAACAAGCAGAGAAAGCAGTGATATTGGAAATTATCTGAAGAGTTGACAAGCAAATCTGTTTTCTTTTCTGACTCTTGGGAAAGGTTACTTCAAAAATTACTTCAAAAAATATTGAATAATAAATGTTGGAGATATCTGCTTTGGAATTCAAGCCAAGTTTGTGAACTTTGTATTCACTTTCTGAACTTTATTTAGGTCCCAGTTATTAACTGCATTTTGCATCTTCCCAAGGTTAAATCAGCACAGGTACAACTTGGATTGTGATGTTGTTGGAGTTACGAACGAGCCTGGAGACCAGCAGCAAGAGCCACAGGAAATAGCAGTGGGAGGGAAGGGGTTAGCAGACAGCTGTTTTGTAGACAGATATGCTGGTCACACAGAACATACAAGCAGAGGCTGAGTTCCCTTGACATGTGTGTACTTTAATATGTGAGGAGGATCAAGCTAGTGCATTAGTGGGTGGTGGGTGCAGCCTACTGGATCAGGACCTGCTAAATCTACTGGTAGTGCTTTAGTCAAGCCAAGCCCCTGCCCTCAGCTCACTCTACACCGGGGCTCCAGTAGGATATTCTCATGGTTTTGAATTTGACACTATTTTCCTCAGCCTAGTTTTGGATCAGACTCTTGGGTTATTAGCTCTTGCCATGGTTATTTTTACTCATTTTCAGGCACCATTCAGAATTGTTCTTTAACAAGGTGACTTCCCATTCTGTCAGCACAGCTGGTTTTCATTAAGAGGAAGATCTTTCTGCGGGTCAACACCACATTCCTGAGAAGCTGGCACGATGCATTAGCCCACACAATGTGACTGAATGATGTCTACCCTAGAGTCAAGATGGCAAAATATTTCTGATCAAGCCATTGAGACGCACGAATAATGAGGCACTATCAAAACCACATGGTGAGAAGAAGTCTCAGCCAGGTGCTTTAATAGACAGAAAGATACCATATATCTGTCCGTGCCCCCGTCAGTGTTAGAGCCCACATTCATATTTGAGATTCTAGCATTTGATGCTCCATTCATTACTTCCATTGGTAAAAAAGTGCCTTCTACATGAAGTCATCCATGCTCAAAACAGATTCCAATGATCACTCAGCCATTCGCAAAAGCACAGAATCATAGAATATTTCAAGAAACTGGTTTGCAACATTGAATCTATTCTGGCTCCTCGTAAGAGAATTTCAGTTAGCCCTACTCTCTGCACATTCTCCATAGAGCTTTAAGGTCCCCTCACAATCTTCCTATTCCAAGGAGAAAAACTTTAGCTTCTCGATCTGTCCTTGATACCGAAGACCCCTATGCTTGGAATCAGTTTAGTGACACTATCTACTTACTCTCTGAAGCCTTTACATTATTCCTACAGTGTGCACTCAGCACTGGAAACACTTCAGAAGAGGTAAAGGTTCACCATAACTTCCCAATACTCTTCTGATCTATAAAGCTTGAGATAACATGTGTTTTTTTAAACTACTTTCTAGACCTGCTCTGACTTTTCCGACAAACTATGCACATATACCACTCGATCTCTTACTTCTTGAACCAATTATAGAAGTGTGTCTTCAAGTTAATATAGTATCACCTTTTCTCTTTCTACCCACAAGTACATAATAGAATCATACAGTATTAAAGCAGAAGGCACAGAACAATCAAAGGGGTCTTCTCAGCATGAATGTAGTCTATTGTCATTCTTTTCTGTATTGTGAAGATATCAAATATCACATTTGCAGTAAGGCTTTGGTGTTAAAACTGAGTTGTGAACATTTTCATCACTGAATCTTATCAGTCTGGAAAATTGGGAAAAAATATTTCATCCAATATCTACAAGTATGCAACAAGAATGTTGTTACTGTTGTCCAGTAGTAACTACCCCTCCCCCTGCTTCCACATGTAAAGTGAATGTACTGTATAGCCCAACTTGTCTGGATATTCCTGCGTGTTCAATGCACAAAATTACAGTGAGAAATATCTGTTCCTCTGCATGAAATAGATTCTTATGACTGCATCCCTAAAATGCTTAAACACAAGAGCTGAAAACTGATGCAACCATTTCTTTATTAGCAACATATCGCAGGTTTACTATACGTTAATGCTTAGGCTTCTGCAAACCTTCCATGCTTGGTAAAACTGTGCTCAGTTATTTATTTTTAAAAAACATATTAACGCTCAAAACATAATGCAGTGCAACAAAGAAATTAGAAAATTATCTGTGATCTTGAGCCTCTTTGTACAGTTGGGAGAAACATTGAGGGAATGTCATGGATCACTACATTCATCTTGGAAAATGGGAAAAACATACTTCAAATATAATGAATCTAATAGTGCTGCTTAGAGCACTGGAGGGAAATGATAAAGCCATTTATTAAAAATTTAGGTTGTTGCCAGCTAAGCTTTGAAATGTCACTTCAATTATCTGAGCTCTCTGATAATATTTAGAGATGTGTAAACATCACTGGCAATTTACAGTTAGCTTCCACCTGCAAAACTCAACCTGGCTTATTGCCTGTGTAGAGTTGTCCTGCATTTGTTCAAATCCTTATGGAATGCCAGTGCTGAATTTCGGAAACTCTTCCTTCACTTCAGAAACTCTTCAGAATCAGGTTTATTATCACTGACCTACAGTATCTGACATGAAATGTGTTGTTTTGTAGCAGCAGTATAATGCAAATGCATAAAATTACTGTAAATTATAAAATAAATAGTCCAGAACAAGGATTAACAAGGATTACTGTTCATGGAACATTCAGAAATTGGATGTTGGAGGAGGAGAACTTGCTCCTAAATTGTTGACTGTGGGCCTCTAGGCTCTTGTACCTCCTCCCTAATGGTAATAATGAGAAGAGGGCATGTCCCACTAGATTCTAATTGATAGATGCCACCTTCCTGAGGCACTACCTCAGTGGAGGAACTATCGCACGGAACATCCCCCCAAACATACAGGATTGACCTCTGGCAACAAACAGAAGCCAGAATCCCACTAAACAATACAGTGAAAGACTCCACAGAAATGTTGCCAGACGGGGCACTGCTTGACAGACGGAAGTGGTGCACTCTCAACAGAGCGGGAGTGGCAGTTTGAAGGACGGGAGACAATATGGTGAAGTGGGGTTTAAAGACGAGCGAATCTTATGAGTGTGGCAAAAGGGTGCAGAACGTTGAACACGTTCTGTGCAACTGCCCACTCTCACCTGATTTAGCTGACACTGACCTGTTCAACGTCAACCAAACAGCACTAGAGTGGCTGGCGGTCTGGTGTGACAAGCTATGATGATGACCTTCCTGAGGCACAGACTCTTAAGGATTATTACTTTCGTACAGAGTGCTGTACCTATTGCTGGAGTTTGATAACCTTAGAACCCTTTGCAGCCTTTAGTGTTCCAATGCATTGAAGCCTCATACCAGGCCGTGATGCAATCACTGAATGCTCACCTTTGTACATCTATAGGAATTTTCAACTGTCTTCACTTTCAAAAAATATCTCCTTAAAATCCTAATGAAATAGAAACACTAATGAGTCTTCTTCGTGATTGCATTATTGTGTTGGGCCCAGGATGGATCCTCTGAGATGTTGACGTCCAGGAAGTTGAAGCTGCTCACCCTTTCCACTGCTAACTTCTCATTGGTGTGTGTTCTCTAGACTTCCCCTTCCTGAACTCTACAATCAAGTCCTTGCTCCTTTTTCCTCCATTTCTACATTGGTGACTTTAATCTAATAGCCTGGCCATTTAAAATCAGTAATAACATTGTGGTGAAAGGATTTCTGGACTATGTACTGAACAGCATTTAGGGACACGCTATCCTAGACTGGATATAGTAATGAGCAAGGATTAGTTAATCTCCTTGTCACCTAGGGTCCATTAGATAACAATTAAGCAAGAGAGATTTAATTATTAAATATTTTCCCATTTAACAAAATTTCTACCTGAAATTATGTTCTTCACTCATAAGAAACCTATGAGAAGTGATAGATTGGCAAACTTCATTGAAAGAAATTACAATGGGTAGTCAATATGAAAAGCCAGCAAAATACTTTAAGGGTTGTTAAATACAATGAGGAATCAGGCAAAGTAACAAACTTGAGGATTGAGAGCAGTTTAGATTCCTCCAGAGACTGGAAAAGGAAATTGGTTAAGAGAGCAAACAGATAGAATGACAGAAAACTTGAATGAGCCATAAAAGATCGCAGCAGAAAAAATATAATTGGTTCCACTTCCACAGGAGAGGGCACAAATAATCCTTCCAGAAATATTAGTGAACTAAGAATCTAATAAAAGTAAGAGCCTAGAAGAACTTAGTATTAGAAAGACAATACAGTAGTTCTGAAGAAGTTCATGGTACTGAAAGCCAATAACTCCTCAGGTGCAGATGCAGCCACATTACTTGCTCAGGGAGTTTACATAGGTACCGCTGACATGGGTAGGAGAGTGACGAGGTTCTGCATAGGGAGTTCAGGGAGTTAGATGCTAAATTAAAGGGTGGGACCTCAGGGATGTAATCTCAGGAATGCTACCAGATGTGTCCAGAACTAGGAAGATTATACAGTTATAACATGTGTCTGAGGAGTTGGTGTAGGATAGAGGGCATACGATTTTTGGATCATTGGGCTCTCCTCCAGGGAAGGTGGAACTTGTACAGAAGAGACGGTTTGCACCTAAACTAGAAGGGGACTAATATTCTGGTGGGAAGGTTTGCTAGTGCTGCACGGTGGGGTTTGAAATAAACTTGCATGGGTGTAGCAACCAAAGTGCTGGAACAGTTAGTGGAGAAGTTGTGGAGAGGTGTAGGTAAAGTCTCAGACAAAATCAGGAATCAGAAGATTGAGCATAGTGCAACTAGTGTGCTGAAATTCATATACCTGAATGCAAGAAGTATTGTAGAAAAGGCGGATGAGCTCAGGGCATAGATCAACACCTGGAATTATGACATTGTAGCCATTAGTCAGATTTGGTTTCAGGAAGGACAGGACTGGCAGCTCAATATCCTGCAGTTCTATTGTTTTAGACATGGGAGAGGGAGGGATTAAAGGATGAGGTGTGGCGTTACTAGTCAGGGAAAATGTCATGGCAATGCTCCATCATGGAGACGTGAATCCTTGAGGCATTATAGGTGGAAATGAGAGAAGTATGAGTGCATTAATGGGGCTATATTACAGACCACCTAATAGATTTCGAGAAACAAATTTGTTAAGAGATTGTAGACCATTGCAAGAAACATAAGGTCGTTATAGTGGGTGATTTTAACTTTCCAACATTGGCTGGAAATCCAGTTCTGTAGAAGGACTAGATAGGATAGAGTTTGAAAAATGCATTCAGGGAAGTTTCCTTCATCAGTATGTATAAGTCGCAACGAGAGAACTTGTGATACTGGATTTGGTTTTAGGGAATGAGACAGGGCATGAGACGGAAGTTTGTGTAGGGGAACACTTTGTATCTAGTGATCACAATGCTGTTAGTTTCAAAGTAAATATGCAGAAAGATACGACTGGTCTGTGGATTGAGATTTTAAATTGGAGCAAGGTCGATTTTGATGGTATCAGAAATTATCTGGCAAGTGCGGATTGGGACAGGCTTTTTTCTTAGTGAGTGGGAGACATTCAAAAGCAAATTTTTGAGAATACAAAGCTTGTACGTGCAGGGCAGAGTAAAAGCTAAATATACCAAGTGTAGGGAACCTTAGTTTTGAAGAGATATTGAGGCCTTGGTTAAGAGAGAAAAAAGAGATGCATAGCAGGTATTGGCAGGTAGGAACAAATGAGGTGTTTATGGACTATAAGAATGTAAGCGAACACTTAAGAAAGAAATCAGAAGGGCTAAAAGAAGGCACAAAGTTGCTGTGGCAGACGAGGTGAAGGAGAATCCTAAGGGATTCTACAGATATGTTAAAAGCAAAAAGATTGCAAGGGACAAAATTGGTCCTCTGGAAAACCAGGATGGTAATCCATGTGTGGAGACAAAACAGATGGGGGAGACCTTAAAAACATCTTTTCCATTTGTGTTTGCTCAGCAGATGGACACAGAGTCTATAGAAGTGAGGCAAAGTGGTGTCAACTTCACAGACCCTGTACAAATCACAGAGAAGGATACGTTTGCTATCCTGAGACAGATCAAGGCAGATAAATCCCAAGGGCATGATAAGATGTTCCCTTGGACCCTCTGGGAGGCAAATACAGAAATTGCCAGGGCCCCAGCAGAGATATGTAAATCATTCTTAGTGACTGGAGAGGTTCCAGAGGATTGGAGAAGAGTCAATATTGATTTGCTGTATAAAAAAGGCTCTAAACATGGACCAGGAAATTATGGACAGTTGAGTTTGCAATTAGTCATGGGAAAATTAGTGAAAGGTATTCTAAGGGATGGATATACAGGTCAACCTTCACTAATCTGACTACCTGTAATCCGGTTCCTTCGATAATCCGGCACTCACTATGCTTAATGTAATCCTTCTGTAATTCGGCATTTTCACTAATTCCACACTCCTCAGGTCCCAATGGTGCCGGATTAGTAAAGATCGACCTGTATAAGTGTTTGGATAGACATGGACTACTTAAGGATTATCAGTATGGTTTCATACCTGGTAGGTCATGTCTAACCAACCTGATAGAGATTTTCAAGGAGGTTATCAGGAAACTGGATAAAGGCAAGGCAGTGAATATTGTTTATATGGACTTTAGCAAGGCACTTGACAGGGTCCCCGATGGGAGGTTGTTCAAAATGGTTCAGTCACTTAGCATTCAAGAAGGGGTAGTAAATTGGCTTTGTGGGAGAAACCAATGCATGGTAGTAGATATTTTCCTCTCTGACAGGAGGCCTGTGAGTAGTGGTGTGCCACAGGGATCCATGCTAGATCTTTGTTGTTTGCCATCGATATCAATGATCTAGATGTTAATGTGCTCATCTGGATCAGCAAATTTGCAGATGACGCCAAGGTTAGGGGTGTAATAGACAGCGAGAAAGGCTATCATGACTTGCAGAGGGACTGCCATCAGCTGGAAAAATGGGCTGAAAAATGGCAGATGGAATTGAATGCAGAAAAGTGCAAGTTTTTGCACTTTGGTAGGACCAACCAGGGTAAGTCTTACACAATAAACGGTAGGGTACTGAGGAGTGAAGTAAAACAATAGGATCTGGGAATACAGGTCCATAATTCATTGAATATAGCAGCACAGGTAGATAGGGTCATAAAGAAATCTTATGGCACATTGGCCTTCATAAATCAAAGTGTTGAGTACAGGAGATGGAAGTAGTATATGACGTTGGTGAGGCCTAATTTGGAGTATTGCGTGCAGCTTTGGCTACCTACCTACAAGGAAGATGTAAGTAAGTTGAAAGAGACAGAGAAAATTTACCAAGATGTTGCTGCATCTGGAAAAAGTACTTTATACCTTATACTTTATTGTCGCTAAACAATTGATACTAGGACATACAATCATCACAGCGGTATTTGATTCTGCGCTTTCTGCTCCCTGGATTACAAATGTTAAATATTAAAAATAGTAAAAATTAGTAAATATTAAAAAAATAAATTATAAATCATAAATAGAAAATAGAAAAATGGAAAGTAAGGTAGTGCAAAAAAAAACGAGATGCAGGTCCGGATATTTGGGGGGTACGGCCCAGATCCGGGTCAGGATCCGTTCAGCAGTCTTATCACAGTTGGAAAGAAGCTGCTCCCAAATCTGGCCATACAAGTCTTCAAGCTCCTGAGCCTTCTCCTGGAGGGAAGAGGGATGAAAAATGTGTTGGCTGGGTGGTTCGTGTCCTTGATTATCCTGGCAGCACTGCTCCGACAGTGTGCAGTGTAAAGTGAGTCCAAGGATGGAAGATTGGTTTGTGTGATGTGCTGTGCCGTGTTCACGATCTTCTGCAGCTTCTTTCGGTCTTGGACAAGACAACTTCCGTACCAGGTTTTGGTGCACCCTAGAAGAATGCTTTCTACGGTGCATCTATAAAAATTAGTGAGGGTTTTAGGGGACAGGTCAATTTTTTTTAGTTTTCTCAGTACGTAAAGGCGCTGGTGAGCCCCCTTGGCAGTGAACTCTGCTTGGTTGGACCAAGTCAGGTCATTTGTGATATTGACCCCAAGGAACTTAAAGCTTTTGACCTGTTCCACTTGTGCACCACCGAGGTAAATTGGGTCGTGCGGTCCGCTACTCCTTCTGAAGTCAACAACCAACTCCTTCGTCTTGCTGATGTTGAGGGATAGGTTATTGTCTTCGCACCATGCCACCAGGTTCTTAATTTCCTCTCTGTACTCAAACTCATCATTACCCAAGATACAGCCTACAGTTGCTGTGTCATCAGCAAACTTATATATTGAGTTTGATGGAAACTTGGCTACACAATCATGGGTGTACAGTGAGTACAGCAGGGGGCTGAGTACACAGCCTTGTGGGGCACCAGTGCTCAGAGTGATTGTAGAGGAAAGCTTGCCCTATTTTTACAGCCTGGGTCCTGTCTGTGAGGAAGTTGAAGATCTGAGTGCTAAGGCCCAGGTTCCGAAGCTTAGGAATCAGTTTATTTGGAATGATGGTATTAAAGGCAGAGCTGTAGTCAATGAAAAGGAGCCTTATGTATGCGTCTTTATTCTCCAGGTGTTCTAAGGAGGAATGTAGGGCCAAAGAGATGGCATCTGACGCTGACCTGTTGCTCCGGTAGGCGAATTGCAAAGCGTCGAGGTTGACCGGTAGGCTGTGGTTGATGTGTGCCATAACCAATCTCTAGAAGCACTTCATAGCAATTGATGTCAGAGCCATAGGTCGATAGTCATGCAGGCATGCCACCTTGCTCTTCTTCGGCACTGGGATTATTGTTGCCTCCTTAAAACACGAGGGGATCTTAGACTGAAGCAAAGAGCAGTTGAAGATGTCAGCAAACACTCCAGCTAGCTCGCTTGCACTGGCCCGGAGAACCCGTCCCGGGACGCCATCTGGGCCCATCGCCTTCCTTGGATTTATCTTCAGGAAGGCCTTTCTGACGTTCTCCTCGGTGACGATGAATCTCGACGCCAGCAGGTCCGGTTCATCCAGAGGGAGCAGGACGCTCCTCTTCTGTTCGAGTCTTGCATAGAATACGTTAAGTTCATCAGGAAGAGAAGCGCCACAGTTATTGATATTCCCAGCCTTTTCTTTGCACCCAGTGATCTCATTTAGACCCTGCCATAGTCTACAGGCATTCCTCTGGCTAGCCTGGGCTTCCAACTTGGCTCGATATTGCCTCTTGGTGCCCTTAATGGCTATCCGGAGTTTACGCCTGGATTCCATGTAGCGACTGGTATCCTCGGACCTAAAAGTCACAGCTCTAGCCTTTAAAAGGGACTTGACCTCATAATTCATCCGCAGTTTCCGGTTAGGGAATACCCGGATCGTCTTGCGAGACACACAGTCCTCCGTGCATTTCCAAATAAAGTCCGTGACAGCTGAGGCATACTCATCGAGGTTAGCTGCCGAGTACTTGAATACTAACCAGTCCACTGATTCAAAGCAGTCACGGAGGACCTCATCCGTTTCCTCCGTCCAACGCGACACTACTTTTGACACCGTGACCTCCCGCTTCAGTTTCTGTTTGTAAGCCGGGAGGAGGAGTGCGGCCTGATGGTCAGATTTTCCGAAGTGAGGATGTGGGACGGAACAGTAGGCATCCTTGACTGCAGTGTAGCAGTAGTCAAGTATATTCGGGCCTCTAGTGGGGCAGGAGACATATTGGTATAACTTTGGCAGCGCCTTTCTGATGTTTGCCTGCTTAAAGTCCCCGGCTGTAATGAGCAAAGCCTCCGGATACCTGGTCTCAAATTCACTGATGTTGGCATACAGTATGTTCAGAGCACATTCTACATCTGCCTGGGAGGGGAATGTAGACCGCTGTCAGTATGACCGAGGTGAATTCCCGTGGCAGATAGTAGGGACGACACTTCACCAACAGGTGTTCCAGGTCCGGGCTGCAGGAGCTTGTCAGTGCCACTGTGTCCGAGCACCACGCAGTGTTGATCAGAGGTAGACACCACCTCCCCTCGTCTTGCCCGAAGACGCCGTATGGTCCATCCGATGGATCGAAAATCCCTCCGGTCGGATGGCACAGTCGGGCGTGGCAGGGGACAGCGGGGTCTCGGTGAAACAGAATACACAGCAGTTCTGCATCTCCCTGTAGTAGGTGAGTCTCCCTTTAAGATCATCCCCCTTGTTCTCTATGGTTTACACATTAGCTAGTAGGATGGTGGGCATAGGGACCCTGAAGCCCCTCAGCTTCAATCTGACCAGCAGCCCAGCTCTTTTGCCACACTTCCTCAATAAGTAGTGCATCTTTCCAGGTTTCCATCAATGCAGTGTGTTGTTGTCAACTCTTTGATGTTGGGGGACGCATCCCACGGGGATCGATCGGCGGGTTCCGTCGTCGGGCGCTTCGGGTCGGGCCGAGTGACGGGGGAGACTCCGCTTCCACTTCCAGCTGCCGGGGGCCCAGGCTGTCAATTGCGTCGAACCCTGAAGCCGACACTTAATCTCGGGTGACCAGGCTCCTTTCTGAAACAAGTCCGTAAACCGAGTCAAGGTTGCAGAGGCCTCTGCTCCAGCCGAGCCTCGGGCTCGATTTCTGAGGTCGGCGGCAGAGGCCTCACTTCCGGCAGCTGTGGATGGCCACCAATGGGGCTTTACGGTGGTCGATCTGGGAAGCATCTGGAGCACCTTGAGATCTCCGCCGTCACTTCTGTGTGGTCGTCTGCTCCGGAGAGGTGCTGGTCGGAATGGGCCGTGTCTCCAAGCGCTCCGGCATGGTAGCAGACCACGGGTCTCCAGGAACGTGGTGGGCCTCGCTGGTCGGGTCCAGATACGGTCTGAAGTTTAAGAAGCAATTCTGGCGCGGTGGTCTCCAGCTGGGTCAGTAGCTTCGCCAGGGTGTTGTTGATCTTGCTAGATGAAGCAGATTGGAGGTTTAGAAGGGTTTCTCGGGTATAGGATAGTGGAGAGGGCAGCTTGCTCTGGAGAGCACGCGCAAAGTCACCAGTTACCGGCGCCATCTTAGAATTATCTTAGAAGTGAATTATAAAGAAACATTAAATGGATTAGGATTGTATTCCTTAGAATGTAGAAATTTGAGAGGAGATTTGATAGAGGTATACAACATTGTGAAGGTTGTAGATTGGGTTAATGCAAGCAGGCTTTTTTTCAGCTGAGTTTGGGTGGGACTGCAACGAGACATCATCGGTGAAAGATGAAAAGTTTAAGGGGAACATAAGGTGAAGCTTCTTCACTCAGAGAGGTGTGAGAACGTGCAATGAGCTGCCAGCACAAGTGGTGCAAGCAAGTTTGACTTCAACATTTAAGAAAAGTTTGGATGGGTACTTGGATATAAGTGTTATGAAGAGCTATGATCCCAGAGCAGGTCAATGGGATTAGGCAATTTAAATAGTTTTTGCACAGACTAGATGGGTCGAAGAGCCTGTTTCTGTGCTGTACTCCTCTTTGACTCTACAGTATCATTAGCTCTCCACAAAACATGCATCCGGTCAGAGGAGAAGGCTCTACAAATATCCCCATCCTCAGTGACAGAGGAGACCAGTAAAATATAAGGCTGAGGCATTTGCAAATTTCTTCAGTCTGTAGTGCCGAGTAGATGATCCAGCTCGGCCTTCTCCAGAAGTCCCCAGCGTCCCAGGTGTAAGTATGCAGCCAATACAATTCACTTCGTGTGATATCAAGAACTGGCTGAAAGCACTGGATACTGCAAAGGCTTTGGGCCCAGACAAAATTCCAGCAATAGTCCTGAAGACTTGTGCTCCAGAACTTGCCATTCCACTAGCCAAGCTGTTCCGGAACAGCTACAACACTGGCATCTACCGGCAATGTGGAAAATTGCCCAGGTATGTCTGGTACAACAAGAAACTGGACAAGTTCAACCTAGCCAAAAACCACCCTTTCAGCCTCATCTCAATCATCAGCAAAGCAATGGAAGGAATCATCAACAGTGCTATCATGCAGCACCTACTGGGCAATAACCTGCTTACGGATGCCCAGTTTGGGTTCCATGAAGGTCACTCAGCTCCTGACCTCATCACCTCCTTGGTTCAAACATAGACCAAAGAGCTAAATACCAGAGGTGAGGTGAGAGTGATAGCCCTCGACATCAAGACAGCATTGGACCAAGTATGGTATCAAGATGCCCTAGCTAAAATGGAGTCAATGGGAATTAGGGGAAAACCCTCCGCTGCTTTGAATCATACCTGACACAAAGGAAGATGGTTGTGGTGGTTGGAGATCATCCTTAGGACATCACTGCAGGAGTTCCTCAGAGAAGTGACCATCTTCAGCTGCTTCATCAATGAACTTCCTTCCATCATAAGGTCAGAAATGGGGATGTTCACATACGACTGCACAATGTTCTGGACCATTTCTGACTCCTTAGATAGTGAAGCAGTTCATACCCAAATGCAGCAGGACCTGGACAACATCCAGGCCTAGGCTAACAAGTGGCAAGTAACATTCGAGCCACATACATGCCAGGCAATGACCATTTCCAACAAGAGAGGCTCTAACCATTGTCCTTTGACATTCAGTGTTATCACCATCATGGAATCCCCTACTATCAACACCCTGGGGTTACCATTAACAGGAAACTGAACTGGTCTAGCCATATAAACACCGTGGCTATCACAGCAGGTCAAAGGCTAGGAATCCTGTGGTGTGTAACTCACTTCCTGACTCTCCAAAGCCTGTCCACCATCTACATGGCTCAGGTCAGGAGTGTAATGGATGAATGCAGCTCCATCAACATTCAGGAAGCTTGACACTATCCAGTACAAGGCAGCCAACTTGATTGGCACCCCTTCCACAAATATCCAATCCCTCCACCATTGACAAATAGTTGTAGTATGTGTACTATCTACAAGGCAGACTGCAACAACACACCAAAGTTTCTAAGGCAGCACCTTCCAGACCCACAACCACTACCATCTAGAAAGACAAGAATGACAGATATCCTTGGAACACCACCACTTGGAAATACCCCCACCCCCCAAGTCACTCACCATCCTGACTAGGAAACATATCGCCAATCCTTCATTGTCACTGGGTCAAAACCATGGAATTCCCTCCCTAACAGCACTGTGGGTGTACCTATACCTCAGGGATTGCAATGGTTCAAGAAGGCAGCTCATCACCACCATCTCAAGGGCAACTAGGGATGGGCAATAAATGCTGGCTGAGCTGGTGACACCCACAACCCATAAATGAAATAAATAAATAAATAAATTGCAAGAGACTTCTATCATGTTAACCTGCTTGACATTTTACCCAAATTCCACCAACATGTCACCAGGGCCACCAGGGGAACAGTCTATAGCATCTTTATACAAACAGACAGTACTTACAAAGCCATCCTATGCCCTCATCCTGGTCTCTCCAATGGAGTCTCCATAATGTTATTCCCAGCATACCGACTGCTGCTGAAAATGAAAAAAAAAGTCAAGAAAGCACCACTATTTGGCCTAATGAATCAATTTATATGCTTCAGGACAGTTTTGAACAGATGTTCAAGGAGCCTTCAAGTCGGGTGACAGAATGACTCTCAGAGCAACCAGAAGGAAACTTATCTTAGGCATCAAAAAGGCAAAGACCACCTATGCACAGAGACTTCAGGAGACCTGTCTGAAAACGATCCCCAGCCTATGTGGCTGGGTATCAAAGGCACTACTGACTACGCAAAAAAAAAAGCATCAACTGTACCAGTGATTGATGCTCTGAACAAATTTTACGCACACTTTGAGGCATGCAACAGAATGCCGGTCATGAAATCAGACCCCCATCCCAGGTGAGAAGCCATTACCTGTTACAGCAGCAGATGTGAGAAGGACACTGCAGAGAGTCAACCTCTGTAAGGCAGCTGGACCAGGCAATATCCCAGACTGAGTACTCAGGGAGTTTGCCCACCAGCTCACTGACGTATTCATGGACATCATACGTGCTTCAAATCAGCCACCATCATCCATGTACCAAAGGACTCTACACCTTCAGAATGAAATGACAACCACCCAGTGGCACTGATGTTATTCATAATAATGTGCTTTGTATGTCTGGTAGTGGCTCATATCAAAATTCCATTCCTGCCCCATTGGACACTCACCAATATGCTTATTGACAGAACCGCTCTACTACAAATGCTATAGTATCTGTCATTCACCTCACTCTGACACACCTAGAAAACAAGGGCACTTATGTCAGAATGCTGTTTCTAGATTTCAGTTCGGCATTCAATACTATTGTCCCACAGACCTTCGTGAACAAACTCCTACTCTGCAGTCTAAATTCACCATTTTGCAACTGGATGTTGGGCTTCCAAACCAACAGACTTCAGATAGCCAGAATGCCCAATCCTTCCTCCCGCCCCATGATCCTCAATTTGGTTGTCCCCAGGACTGTGTGCTGAGCCCATTCCTGTACATTCTTCTCACCTCAGCAATCATATCATCAAATTCACTGATGACACAGCAGTGGTGGGGCTCACCACCAACAATGATGAGATGACCTACAGAGAGAGCATGGAAGAGCTCAAGGCTTGGTGCCAGGCAAATAACCTCTTCTCCCCTTCCATCACCTGCTTATCACTACACCTGGGTTTACCTGTCACCTGACAGCTCTTTCTCTAGCCCTTCCTTCCATCTTTCTTATGCTGGTAATTTCTCCCTTTCTGTCCAGATGAAGGGTCTCAATGTACAACACCAGTGGCAACACACACACAAAATGCTGGAGGAACACAGCAGACCAGGAGCATCTATGGAAAAGAGTAAACAGTTGAATGTTTTGGGTCAAAACCCTTCTTCAGGAATGGAAAGGAAGGAGAGAAGTCAGAGTAAGAAGGTGCAGAAGGAGAGGAGGAAGGACAAGGTGGCAGGTGATAGGTGAAACTGAGAAAGAGGAAGGGGTGAAGTAAAGAGCTGGGAAGACAATTGATGAAAGAGATAAAAATGGAGAAAGGGAAATCAATAGGAAAGGACAGAAGACCATCGAAGAAAGAAAAGGGGGAGGAGTGCAAGAGGGATGTGATGGACAGATAAGGAGATAAGGTAAGAGAAGAAAACAGGAATGGAGAGTGCTTAAAGGGAGGACAATTACTGTAAGTTCAAGAAATTGACATTCATGCCATCAGGTGCGAGGCTACATAGACGGAATATAAGGTGTTGCTCCTCCAACCTGAGTGTGGGCTCATTGTTGCAGTAGAGGAGGCCATGGATTGTCGTGTTGAAATGGGAATGGGAAATAGAATTGAAATGGAGATCCCGCTTTTTGTGGCGGATGGAGCATAGATGCTCGGCGAAACAGTTTCCCAAACTGTATCAGGTCTCATTGATAAACAGAAGGCCACACCGCGAGCACTGAATTCAATAGATGACCCAAACAGACTCACATGTGAAGTGTCACCTCACCTGGAAGGACGGCTTGGGACCCTGAATGAGGTGTTGGAGGAAGTGTAGGGGCAGGAGTGGCACTTGTTCCACTTTTAATGATAAGTGTCAGAAGGGAGATCAGTTACGAGGGACGAGTGGGCAAGGGAATCATGTAGGGGGTGATCCCTGTGGAAAGTGGAAAGTCAGGGAGAGGGAAAGATGTGCTTGGTGGTGGGAATCTGTTGGGGATGGTGGAAGTTAGGGAGAATTATGTGCTGGACATGGAGGCTGGTGGGGTGGTAGGTGAGGACAAGAGGAACTCCATCCCTGGTGGGGTGGTAGGACAATGGGGTTGAGACAGACATGTGGAAAATGGAAGAGATACAGGTGAAGGCAGCGTTAATAATGGATGAAGGGAAGCCCCTTTCATTAAAGAAGGAGGACATCTCATTTGTTCTGGAATGAAAAGCCACTTTTTAAGAACAGATATGGCAGAGACGGAGAAACTGAGAGAAGGGGATGGCATTTTTACAAGTGAAGGGGTGGGAAGAGCTATAGTCCAGGTAGCTCTGAGAATCAGTGGGTTTCTAAAAGATATCAGTAGATAGAGTGTCTCCAGAGATGGCGACAGAGTGATCATAAAAGGGGAGGGAGGTGTCAGAAATGGTCCAAGTATATTTGAGGGCAGGGTGGAAGTTGGAGGCAAAGTTGATGAAGTCAACGAGCTCAGCATGGGTGCAGGAAGGAGCACCAATACAGCCATTGACGTAGCATAGAAAAAGTTGGAGAGTGATGCCGGAGAGGATTGACCATGGACTGTTCCTCACAGCTAACAAAAAGGCAGGCATAGGTGGGTCATTCAGTTTTTGAAGACTGCCTGCTCCAGGTAGATATACAGCTGTGCCATATTCTTTCCATTTTTGATGATTGGTTTAACTTTACTCAAAAGAATATTCAGTGACTCGGAAATTTTCTTGTATCCATTTCCTGACTTGTGCTTTTCAATAACCTTTTCACAGAGCTGCTTAGAGTGTTCATTTTTCTTCATGGTGTATTTTTGCCAGGATGCTGTCTCACTAGCAAGTAGACCTTCCAGATACAGGTGTATTTTTACTACATTTAAATGAAACACTTTGACTGCACACAGGTCTCCAAAAATAGATCTCCATTTAACTAACACACATCAAAGTTGCTGGTGAACGCAGCAGGCCAGGCAGCATCTGTAGGAAGAGGTACAGTCGACGTTTCGGGCCGAGACCCTTCGTCAGGACTTACTGAAGGAAGAGCTAGTAAGAGATTTGAGAGGGGGAGGGGGAGATCCAAAATGATAGGAGAAGACAGGAGGGGGAGGGATGGAGCCAAGAGCTGGACAGGTGATTGGCAAAAGGAATATGAGAGGATCATGGGACAGGAGGCCCAGGGAGAAGGAAAAAGGGGAGGGGGGGAAAAACCCAGAGGATGGGCATCTCCACTGCAGCCAGGTGATCAACACAGGTCTTTAGTACTCAGCCAGGTATCCCATCTGGGCTGGATGCTTTCAGTAGTGGCCTTGGAAAACATACTGCGGCACTAGTCTTGATCGGAACATCAATCATAGTGGCATGTACCCACCTACAGGCAAAATGTTTTCTCTGTTTTTCTTTTCCAGGATAACCTTTGACGCTGGTGTTCAATGGTTGCAATAGATAAATTTCCTTTAAGGTTTTACATCTTTCCCAGATATGAGTGTGCAAAAGTCCAGCATTTGTGACAATTTCCTCACATCTCTTGTTGGGAATCACAAAGAACATCTTTTAGTGAGGGTTCTAGGAGCAAACCACCATTGCTCTGTTGTTAACATACTTTTGCCCTATTTCATGTTTATGGGGTACCTGATCAGATGTGAACTCAAGACACAGCACATATTTTGAGTATTTCTATTGGCAGGCTAGAAATTTCTGACTTCCCTGCTTCCCACCTGTCCTTTTCCACATCAGCCACCCCTTTCTTAGGAGGTTAAGGAGGCTCTGTTTGTCACCAAACACTCTAACAAACTTCTACAGATGGTTTGTATCATGACCTGGTATGTCAACTCAAAAGCTCAGGAACATAAGAAGTTGCAGATGGGCATGAGCCCATTGATCGACTCCATTTCTCGACAAACTTACTGATTAAAGAGTCAAGGAAGATTGAAGTCAATGAGGAAGAGAGCGGAAGTTGGGTGGGTGTTCAGCACTGTCTACCTGCATGTCAACAGTTTCTCTCCCCCTCTCATTTGCTGCTCCCGAAGGAAGGAGCCTGCGTATGAATGCTCTTTCTCCCACTCTCCCTCTTGTTCGACGCTGTTGGAGGAAGGTTCCAGAATCCTGGGTCTCAAGCAATGTTTAGCTGATGCCTTTTGTGGATTGGACTCTGTAGTTCATGTTATCATGTGTTTCTGCTTTCTGATCACTCCTTTTTTTGTTGCTATTTTGTGCAATTTTGATCGGAATCACCTGCAGATAATGAATTACATTGCACTAGATTGAACTGAACTGAGCTAGACCGAATCTACTGGACTATCGACGACTTTGTGGGTTTGTGTTTGATATTCTGTGTTTATTGCTCATTTTTTTGTATTTTGCACAATTTCTTGTTTTTTGTGTGCTGCGTGTTTGATGTTTTTCTTTGAACAGGTTCCATGGTTTTCTTTGTTTCACGGCTGTCTGTAGGAAGACAAATCTCAGGGTTGTGTACTGAATCCATACTTTGATAATACATATACTTTGAAACTTGGAATCTTTTGAGTCGTAGGCTCAGCCTGATACACCATGGGCACATCCCTCTCCTTCAGGAGGTCCTGCCTCAAGCAGGCAACATCCATAATTAAAGATTCTCACCATTTGGGACATGCCATCTTCTGTGTAAATCAGTGTGCAGGGACCTACTAATGCGGGCGAAATCAATCCATGTATTACCTGCTTGGTAGTTGTGTGCACAATTCAAGTCTTTGCCATTGCAATACAAACGCCTCTTCTTGAATAATTTAAACATTATATGTTTTTTAAATATACCACGCACAGCTTGTGGTAGTTGTAATGGTCACATGTCTTTACCTCATTTCATTCATTCAAACTTTCTTCAATCATTCATCTCTGAAGCATTTAGCCACTCACCCAGTAAGTGCGAAACAAATCTTGAGCCTAATTACAATGATTCACTTTTGGCGATATAATATATCACTTTGAATTAATTTCCAACATTTCATATCATTTCTTGCTATGTGAATGTGTTGTGCATAATCTTCATGCTTGCTGTCTTTGCACTTTCTTAAATGAGACAGCTTTCTTCCAACCCTATTGCGAGGATCTTCAAGATGCTGGATGTATTTATCTTTTCAAAATAAATTAGTGCACTCTGTTTTATTGGCATACTTTAAAGGCTGTTCTCACTCATCAAAAGTCTTGGCATAAAATTCCCTTTTTAGTGATACAGATGCCTGTAGTCTCTGGTCAGAAAATGGAGCTTATTTCTTGCTAAACTATTCCTTGTGACTAATTTACACCATTAGCAGATGTGGGCATTGACACATGTTTTCTGCTTTGTCAAATACTTGAGTGGCATTAAAGGACCATTTTTCTAAGTGCACAGCAATTTGGTGATTTTTTTGTTCAATGCTAAGAAAGTCACTTTCTTCACTTTCTGAGGAATTACAAACAAAGAAGCATTGTGATTTCTTTGGTGGTAATGAATTATAGGGGTAAGTTACTATTTTAATTCTATAAAGAAAACAAAGAATAATCTCGGCACTGTGATTTATTGATCAAAAGTCCAGCAGGAAAAGAAGGCATAGAGATGCTAAAATTAGTGACGATTTCTAAATAAACCATAATCTATAATATATTAAAAGCTTAAGAACTTTTTGTTTTTATCATTCTAATTTCCTGTGGGACACATTATCTGTCATTTCATTTGCATCACAAATGGCCATTGTAAAGATATAAAAAAGGATTAGATTTGCTGTACTGTATTGTATTTTCCACTGCTAGGTAGCAAACTGGTGTTTAATTGCACCTCAGTGATACCAGCACAGAGCCTTTTCCAGATACACTCCATACAGCCACTTTGACCTGGATTTTGGCACTCTAGAGTCATTGCCATAGTGATAGAGCACTACAGCACAGCAACAGGCCCTTTGGGCCATCTAGTCCATAATGATCTGTAATTCTGTTATTCCCATTGACCCACTGCTGGACCATAGCCCTCCATAACCCTTCCATCCATGAACGTATCAGAACTTTCTTAAGTGTTGCAATTGATTCCGCATCCACCACTTATGCTGGTAGCTTGTTCTGCACTTGCACCACTTTCTGAACGAAGTACTTCCCTCTCAGGTTTCCCTTAAACTCTTAATCCATGACCGTGAGTCCTAATTTCACCCAATCTCAGAGGAAGCAAGCCTGCCTGACTATATCCATCATAATTTTGTATACCTCCATCAAATGGGCACTCATTCTCCAACACTCCAGGAAATAAAGTTCTAACCTATTCAACCTTTCCCTTGGGTCTGCAAGTCCTGATAACATCCTCGTAAATTTTTTTTCAGTTCTCATTAAATCTTATTGATATCTTTTGTGTAGGTAGGTGACCAAAACTGCACACAAATCTGGGCTCATAAACGTCTTGTAGAACTTCAACAATTTTTCCCAACTCCCGTTCTCAATACTCAAACGTATGAAGACCAGAGTGGCAGAAACTCTCTTTACAGTCCTATCTGTCTGTTCTCCATATTCAAGGAATTATGGATCTGTATTCCCAGATCTCTTTGTTCTACCACACTCCTCAGTCACTATCCATCCACTATGTAAGTCCTACCCTGGTTTGTCCTCCCAAAGTGCAGCACCTCATACTTGTCTACATCAAATTCCATCAGTGTCATAGTCCGGTCCGTGAAGTCTGTATTCCGGTTCACGGTCCGGTCCATCGACCCTTGCTCCAGGTTTTCCAATCAACCCTGTTTCTGTCCTTGTTGAGCTAACTGAGGCAGCTGATGCTTGTTGGGGCTGGCTGCATAAATACCTCCAGAGACCAGGGCGTGGTTGCTGGATTGTTCTTGTCCTTACTCCTTGTATCCCTTCCTCTGCCTTCTGTTTCCTCGCCTGAAGCCCTGCCTTGTCTTGCCGGTAACTCTCACCTCACCTGAAGTTCTCGTCTTGCCTTGCTTTGCCAGTAGCCTTGCCTTGTCTTGCTGTCTGGTCCAGGAGCCACCCTGTTTCTAGCTCCTTTCCTGTCCCTTGCCTCTGCCCAGGTAAACCAGGCAGTCTTGCCGCTTCCTGGGATTGGTTCTGTCCCTTCCTCTCCCTTGCCTCCGCCCAGGTAAGCCAGGCCGTCTTGCCGTTACCTGCGGTTGGTTCGGTCCCTTTCTGTCCCTTGCCTCTGTTGGGTGGAGATCCGCGCCCTGCCCAGGAGGAGCCAAGCCTCGCCTCACCTCATCTCCTGCCTCCAGCCTCAGCCTCATCTCGCCTCACCTCATCTCCAGCCTCCAGCCTTGCCTCGTCTCCAGCCTCCAGCCTTCAGCCTCACCTCTAGTCTCCAGCCTCCTGCCAAGCCTCACCTCGTCTCCAGCCTCAGCCTCGCCTCGCTTCAAGTCTCCTGCCTCCAGCCTCAGCCTTGCCTTGCCTCAAGTCTCCTGCCTTCAGCCTCGCCTCGTCTCCAGCCTCCAGCCTCGCCTCGTCTCCAGCCTCCAGCCTCCATCCTCACCTCTAGTCTCTAGCCTCCAGCCTCCAGCCTCGCCTCTAGTCTCCAGCCTCCTGCCAAGCCTCGCCTCGTCTCAAGCCTCCAGCTTCCAGACTCGCCTCTAGTCTCCAACCTCCTGCCAAGCCTCGCCTAGTCTCTTGCCTTGCCTCGAGACTGTAGATTCCAGTCTCTAGCCTCTAGCCTCTTGCCAAACCAAGCCAAGTCTCTAGCTTCTAGCTTCTAGCCTGAAGACTCCAGCCTCGTCCTGTCTGCCTGCCAAGCCTCGTCCTTGCCTAGTTCTGGGGTCTGAGCCAGAGGCAAGACCCAGGTACTGGGTCCTTGTCCAGTCTCTGGCTCGGAGTCCGAGCCCAGGCTCCTAGCTCTCTTGTCCAGTCCTGTTCCAGGTTCCTGGTTTTCTTATCCATGTCCTTGCCATTGCCCTGTATCCTAGTCCTGCCCCTGGTACTTCCGTGTCTGTGTCTTGCACTTGGGTCCGCTCCCAGCCATCACCCTTATGACAATCAGGTGACTCCTTGTCCATTCATCCCTCCCCCAATGACCTTCTTCCTGGCACTTATCCTTGCAAGCGGAACAAGTGCCGCACCTGCCCCTACACCTCCTCCCTCAATACCATTCAGGACCCCAAACAGTCTTTCCAGGTGAGGCGATACTTCAGCCATAAGTCTGTTGGGGTTATATACTGTGTCCAGTGCTCCCGGTGTGGCCTCCTGCATATCGGTGGGACCCAAGGTAGATTGGAAGATTGCTTTGCTGGGCACCTATGCTCTGTCCACCAGAAAAAGCTGGATCTCCCAGTGGCCACCCATTTTAATTTCACTTCCCATTCTTATTTCCACATCTATCCATGTTCTCCTCCACTGTCGTGATGATGTCACACTCATGTTGGAGGAACATCACCTTATATTGCACCTGGGTAGCCTCCAGCCTGATGGCATAAACGCCGATTTCTCAAATTTCTGGTAATGGCGCCCCCTTTACCATTCCCCATTCCCACTTCCCCCTCTCACCGTATCTCCTTGCTCACCCTCTGATGCTCCTCCTTCCTTTTCTTTCTTCAATGGCTTTCTGTTCTCTTCTATCAGACTCCCCGTTCTCCAGCCCTCTATCTCTTTCACCAATCAACTTGCCAGCTCTTCACTTCATCCCTTCAGGTTTCACCTATCACGTTATGCTTCTCTTCCCTTCCCCACACCTTATAAATCTACTCCTCAGCGTTTTTCTTCCAGTCCTGCCCAAGGGTCTCGACCTGAAACGTTGACTGTACTCTTTTCCATGGATGCTGCTTGACCTGCTGAGTTCCTCCAGCATTTTGTGGGTATTGCTTGAATTTCCAGCATCTGCAGATTTTCTCTCATTTCTGATCAAGTTCCATCTGCCATTTTTCCACCCATTTTTCCAGCTGGTCCAGATCCTACTGCAAACTTTGATAACCTTCCTCATTGTCTCTACACACCTGATCTTGGCATCACTTGCAAATTTGCTGATCCAGATTACCGCATTATCATCAAACTCATTAATATACTGTATTTGACAAACAATAATGGGGTCAGAACGAACCTCTGCAGCACATCACCTATCTCAGCCCTCCAGTCAGAGAGACAACCACTTCCGACCACTCTGACTTCTCCTGATGACTGATGAATCCACTTTACTACATTTCGCCAAAAAGCTTTCCACGCAGGGCTTTGTCAAAAAACAGATACAAAAAATCCATTGAAGTCCTCTCCCATCTTTTACAGCTCCATGTTTAGGTGACCACTCTGATCTTCCAGAGCAGGGGTCCTCAACCTTTTTTGCACCGCAGACCGGTTTAATGTTGACAATATTCTTGCGGACCGGCCAACGGGAGGTGGGTGTTAATCACAACCGGAATGTAGGTGGTAAGTCAACTATAAGTCACTTATAAGTGGCTAATACACTCAATTTCGTTTCTAAAAGGGTTCATCTAACAAATTTAATATTAAACGCACAGCGCATACTTTCCTCGCACAAATATAGTGATAAGTCAATTATAAGGGTTATAAGTCAATAGCATCATAACATTTTAAGTAACGTTTGGATATTAAACACACAGCGCATATTTTCCTTGAATGAACATATAAAATCATTGCAACACACCAATATTGCTGAATCAGTGGGAGCCCTGGGCTTGTTTCCCTGCAACGAGACAGTGCCATCGAGGGGTGATGGGAGACAGCGATGATCGAAGGGGGTTCCTTATGTCCAGTCTATTCCACAATTTAGTTTTTGTTGCATTCATCGCAGAATACCCCGCTTCACAGAGATATGATGTTGGAAATGGAAGCAACGTTTTCAGTGCTTTCGTGGCTATCTCAGGATATTCAGCCTTGAATTTGATCCAGAATGCTAGCAGAGATGTTATGTCAAACATACTTTTCAGCCCACCGTCATTTGCAAGCTCGAGGAGTTGATCTTCTTGCGCTGACATGGATGATTCACCGGGGACATTCACGGATGGGTCATGGATCCATTCCTTTGCATGTCTGGGGTCATTTGCAGTTGGGAAGTAACGCTCGAATTCTGTCAACAGTGAAGATAGGTGATCATGCACCAGCTGTGAGAAGGATGGTGCAGCCTCAGTCTCTCCCAAAATCCCAGCTAATATTGGGAGCATGTCAAATATGCCCCTGTCCACTCGCCGACCCCACAGTTCCAGTTTGGCTGTAAAAGCAGACACTTTATCTGCCAACTTGAAGACAGTTGTCATTCTCCCCTGAAGTGACAAATTGAGTTCATTGAGCAGGTTGAAGATGTCACACAGAGAAGCGAGTTTTGCTATCCACTCCTCGTCACTGAAGTGTGCTGCTAGTGGTGACTTTTTTCCTGAAAGAAATCTCTGTAGCTGCTCTGTTTACTCAAAAATCCCGGCCAGGGCTCTCCCCCTTGATAGACACCTGACTTCAGTGTGTAAGAGAAGCATTTGTGCTCTGCATCCATTTCCTCGCAAAGCTGCTCAAATAGACATTTCTTAGCCTTAGCAATACGGCTAGCCACTAAGTACGACGCTCTCAGAGCAGCAGCATTTGTGGAGGTGGTGGCTCTCAGCACTTGCTTCTGTCCCAGTTATTCACGTTTTTTTCCGCTCAAAAAATTCAACGAGTTTGTCTTTAAGTGCAGGGTGCTTGGACTCAAGGTGCCGAAGCAGTTTTGAGGGCTTCATTGCCTCATTAGACAGCTTGTCTCCACATTTCACACACAGGGGGCTTGGAGCGTGTGAGTCACCAGTCACAATAAAGACATATTTTATGTATGACACGTCGTATTTTCTGTTGAAGGAAGCTTTCTTTTTCTTTGTAGTCTCAGCCTCAGCTGTCTCTGCGTTATTATCATGGTTAGGCCTTTTATGTCCCCTACCATCTCTTCCAAAGAAACTCTCAAGCGACGTTTGTTTTTTACTCATCATACCGCCAAATCATATCGTTTACTCGTGGCCCGGTAGCACATGGTTTGCGGCCTGGTGGTTGGGGACCACGAAGGACCAATTTTGTCCCTGGCTATCCTTTTGCTCTACCAGAGATATACATATATAGAAGTCCTTGAGATTTTCCTTCACATAGTCCAACAGAGCAATGTCATGCCTTCTTTTAATCCTCTGATTTCCCTTTTAAGTGCTCTCTTGCATTTCTTATACTCCTCAAGTAACTCCTCTGTTCCTTGCTTCAAATTCTTTCTAGGCACATCCTTCTTCATCTTAACCAGGGCTTCAATACCGCTCTAAACCCAAGTTCCCTAAATTTGTTAGCCTTGCCTTTTATTCTAACTGACTTATACTGTATGAATTCTCTACTCTCAATATTTTACATTTGAAGGCCTCCAATTTATCAAGCACGCCTTTGCTAGAAATCAACCTGAACCAATCCACATCTGCCAAATCTTTACTGATGCTATTGAAACTGGACTTTCTCCAATTTAGAATCTCAACCCGAGGAATAGTCCTATCCATCTCCATAATTCTCAATTATTCTTTATAATTACAGTATCTATAAATGAATGGAATAATGATCACGAGATCCAAAGACTTCACCCATACGCACTTCTGTCAGCTGCACAGACTCTTTCCCTAATAAGAGATCCAGTAATGCATTCTCTCTATTTGGGATCTCTATATAATGATTAAGAAAACTTTCCTGAACACCTTTGATAAACGCTATCCTATCCAGTTCTCTTTTACAGTATTGGGGAAGCTGAAAGCGCCTAACAGAACTTTGTTTTTTGTAATTGTCTACTAGCTCTCTATAAATCTGCTCCTTGAATTCCAGTGAGTATTGAGTGTTCTATAATATAATCCCATGAACATGGTCATCCCTTTCTTGTTCCTCAGTTCCAGCCATACAGTTTCAGTAGATGAGTACTCCAGTCTGTTCTGTCTAAGCATTGCCGTGATATTTTCCTTGGCTAATAATGTCACCACTCCTCCTTTAATACCTTCCCATCTATCATGTCTTAAACAACAGAACCTCAGAACTTTGGGCCTTCATTCCTGCTGCTCTTGTAACTCAGTAGATTTTTTTTAGATTAGATTATGAGGACACACAGTCCTTTTTTATTGTCATTTAGTAATGCATGCGTTAAGAAATGATACAATTTGTTCCTCCAGAATGATATCACAGAAACACAAGACAAACCAAGACTTAATAGAAACTGACAGAAACCACATAATTATAACATATAGTTACAACAGTGCAAGCAATACCATAATTTGATAGAAGAACAGACTATGGGCACGGTAAAAAAAGTCTCAAGGTCTCTCGAAAGTCCCATCATCTCTCGCAGACGGTTGAAGGAAGAAAACTCTTCCTGCCATGAGCTTCCAGCGCCGCAAACTTGCTGACGCAGTAACCTGGAAGCACCCAACCACAGTCCGACTCCGAGTCCGTCCGAAAACTTCGAGCCTCCGACCAGCTCTCCAACACCGAGCACCGAGCACCAACTCTGCCGAGCGCTTCAACCCTAGACCTGGCAATAGGCAAAGCCGAGGATTTGGGGCCTTCCCCTCTGGAGATTTTTGATCGCACAGTAGCAGCGGCAGCGAAGCAAGCATTTCAGAAGTTTCTACAGATGTTCCTCTGCGCTTCTCACGTCCGTCTCCATCAAATCAGGATTGTGCACGGCCCCTATTTAACAAATACGATATCAATTCGGAGCGGCCGCGGGCGCTGCATCATGCCGCCATCTTCTCCTCCCCTCTCCTCCACTAATGGCTACATATCATAATTCTACGTGCCAATCCATGCTTTGAGCTCATTTACTTTACTGACAATATTCCTTGCATTGAAATAGATGCAACGCAGAATATTAGTCCCACCATACTCAACCTTTCAGTTCTTGTCTTTGTTTGTAAGCTATTTTCTCTACAAACACTCCATGAGAACAGAGTTAGGAGATTTAATTTTAAAAAAACTTAACACAAAGCCCAGACTGCTTCCCATCTGCTATCTGTAGGTTTAATGATGCTGGCTGCCTTCCACTCTGTTTACTTTGCAAGAGCATGTGCAGCCAGCCGAGTTTCTCTGCTTCAAGAATCTCAGCAGTGATGGGAGGTAAGAGTAAGTGTTTTTATAGCAGGAGTTCGTGGCCGAAAGGGGACAAAATTTCTTCCCCTAGTCCAACAAATTTAATCTAAAGATGTGGAATCAGGGCTCCAACAGTCTTTGGGGCTGGTCTGTCTAAGTTCCAACCTTCCAAATCCTATTCCCTACTTGCTCCATTCAACAAAAGTGAAACTTCTCAGTGGCCAATCATTTTAATTCTGATTCCCATACCTGTTCTTACATGATGGTTTATGGCCTCCTCTTGTGCCAAGATGAGGCCACCCTCAGGTTGGAGGAGCAACATCTTATATTCTGTCTGGGTGGCCTCCAACCTGATGGCATGAATATCAATTTTTCCTTCTGGTAATTATTTTTCCTCCCTCTCTCCTCTTCTATTCCCAACTCTAGCCTTTTAACTCTTCACACCTGCTTATCACTTCCTCCTATCCTTCTCTTTCTCCTATCGTCCACTTTCTGTTTCTATCAGATTCCTTCTTCTCTAGCCCTTTACCTTTTCCACCCAGTTGGTTCACTTATCACCTTCTAGCTAGCCTCCTTCCCCACTCACCGCCTTTCAGTTCTGGTGTCTTTCCCCTTCCATTTCAGTCCTGAAGAAGGGTCACAGCCTGAAATGTCAACTGTTTATTCATTTCCATAGATGTTGCCTGACCTGCTGAGTACCTCCAAATTTTGTTGGTGTTGCTTTGGATTTCCAGCATTTACAGACTTCCTCATGTTTATGGAATCCTACTCAGTTTTCTTTTGTGGAATTGCATCATCTTATGGCCTAAATCTTCTGGAAGACAAGTGCTTTGAATGGGTTGACTTCTGGAAGACAATTTCAAATTCCTTTCTGCTTCTGCCTGGTATTTTGGGATAAAATCTATTGAGCACAGTCAGATCCTAAGTAAATCTTCTGTCCCAATAATATCAATGAAACATCATAGCAAATTACTTGACAGAAAGTGTAACTCTTTCAGCATTTTTATCATGTGGTTGGATAGAATTCTTCTGAAGTATTTTGCATATAGGCTTCCTACAGTGGTGAGATGATGAAGGAAAAGTTTAGCAGGCATTTGACTCAAAAGTAAATTGACTGAACTTGGTGAACATGGGTAGGTGTAAAGTGTAAATAACAATTACAACAGTTAAAGTGTTACCTGCTTCTCACCCCTCTCCGTTCTCTTACTATCTTACAAGTTCCTATATTGTTCTTTAATGGAGATTTGTTTGGACTTCACTTTTGCTATACCTCATAGTTTGAAAAGCTACACCATCTGATGGCTTGCTTCATTGATTGTAACAGCATGATATGTTTTCATTGGACATACTCTTGTTGGCAGGGTAAAACACAGGGGAAATCTAGAAGACTAAAAAGCTCTTTGGCCGCATCAATTATTCATTCCTTTCTACTTTTCATGTAATAGTGAATTGGCCCCAATAAGAAATTAATCAACCGCACAGCAGGAAGCCACTACCAAACCCACCTATGGCAACATTGCTTGTCCACTCACTCTCTTAGGGTTACACCACAATAAATTAAAGATGGTTGCTGTCTTAACTCCATCTACCTGCCTTAGTTCGGTAATCAAGAGTCAAGATTCATTTGTTATCAAAGAATGTATAAATTATACAGCCTTGAGATTTGTTTGCTCACAGGTAGCCTCACAGTTAAGCCTTTGTATGTCAAAGAACGCTGATATATGGATCTCCTGTTGTGGTTCCCTCCAAACTGCGCACCAGAGTGTTAGAAAATCTGCATAAAGGACACCTCGCTACTGTCATGATGAAGAGTCTCACCCAGATCTACGTGTGGTGACAGGGAATAGATAGACAGATTGAAGACTTGACCAAAAGCTGTTTGGGATGCTAAAAAGTTCAAAATGCACCCCCACACGTGCCATTGCACCTATGGGAGTGGTCATCTTCACCATGGCAAAGAGTGCATATTGACTCTACTGGGCCATTCATGGACAAGGCAACCACCTCAGAAAAGATTGTTTCCGCTCTGAGAACTATCTTCTCCAGAAATGGCTTACCCGAACAAATTATGAGTAACAACTGCCAAATCCGATTCCATTCCACAGGTCCGAAAGCGCTATCCTGAAAGAAAAAGAGTGCTACCCAAAAGTCTGAATCTCTTATATAGTGAAGTTATTTATGGACTGGTATTGTGAAAGAATGTTAATTTGAATATGGTTTGTTAAAGGGAAATTGAATGTTTTATTACATATACAGGTTAAGTTACATTAATCTAAAGGTGGAGGAGGTGTTATTTATGGATCTATTTCTTTCAGTGCAATGACTCCCCTTAGCACTACTTATTGACTGATAATGCACCCATGTGCCTTGACCTGTTGTTTCTCTCTGCAAAGTGAATATACCAGTTAACTTCACTTCTGCGTGCATGCTTTTATTTAATTGATATGTAGTTGTGTAGACACAACAGAGGCTATGTCATTGTGTATATTTAAAACGGAGGTTGATGGGTTCTTAATTGATAAGAGTGTCAAAGTTTATGGCACAAAGGCAGGAGAATAGGGTTGAGAGGGATAATATCAGCCATGATGGAATAGTGAAGCACACTTGATGGGCTGAGTGGCCTATTTCTGCTCCTGAGTCTTATGGTCTCATGATCTAATGATTTTCTAAAGGAAAATTTTGGTTCCATTTTGTAATCTATTTCACACTGAAAATAAATTAAAATATATCTTTTGTTCCTAGTGAAAGCTGGATGATGTTGAATTGCAAATTAAAGATAACAGATTTTTGAGCACAGTTTATTGTTAAAATAATTTAGCATAATGAGTATGGAGGTCGGAAAATTTGTCTTTTCATAATATGCAATCATTCTTTCCTCATCTGCATATTTTTCGTAATCTGATGAAAATGTTTAACTGTGGTTATCAATTTGTCAGGATAAATGAATTTGGATGCAGACTAGCAACAAGCTGAATCAATAAGATTTTCAAATATTGTTTATGTCAACTGCACTGATGCATTATTTTTCTCAAGAAATCCCTCAGGGTCAAAGATGACTAGTTGTGAAATCTGAGGTGGTGATGACACCATTATAGGACACACAGAATCTACTACAAGTAAGGCAGGAGATCCTTAATGAAGTGGATTGAGAGGAGTGCATTCTTCTGACAATTTACACTGAGGTTTGGGTGTCCTTCTGAAGCCTGGACTTGCAGTTCTCAATGACAACCCAATAGTTTCCAGATTTTGGTGAGGCTGTTCAATATTTCTTTCAGGTTACTTTGACAATACCGTGAGTCATTTATTCTTCCTCTGAGATGGTAGAAAATTGTGCTGATGCATTGAGGATGATGGTGAATTTCACCATCAGTGACTGCTTTGATCTGACAGGTTAAGGATCTTCAAGGTGCACAAATTTTACTGACATCATTTAGGTGAAAATTTTGTTGCACTTTTATGAACCACAAAACCAGGTTTGGAAATTAGCTTCTGAAGCAATTTCAACATGTCAATGTTATTGATGACTCAAATTTACGCCTTTGATATGTTTAGTTATCCCATATTGTATTGATAAACCCTTTCAAAAATAAAGTGTGTTTCTTTATAATCAGGGAAACCTAAAGGTAGATTATTTGATTTAAACAGTTTGAAAGGAATAATGCAAAAGAGAAAATATATTTGAGTTGATAGAGTTTTCCTTCTACTGTATACCATTTTCCACCAAATAAGGTGACATTTTCTTACATTTTCTGACTGTGAATCAACTTGGAAAGTTAGATTCAACTGTATATGTTCTGCAAACAAGTTTTTTCATTGTACCTGTACCTCACCCTACTGTGCACATGACAATAAACTTGACTTGACTTGACAATCCATCTTCAATTGTTGGCAGGATCTCAACTTCAAGGTGCTGTACTTTCCCTTTCTCTGCTTCCCACTGTATTCTAAAAGGTCAGAGAACCCAGGACTATAAAATCCCTGAATTCACCACAATGTCTTCCATGACTTCTGACTTTCTAATCGCACCCCACTCAAGTAGTGCATTGTATTGCTTTCTCTTTACCTCTTCTTTCCTGGTTTTATTTATTATCTGGATGTTTCCACTGAAATGCGTGCTCACATTTAGATCACAAGACCATAAGATACAGAAGCAAAATTAGGCCGTTTTCCCCATTGAGTCTGCTCCACCATTTCATCACTGCTGATCCAATTTTCCCCTCAGCCCCAACCCCCTGCCTTCTCCCCATATCCCTTTATGCCCTGACCAGTCAATAATCTATCAACCTCTGCCTTAAATATGCATAAAGACTTGGCCTCCAAGGCTGCCTGTGGCAAAGAATTCCACAGGTTCACCAACTTCTGGCTAAAGAAATTCCTCCTCATTTCCGTTTTAAAAGATTATCCCTTTATTCTGAGGCTGTAGACTCTCCCAGCGTAGGAAACATTCCTTCCACATTGACTCTCTCAAGGCCTTTCACCATTTGATAGGTTTCAATTAGGTCACCTCTCGTTCTTCTGAATTCTAGTGAATACAGGTCCAGAGCCATCAAATGCTCTTCATATGACAAGCCATTCAATCCTGGAATCATTTTCGTGAACCTCCTTTGCACCTTCTCCAGTTTCAGCACATCTTTTCTAAGACAGGAGCCCAAAACTGTTCATAATACTCTAATGGAGGTCTCACTGGTGTTTTATAAAGTTTCAACATTACATCCTTGCTTTTATATTCTTGTTCTCTTGAAATGAATGCAAACATCGCATTTGCCTTCCTCACCACAAACTCAACCTGCAAAAGAACCTTTTGGGAATCCTGCATAAGAACTCCCAAGTCCCTTGGTGCCTCAGTTTTTTTGAATTTTCTCTCCATTTGGAAAATAGTCAACCCTTTCATTTCTTTTACCAAAGTGTATGACCTTACACTTCCCAACACTGTATTCTTCCATTTGCCATTTCTTTGCCCATTCTCCTAATCTGTCTAAGACTTTTTGTAGCTTCTCCACTTCCTCAAAACTACCTGCCACTCCATGTATCCTCATATCATCTGCAAACTTTGCCAAAAAGTCATCAATTCCATCATCTGAATCATTGATGTATAACGTAAAAAGAATCTGTCCCAACACAGACCACTGGGGAACACCACTAGTCTGGCAGCCAACCAGAAAAGGCTTCCTTTATTCCCACTCCTTGCCTTCTACCAATCAGCCAATGCTATATCCATGCTGGAATCTTTCCTATAATACTATTGTTTCATAGCTTGTTAAGCAGCCTCATGTGCAGTGCCTTGTCAAAGGCCTTCTGAAAATCCAAGTTCACAACATCAACCAATTCTCCTTTGTCTATCCAGATTGTTATTTCTTCAAAGAATTACAACAGAACTGTCAGACAAGATTTTCTTTTGAGGAAACCATGTCAACTATGGACTATTTTATCAAGTACCCTGATTCAGTGATGCCTATAACATCAAGCCTGCCAATCTGCAACTGCACTGCAAGATCATCTAACTTATTCTGTTTACTGCGTCCAATCAAATTTAACACCTTCAGTCCTGTATTCATCCTTTCTGATTTTGTCCATCTTTTCCATTGCAACTCATCCTTTAACTGCAATTTTGCTGTATGAACAGCCATTCCTCACTACACATCGCCTCTGTTTGTAAACCAGCTACCTCAGCTTCAGCACTATTATCCGCCTTTCCTACAATACAGCTAGCATTGAAATATACACATTTCAGGACACTAGTCGCACAATGCTTAACATTTTAATTCTTAACTTTGTCTGAGGTCTAACCAACATCTGACTTCACAACCTCTCCACTAATTCTTCTGGCACTCTGATTCCCATTCCCTGCAACTCTAGTTTAAACCCCACTGTGCAACATTAACAAACCTTCCCAGTAGGTTATTAGTCCCCCACCCATTCAGATGCAAACCATCCCTTCTGTACTCGTTCCACCTTCCCTGGAAGAAGCCCAATGATCCGAAAGGTCTCTTATACCAACCCCTTAGCCATGTATTAACCTGTATAATCTTCCTAGTTCTAGCCACACTAACACGTGGCATGGATAGCAATCCTGAAATCACAACCCTGGAGGTCCTGCCCTTTAACTGAGCACCTAACTCCCTGAACTCCCTATGCAGAACCTCATCACTTATCTTACCCTTGTCATTGGTACCTATATGGACCATGACTTCCGGCTGTTCCCCCTCCCACTTAAGAATGTTGAGGACTTGTTCGAGATATCCTGGATCCTGACACCAGGGAGGCGACATACTATCCAGGAACCTCATTCTTGCCCACAGAACCTCCTGTCGTTCTCCCTAACTAATGAATCCCTGATCACCACAGTGTGCCTCTTCTCCTCCCTTCCCTTCTGAGTCAGAGGCAGACAGTGCCAGAGGCTCAACCATCTTGACTTTTCTCTGAGGGATCATCCCCCTCCCAACAATATCCAAAGTGATATACTTGTTAGTGAGGGGGATGACCACAGGGGTACTCTGCAGTGGCTTCTTAACTCCTTCCTGACCGTCCTGCGCCTTGAGTGCAACAACCTCTTGATATGTCCTACCTATCACTTCCTCAGCCTCCAAATGATCCAGAGTTCATCCAGTTCCTTCTCCAACTTCTTAATGCAGACTGTTAGAAGATGCAGCTGGATGCATTTCCATCGCTTTAGCCTGCATGTGCCTTGGTAATTGCCCAAGGACCCAAAGACTCCATTATACAACACATATATAATATTTTTGTTGTGTTTTAATTATTCATAATGGTTTCTTTTCTTCTATATAAGCAAAGTAAATCCCAATGGGTGATAGACAAGTTTGGCCCCTGCTGTTGCACAGCTCACACTGAACACTTGCATGTTGGTGGTGCATTTCCTTTAAAGTTCTTGGAATTATATGCTGACCTTCCATGCATTAAGTATGAAATAAATAAACCTAGATAACCACATCATTCCTTACTCATTCAGTTCCACTTAGCAATACTTAACTTAGCACCCAGCTGAGATCAAGGTAAGCATTGGTTTTAGTTAACATTCAAAGTTGCAGATGTATATTGTGAATATTGACTATTATAACTTCAAACATTTCACCTTCTTTTTTATTTTCCTAAGGATTGTGGATCTGCTGGGTACTGTTGGTCCTTCAATATTTTAATTTGAAATCTGCTCATCTTTGCCAGTATGGAGTTGATCTTTGTAGCCATGGCTTGGACTTCTGGAAGCAATTCGCAAGCTGCAGGATAGATACATTCCAAAGAAGAAGAAGCATTCTAAAAGGAGGATGAGGTAACTGTGGCTGAAAAGGGAAGTCAAAGACAGCATTGAAGCAAAAGAGAAGGCATATTATATATTAAACGTTAATGAGAAGCCGGAGGATTGAGATACTCATAAGAACCAACAGAAGACAACTAAAAAGCAATAAGGAGAGAAAAAAAAGAAATGCGTAGGTAAACTAGTCGATAATATAAAAAAGGATACTGAAAGATTTTTCAGATATACAGTATGAGGAGTAAAAGAGAGATGAAAGTGGATATCAGACGGCTAGAAAATGACATTGGAAAAGTACTAATGGAGGAGCAAAGAATTGGCAGATGGACTCAGTATGTATTTTGTGCCTGTCATCACTGTGGAAGACACCAGCATATGTCAGAAAGGGTATACTGGCATTGGAGAGTTTCCAGTAAAGGTTCACAAGAATGATCCTGGGAATGAAAGGGTTAATGTAGGAGAAGTGCTTGATGGCTCGGGTCTTGAACTTGCTAGAATTTAGAAGAATGAAGATAAATTATATTGAAGTCTATCTAATCTTAACAGTCTCGATAGACCGGACATGAAGAGGACGTTTCCTATAGAAGGGGTGTCCAGGACAAGAGGTCACAACCTCAGAATACAAGGACATCTTTTTTAGAAAAGAGATGAAGAAGAATTTCTTTAGCCAGAGGGTGGTGAATCTATGATACTCGTTGCCACAGACGGCTGTGGAGGCTGAGTCTGTGGGTTTATTGAAAGCGGATGTTCATATGTTCTTGATTAGTAAGGGTGTCAAAGGTTATGGGGAGAAGACAGGAGTATGGGGTTAAGGGGGATAATCAATCAGCCATGATAGAATGGCAGACTAGAGTCGATAGGCTGAATGGCCTAATTCTGTTCCGGTCTCTTATGGTTTTATGGTCTGAATCTGTATATATCCTTTGAGAATACATCATTTGCTGATAATTTTTAGCCTATTGCCCCTGCAGTCCTTTAGTTTAATTTCTGACATTGTCTTATTTTCCACTTGCATAATTCTTCTCACTACCTTTTCAATGTCTTGGCTAATTTGCACACTGGATCAGTCTTTGCTGTAGACAATTGCATTACAATGATTTATTAGGACATTCTAGGGATTTCCTGCATTTAAATGACTTACAGATCATTCACGTTAATACCTTCTTACTGTACTCTCTTCAGCGAACACTATTTAAATTTGCCTAACTGATACTTTCTTCTTTAGTTACAATTTTTTCTGTTTTTTTGTGAAATGTTAGTTGCTATTGATGCCAAAAGGTCTGCACTATCTCATTGATTTTCTCTATTTATTATTAATGCTTCCACTGTATTGATTAATATTTGTCAAATAAAACACTATGCTTCATCATTCTACTTAAACTCAAAATGGCAGAAAATCAAGTAGGTTGATGGATATGTTATGTCCACATTTTAAAACTTTATCACACTATCAATTTCATAAACAAAAACAGAGTGTTGAAATACTCAGCAGGTCAGGCTGCACATGTAGAGAGAAAAACAGGTAACATTTCAAGTTGATGACCTTTCATCAAATGAAGGATCATCAGTTAGAAGTATTAAATCTCTTTCTCTATGAGTACTAACTAACTTTTAAGTTACTTTGCCATTGACTTTTCTCCTTCTTTCAGCTATCATGCGTCTGGAGAAATTTGCTTTTGGATTGATGTTTATACAGCTTTTTATTCCATCATCTCAATCACTCCCTCACTCAGAGATCAAATTAGGCATCAATCTTGGTTCTTTTGGTCTCCCTTATTTGGAATAGAAGATATGCTAATGTGAAATTCCAAAATCATCTAATAAAATAATTAGAAGATTTCCAGAGTAAATATTTTGACTCATATAGACTGAAAGAATTAGTCTATGATGCAAAATAAAAAATCATAAAATAAAATTGCCAGTGAATCCATGTAAAATTCCATGCCAAAACATGTGAATTCACAATTAGGATATTGAATTCTTCAACATAATCTGAATATCAAATTCAATGATAATTTAAATGTATACTTTTAAAAGTATTTTGATACAGGACAGTGTCCATAACTTCTAGTCATTACCATTGCCTTGGACAGAGGTAGGAGCAGATGATATGGGAAAGTATTTAATTGTGGGAACATAAATTATGAGGCTACTCGGCAGGAACTTTGAAGAAGAATAAATTCAAAACAGAGTGCTTGCATGGGGTTATTCTCATGAGGAAGGGAAATGATTGTAGAGTGAGAGAACCATGGTTAACCAGAAAGGTAGAACATCTTGTCAGGAGGAAGAAGGAACCTTACTTAAGGTTTGGGTAACAATGATCAGACCGGGCTCTTGAGAGTTACAAGGTAGCCGGGAAGGAGCTGAGGAATGGATTTCAGAAAGTTAGAAGGGGGCATGAGAAAGTAGGATTGGCAAGTAGGATTAAGGAAATTCCTGAGCTGCTTACATGTATGTGAAGAATGGAGGAGCACTCCATTAAGGTTAGGAACAATCAGGGCTAGAACAGGAAACATGTGCCTAGAGTTAGAGGATGTAGGTGAGGTTCTTGGGGAATACTTTGCTTCAGTATTCACCAGGGAGATGGACATTGGTGAATGTGAGGACAATGTTAAAAGGCTGATATGAAGAACATGTCAACTTTACGAAAGAGGATGAGCTGGAAATTTTGAAAAAACATTAGGATAGTTAATTCTCTGGGCTGGACAGGATATACTGAGATGACTACAGGAAGTGAGGGAAAAATTGCAAAATTTGTGAGGGAAAGGTTTGCAAATGTTATTCCTTTGTTCAAGAAAGATACAGGGATAATCGTGGGAGTGACAGACCAGTGAGTCTTACGCCAGTGATGGGCAACTGCTGGAAAGGATTCTTAGAGACAGGATTTATGAGCATTTGGAGAAGCAGTCTGATTAGGGATACTCAGCATGGCTTTGGGAAGGGTATGCTTCACCAGCCTGACTGAATTGTTTGAGAATGTGACAAAACAAATTGATGATGATAGAACAGTGGACGTGGCATATATGGATTTCAGAAACGCATTTACATAGAAACATAAAACCAAAACTGGTAAAGGTGCTGAGGAAGGGGATTTTTTGGAATGTATGCGGGATGGTTTTTTGAACCAACATGTCGAGGAACCAACGAGAGTGCAGGCTATTCTAGACCGGGTTTTGAGCAGTGAGGAAGGGTTAATTAGCAATCTTGTCGTGAGAGGCCCCTTGGGTAAAAGTGACCATAATATGGTGGAATTCTTCATTAAGATGGAAAGTGACATAGTTAATTCAGAAACAAAGGTTCTGAACTTAAAGAGGGGTAACTTTGAAGGTATGAGACGTGAATTAGCTAAGATAGACTGGCAAATGACACTTAAAGGATTGACGGTGGATATGCAATGGCAAGCATTTAAAGATTGAATGGATGAACTACAACAATTGTTCATCCCAGTTTGGCAAAAGAATAAATCAAGAAAGGTAGTGCCGCCGTGGCTGACAAGAGAAATTAGGGATAGTATCAATTCCAAAGAAGAAGCATACGAATTAGCCAGAAAAGGTGGCTCACCTGAGGACTGGGAGAAATTCAGGGTTCAGCAGAGGAGGACAAAGGGCTTAATTAGGAAGGGGAAAAAAGATTATGAGAGAAAACTGGCAGGGAACATAAAAACTGACTGTAAAAGCTTTTATAGATATGTAAAAAGGAAAAGACTGGTAAAGACAAATGTGGGTCCCCTACAGACAGAAACAGGTGAATTGATTATGGGGAGCAAGGACGTGGCAGACCAATTGAATAATTACTTTGGTTCTGTCTTCACTAAGGAGGACATAAATAATCTTACAGAAATAGTAGGGGACAGAGAGTCCAGTGAGATGGAGGAACTGAGCGAAATACATGTTAGTAGGGAAGTGGTGTTAGGTAAATTGAAGTGATTAAAGGCAGATAAATCCCCAGGGCCAGATGGTCTGCATCCCAGAGCGCTTAAGGAAGTAGCCCAAGAAATAGTGCATGCATTAGTGATAATTTATCAAAACTCGTTAGATTCTGGACTAGTTCCTGAGGATTGGAGGGTGGCTAATGTAACCCCTCTTTTTAAAAAAGGAAGGAGAGAGAAACCGGGGAATTATAGACCGGTTAGCCTAACGTCGGTGGTGGGGAAACTGCTTGAGTCAGTTATCAAAGATGTGATAACAGCACATTTGGAAAGCGGTGAAATCATCGGACAAAGTCAGCATGGATTTGTGAAAGGAAAATCATGCCTGACGAATCTCATAGAATTTTTTGAGGATGTAACTAGTAGAGTGGATAGGGGAGAACCAGTGGATGTGGTATATTTGGATTTTCAAAAGGCTTTTGACAAGGTCCCACACAGGAGATTAGTCTGCAAACTTAAAGCACACGGTATTGGGGGTAAGGTATTGATGTGGATAGAGAATTGGTTAGCAGACAGGAAGCAAAGAGTGGGAATAAACGGGACCTTTTCAGAATGGCAGGCAGTGACTAGTGGGGCACCACAAGGCTCAGTGCTGGGACCCCAGTTGTTTACAATCTATATTAATGACTTGGATGAGGGAATTAAATGCAGCATCTCCAAGTTTGCGGATGACGCGAAGTTGGGCGGCAGTGTTAGCTGTGAGGAGGATGCTAAGAGGATGCAGGCTGACTTGGATAGGTTGGGTGAGTGGGCAAATTCATGGCAGATGCAATTTAATGTGGATAAATGTGAAGTTATCCACTTTGGTGGCAAAAGTAGGAAAACAGATTATTATCTGAATGGCGGCCGATTAGGAAAAGGGGAGGTGCAACGAGACCTGGATGTCATTATACACCAGTCATTGAAAGTGGGCATGCAGGTACAGCAGGCAGTGAAAAAGGGGAATGGTATGCTGGCATTTATAGCGACAGGATTTGAGTACAGGAGCAGGGAGGTACTACTGCAGTTGTACAAGGCCTTGGTGAGACCACACCTGGAGTATTGTGTGCAGTTTTGGTCCCCTAATCTGAGGAAAGACATCCTTGCCATAGAGGGAGTACAAAGAAGGTTCACCAGATTGATTCCTGGGATGGCAGGACTTTCATATGAAGAAAGACTGGATGAACTAGGCTTGTACTCGTTGGAATTTAGAAGATTGAGGGGGGATCTGATTGAAAGATATAAAATCCTAAAGGGATTGGACAGGCTAGATGCAGGAAGATTGTTCCCGATGTTGGGGAAGTCCAGAACGAGGGGTCACAGTTTGAGGATAAGGGGGAAGCCTTTTAGGACTGAGATTAGGAAAAACTTCTTCACACAGAGAGTGGTGAATCTGTGGAATTCTCTGCCACAGGAAACAGTTGAGGCCAGTTCATTTGCTATATTTAAGAGGGAGTTAGATATGGCCCTTGTGGCTACGGGGATCAGGGGGTATGGAGGGAAGGCTGGTGCAGGGTTCTGAGTTGGATGATCAGCCATGATCATAATAAATGGCGGTGCAGGCTCAAAGGGCCGAATGGCCTACTCCTGCACCTATTTTCTATGTTTCTATGTTTCTATGTAAAACAAATTGATGATGATAGAACAGTGGACGTGGCATATATGGATTTCAGAAAAGCACTTGACATAGTTCTCCATGGTAGGCTTATTCAGAAAGTCAGGAGGCATGGGATCCAGGGCTATCTGTATTCAGAATTTGCTTGCCCAAAGAAGGCAGAGGGAGGTAGTAGATGGAATGTACTCTGCTTTGAGATTTTCAACCAGTGGTGCTCCATAGGGATCTGTTGTGGGAACCATGCTCATTGTGATTTTTATAGGTACCTGAGATGTGGAAGTGAAAGGATGGGTTAGTAAGTTTGTGATGACAAGGTTAGTGTATGTAAGAGGTTTCTTCTTTTATGTTACTGTGAAGGCTCATAAAATGGCTTCTTTGTTATGTTAGAATAAAACTGCCTTTTCTGTAATAATAACTGCGATGTAAGAAGTTGTCTCTCTCTCTGTTTGTTTGGGTTATATTATTGATAAGAGGAAGAATGAACCAATGAGTGTCCATGTTATTCTTCTTGTGGGTGATATTCTGTCTCATATGGCTGGGGACTGTGTGGTTTGGGGGCTTTTGCGAGGACACCCGAAGAGGAAGGACGTGCTGGAAGTGCTCTGGTCGACCACCGTGGTTGGTCCCGAGCGTGAGCCGAGGGGGGTGGAGAGGATCAAATGGTGGAAAGAGGACCCCGTTAATTGAGCTCCAACTGTTGTGCAGCAAGTGGTTGAACTCTGATAAGTCTGGAGCCTTTTACTTTCCCTTTTATATTGTATCTCTATTAATTACATAGTTCCAGTAAGATTTGTAAAGTGTAATCTATACGTCATACATTGTGTGCTGTCTGATATTTGATGTGTGAGTTTGTACCAGGTGGCATTACACAGCAATGACGCAAACCATGAGACATGGTTTGGTGGGCAGACGGGGTTTCCCCTAGATAAACATGAGCTGATAGACCTGAGCGTTACATGTGGATAGTGTAGAAGGTTGCCATAGGGTACAATGGGACAGTGATAGAATGTAGAACTGGGCTGAGAAATTACAGGTGGTGTTCAACCCAGGAAACTGTGAAGGGATTCACTTTGGAGAAGCAGAATACAGGGTTAATGTCAGGATTCTTAGCAGTATGAAGGAACAGAGGGATCTTGGGGTCCACATTCATAGATCTCTCAAAGCTGCCAGACAATTTGTAAGGGTGGTTAAGAAAGTGTATATTCTGTAGGCCTTCACTTATCAGGGGATTGAGATCAAGATCTGTGAGGTACTGTTGCAGCTCTATCAATTTCTAGTAAGACCATACTTGGAGTATTATATTCAGTTCTGGTCATTTCATCATGGCAAGAATGTGGAAGCTTCAGAGAGGATGTAGAGGAGTTTTACCGGTATTCTTGGCTGGATTGGAGAGCATGCCTTATGAGGACAAGATGGGTGAGCTAGAGCTTTTCTCCTTGGAGCAAAGGAGGAAGAAAGCTGACTCAATCGAAATGTACAAGATGATAAGAGGCATAGGCAGAATGGGCGGCTAGGGACTTTTTTTTAGCAGGGTGGAAATGGCTAATATGAGGGGGAATAATTTTATGTATTTGAGGAATATGTAGGAAGGGATATCAGAAATACATTTTTTTACACAGAGAGTGAAAGGTGCATAGAATTTATTGCCGGGGCTGTTGGGCGGGGGGTGGGGGGGGGAGGTGAAATGGGCAGGGTGGTGGAGGAGGTAGATACATTAGAGACATTTAAGAGGCTCTTAGATTGGCACATGGATGAATGAAAATGGAGGGCTATGAGGAAGAGAGTGGTTAGATTAATTTTATATTAGGTTGAAAGGTTCTTACAACATTATGGTCTGTAGGGTCTATACTGTGCTGTACTGTTCTACAATGTCTTGTCAGCAAGTATTTAGCAAAAAAAATGTAAGTTTTCCCATGTTCATATGTACTAGCTCTTTGAAGTGTAAATTGAATATGTGAATATTCTGTGGTGAACATTTTAAATTTCTGTTGGTTCTGCAATTATGGATATTTTGAATGTGTTCTGCATTTCAAAGTTATCAGAGCAAGGTTATGTCAGCACTTGTAAGTAGGGCAATTCTTTATAATTTTGAGTTTAAAAATATTAATTTGATATCATAGGTGTTGGACTTCATAGATTACCACGGTCCATCACTGTTTATTCTTCTTCTGAAGCTGTAGATGTAAAAGCAACTTTTTTGTTTAAAAAAATCACAAAAATATATGTGCAGAAGCAGTACATAGCTTTCACTATATTCATAATGTCATCTGTTCTCATTATTCAGTATGACAAGCAGATATTCTGGAAGAATCTTTGGGAATAAAAGTACATTGAAGGTTTATACTCTTTTTAAGCACAAAGGTAACAGCAGGAGATTAAATACAGTTTGGTTATAATTACATGGTGTGCTTCAGCATTTCAGGTGTAGACAAGTAATTTTGCAGAATTACATATTTACAATGGGAGCACATCTGAACTGTCGAGTCATCTTTGGTATTCAAACACCTGTGGATAGTTCAAAAGGTTCTGAGCACAAAGCACTAGGTGCCTAAAAGTACAGTTCTTTTATGAGTGAATTAAGGGATGGTTTCCTGGAAATTCAAACATCCCAAAAATTGATTCACAAACAAATAAATTTTTATTGGTGTATTAAGTGGGAGAAATTTATCCTTGAAAATATGTTAAGTCAAGGATGGCCACATAATCATTTCCCGGATCTCAATCTGGGAGTTTCAATGGAGTTTGATTAACAGACTTTTACCTTCTGTTTTTGCCCGATGTAACCTAGCATAGTGCAAAACTAAAATGATGCATGCCCAATATTACATGTAAGCAGCGTCTCTTTTAAGGACTGGTTCCCATTTGTACTAACGTCATATCCACTGTTGTAATGTTAATAAAGATACTGGAGAGAAAGACTGAAGATAATGGATACATAAGTGGTTTATTCAATAAAAACGAGCAGCAGACATCATATTGAGATCCCTTTGGAGGAAGATGCCTGTTCGACTCAATACTACGTGATATTTTATATGCTAACTATCGAAAGACAGTTCTATATTTACAAGATATCTACAATGCTTCCTTTGAATTATATATAACTTTCACATCTCCTTCTTCACACCCATTGTCCAGACACCCAAATTGACTTGTTAATCAGCGCTGTCGAGTTTTTCAATTAACTCCAGTTCACAGCTGTAGGAACCTATTGACCAGCACTGCATTTTAGATTTGCTCGACAGTCCATGTTCAGGCCTAAAGATCAATTGCTCAAGTTAGTTGGCAAAGTTATTCTTTTCCTAACTCCAGAATGCTCCCTAACATCCATATACAATAATCTTTGATTAAAATTGATATTCAGTCCCTAACAATCACAGATATAAGTCACCTTGCACTTTTGCCTGTGCTTCCATTTAATAGAATGGAGATCAGAAATAAACACCATAGTCTGTGCAAAACCTAACCTGGGTACTTTACAAGCCTAATTTAACAGCTTTTAATTTCTATTAAACTAGAAATAAATTTTGATGCCTCATTTGCATGTTTGATGGCTTTGCTGATATGTGGTGCTGCTTTAATGAGTTGTCACCTGTGATTCTATATCCCTTAGCTCTTCAGTTTCTTCAGTGTTGTGCAATAGTTGCTAATTCTAGTTCTTCTCTTAAATATCATAACCTCATATTTACCTTCTTTTAGCATTATATTCTATGTAACCACTCAGGTTGTCTCTTGTCTCATGTCTCAATGATAATTAAGCTGAATGCTTTTTCACTGTAAGCCTCTAACTTGAATGTTTTTTTTCTTGCTCCTATATAATGCAAGCTATTCATTATAGTGGTTCAGGCATCAATCCTTGCAGATCTTTTCTTTCTATCACTGGAACATATACCTTTTGCTCCTATTCTCTATTTAAGCAGACATATATAGACAGGGTGGTAGAGTACAAAAGTCCGAGACATTGGTGAGACTGTGCAGGAAATACTATATGCAGTTCTTGTAACCTTGGTATAGGAGTGGTGTCATTAGTCTGGAAAGAGTGCAGAAAAAGATTCATGAGGACGTTACTGGGACTAGTAGACTTGAGACATGAGGAGAGACTGGATAAGCTGGGACTTTTTTCCCTGGAGCATGGGAAGCTGAGAGGTGACCTTGATAAAATCATAAGGCACATAGATTAGGTGAATGATTTTAGTCTATTTCTAAAGGAGGGAAGTGTATAGGTTGTAGGGCTATAGTGAGAGAGGAAAGATATGAAAGGCATCTGAGGGTCGAAATCGTCCACACAGAAATTGATGAGTATATGGAACAAGGTGCCAAATGAAGTGATAGATGCAGATACATTTACAATGTTTAAAAGATGTACATGGATAGGAAAGATCTAGAGGGATATGGGTTAAACATGAAAAAAATAGGATTGGCTCAAATAGACAACTTGGTTGGCACAGACAAGCCAGGCCAAAGGGTCTGTTGCAGTGCTGTATTACTCAATTACTCCATAACTTACTTGGATCTAATTTACTGTCCTTTCATTCTTTTACTTTGATTTAACCTTCAGTAATGTGCAGACTGAGTGACACATTGGCCCTTTGAAAAGCAATATGACATGCACTGTATTAGCTTTGTGTGAACTTTCTTATGCCCTTCTTCCCTCCCTTCAAATAAGTCTGCCAGCTTAGCTAAGCATGAAATAGAATTTTAGACTCCAAGCTTACTAATTTAGTGTTTGTACTTTACTCCTGGCTGTCTTTCATATTTTCTTTAAGCACAAGTTCATCTTTCTTTCCTATCACAGATGTTAAGCTATCATTCCTCGGCTTGGATTTATCCACATTTTCTTCCATATTGAACAAGTTTTTGTTGCTCACAGTCGTTCAGCTGAGTGAAGACAAAAGGGATGGCAAATGCTGGAATTTGGAGCAACGCACAAGGTGTTGGAGAAACTCAGAGATCAGCAGCATTGATGGAGAGAAACAGACAGTCAAAGTATTAGGTCAAGATCACTCATTTGTCCTCCAGCAGTTCTCAGCCTCCTATGAAATAAATGTATAGGTAAGTCCTTGGACTTGAGTGAGGAGCCAGAGAGTATTGGGCTCCAAAGTTCTTAGGAGCAGCTGAATTGGTTAATTGTTGTTTAACAAGTGTCGTTAATTATTTAGAGACCCTTGTGTTTTTTTCCCAAGTGGCTCACTCTTTGTAATGCAGCTTCCTGGTACTTTTGATTTAAACTTGTTAAGTTTATCTCAATAGGCTTGGGGATTCCGTGTTGCTTGTATTATTTAAGTGTATGCCTGATTATCGCAAATTGCGGGGTCCTAGTTTTCAGAATGTTATGTCTCACGGTGTCACTCGACCAAGCCACAGATATTCTGTTGGAATTCCTATGAATAAGCTCTGGTTGCTCTCTCTACACTGGAGTCTGTCTTTCCTCCACACCTGGGTTATGACAGTGCCAGCACGCATCATGACACAAAGATTGGTACAGCCTCCCAAGGTGATTTGATTACAAGTAGGCTCAAGGTTAATGCTATATCAACATCTTTTCTTTCTTCCTACTGAACTATACTCATATTTCTTTTTCAATTCATTCAAAGGTTCATTTTATTGTCAAAGTATGAATGTACAATACAACTCTGATATCTGTCTACTCCAGATAGCCATTAAATACAGAAAGACCATGAGTGTAAGAAAAGATATCAACTCTTCACCACCACCTCCCCACCATCGCTGGCATGAAAACGAAAAGAAACAATGCTTGCAGACCCTAAGATCCCCTCCCCTCCCCCGCAGAAAAATAAGTGGCAATAACAGTCCCAAACCCCCTTACTCGCAGAAAAAAACAGCGACATTCTCCGAAATTTTCATCTGCTAGTGGTGCAGACAAGTTGCTTCTCTGCTAGTATCTGTCAATTGATCACGCACATCCTTTCATAACTGCAACCCTAAATTCATTTCCTTTAGTCATTACTGTAGAACGTATTGTCTGGTATAGAACACCAAAGATTTTTAGTGAGCGATGACCTGTGAAAATTCAGCATTGTTTATTATTAATTCATATTTAGTTTGAACAGAACTCCAAATAAAAGGTTTCTGAACAGAAATGGATATGACCTAACTGGTGAAGTCATGTCTTAAACATTGTCTGGGATTTCAAACTATGAAATAACTACATTGATATTTAAGCTGTGCTCCAGACAAAACCAACATTAGAAACATTGAGGAATGTCAAACATACTCATAGAATAATAACATAAGCATGACTAGTTGATCTCTATTAGATTAATATCTCTGAATCAATATCTGTGATTATGAATGTGAGACAGTGAAAGAACTCCAGACAACAAATATTTTGTCTCTTATATACTTCTGGGATCTTGTGGATTTTGGGCTGCTGATCATGAAAATCCCCAAGAAATTTCCCTATCATGCCCCATTTTTTGAAATTGCCTGTATTTGTTATTTCAATTCATAATTCAAGTCAGAATAACTGATGTCAAGATTAAGGAAGGCATTTTTGTTGGTCCTCAAATCGAGCAGGTCATCAATGATAGGCAATTCAAAGAACTTCTAGTGGGACTGGAGAAAATTGCATGGAAGGCATTCAAGGATGTTGTTGAAAATTTTCTTGGCAACTACAGGGCACCAAGCTATGTGCAGCTGGTTGACAACATACTTCAAGCATATAAAACCATGAAATGCAACAAGTCACTAAAGATTAATTTTCAGCATTCCCATTTAGAGTTCTTCCCTGCAAATCTTGGTGCTTTCAGTGACAAACATGGTTAAAGTTTTAACCAGCACATTGCGGTCATGGAGAAATGGTATCGGGGCAACTGATATCCATCAATGCTGGCTGCTTATTTTGGACACAAGCGAGAAGCCTCAGATGCTGAGTACAAAAGAAAATCATCAACAAAACATTTTTACCTTAGTTAAGCCTTTGCTAAACATCAGCACCATTATGCAATTAAATGCACCAAGTTCAATAAAAGTCAATTTCTTGTTTCTCCAAATTCCTAGATGATACAAGTGATCGGAAGTTATATATGTGTTCAGCTTCTTGCGGGCTATCAAAAACAAGAAAAATTCTGAGGAAGAAAGAGTTTCAAAAGAAAATTAATTCCAGTGGAATTAATTTAAAAACGTAAATATCAAAAACTAGTCTAACAGATTCCTCTTATCACTATATCATTCCTTAACATCTTATTTACCTTTCAGTTAACTGGTTGCAGCCCCCAGTACTGGTGCAGCATAATTAGTACAGCTGATCCCTAAGGCAGATCAAGCGCCAGTGTCTGATGGGAAGGAACCTAGCCTCCTGCAGTGACAGAGTGGTACACCTAGTAGAGGTCTGCCTCATTGCACCAGTGCTTCTATCTCTGGTGTCACATCTGTGGTATTTACACATTCACTGAGGACACTGGCTGCTTCCCACAACCTAAGGGAATGATCGGTTAATTGGTCACAATACAATCATTGGCCAATTCATAAGGTACACCTGTACACCTGCTCGTTAATGAAAATATCTAATCAGCCAATCATGTGGCAGCAACGCAGTACACAAAAGCATGCAGACATGGTCAAGAGGCTAAGTTGCTGTTCAGACCAAACATCAGAATGGGGAAGAAATGCGATCTAGGTGACTTTGACTGTGGAGTGATTGCTGGTGCCAGACAAGGTGGTTTGACTATCTTAAATACTGCTGATCTCCTCGAATTTTCACACACAACAGTCTCTAGAGTTTACAGAGAATGGTGTGAAAAACAAACAAAAAAAAACCTCCAGTGAGATCTATGGGAAAAATCACCTTGTTATTGAGAGAGGCCTGAGGGGAATGGTCTGACTGGTTCAAACTGACAGAAAGGCAACAGAAGCTAAAATTGCCATGCATTACAATAGAGGTGTGTAGAAGAGCATCCCTGAATGCAGAACACATTGAACCTTGAAGTGGATGGGCTACAGCAGCAGAAGACCATGAACATACACTTCCTGGCCTCTTTATAAGTAGAGGAGGTACATAGTAAAGTGGCCACTGAGTGTAAATCTGTCTGAAATGTAAAGATCATTGGTTGAATCTGGGGAGAGCTAAAGGAAATGTACCGAGATTAATGTAGGAATAGTCTAAACGGGTGTTGATGGAGATGCAGATATGGTGGGTAAAGGGATCTGTTTCTGTGCTGTGTCATTCTAATCACTGTTTATTTTACATTTAATCCCCATTGATGACTTTATTCTAATACTCTCTTTGACAAGAGTAAAGAGCAGGAGAAGGGGGAATCTGTTAGGAAAGGATAGAAGGTAATGTAAAAAAGGGAAGGGGAATCAAAGGGACTGTCATGGTTCGGTCTGTGAAGTCCGTGTTCCGGTTCATGGTCCAGTCCATGGTTCCTTGTTCCAGGGTTTCTGGTTTTCCCCAGTTTCTGTTGTGGGCACATGTTTCTCATTTTGGGGCTGAGACATAAATACCTCTGCAAACCAGGGATTCCCTGCTGGACTGTTCTGTTCCCCTTCTTGTCTTTTGCCCCCTTGCCTGACTCTCTGCCTGGATACCTCACCTGACTCTCTGCCTGGATACCCCGCCTGACTCTTTGCCTGGATATCTTGCCTGACTCTCTGCCTGCTCACCTAGCCTGGATATCCCACCTGTATCACTGAAGTTTTACTGCCGGAGCAAGTCCGGAGCCTGGTTAGGTCAGGATAAGGAACTGTCTTTCGTTATGTGGAATTGTCTCTCTGTGTCCACACCTTCGCTAGGTGGGTCCGGCCATTTGCCGCCACCTTGTGTTGGGCTCCGTCTCTTCATGTTCAGTGTTCTGTGTATGAGTTCTGGCCCTATGTCCTGTTCCCAAGGAGGGGTCCTGACTCTGTGTTCTGTGCTCCTGTCTCTTCTAGTCCAAGGCTCCGTGCTCCTGAAGGCCTTCGTCCAGTCCGTGCCTAGTCCAGTCCTATCCAAGTCCTATCCACGTGCCTTTACCTGGCTTTTTGTCTTGCTATGTCCAGTCCTGTAGCCTCGTCTTGTCCTCACCTAGTTCTGGAGTCCGAGCCCGAGTCAAGTCCCAGGTTCTGGGTCCTTGCCTAGTCTCTGGCTCGGATTCCATACCCAAGCCTCAAAGTACTCAAGACCAAGACCCCAGCCTCAAGCCTCAAGACCAAGACCCCAGCCTGCAGTCCCAAGCCTCTGGACCCCAAGCCTATCTCCAAGCATCAAACCTCAAGACCTAGATCCCAAGCCCATCTCCAAGCCTCAAGCCTCAAGTCAAAGACCCCAAGCCTGTCTCCAAGCCTCAAGCCTCAAGACCCCTAGCCTGTCTCGAAGCCTCAAGCCTCAAGACCCCTAGCCTGTCTCCAAGCCTCAAGCCTGAAGACCCCAAGCCTGTTTCGAAGCCTCAAGACTCAAGACCCCAAGCCTGTCTCCAAGCCTCAAGCCTCAAGACCCCTAGCCTGTCTCCAAGCCTCGAGCCTCAAGTCCCCTAGCCTGTCTCCAAGCCTCAAGCCTCAAGACCCCTAGCCTGTCTCCAAGCCTCAAGCCTCAAGACCCCTAGCCTGTCTCCAAGCCTCAAGCCTCAAGACCCCTAGCCTGTCTCCAAGCCTCAAGTCTCAAGAACCCAGCCTCCAGTCCTGCAGTTATGTCATGTCCATGCCTGATACTGGGGCCCTAGCCTGAGGCAAAACCCAGGTTCTGGGTCCTTGTCCGGTCTCTGGCTCGGGGTCCAAGCCCTAGTCTGCGTTCTTGTCCCTGCTCCCTGTCTGTATCCTGTCACGTTCCTACTCTAGTCAAGTCCTGTTTCTGTACTTCAGTGTATGTGTTTCGCACTTAGATTAGATTAGATTAGATTATGAGGACACGCAGTCCTCTTTTATTGTCATTTAGTAATGCACGCATTAAGAAATGATACAATATTCCTCCGGTGTGATATCACAGAAACAAGGACAGACCAAGACTGAAAAACTAACAAAAACCACATAATTGTAACATATAGTTACAACAGTGCAACAATACCATAACTTGATGAAGAACAGGCCATGGCACAGTAAAAAAGTTCAAAGTCTCTCGAAAGTCCCACATCTCACACAGATGGGAGAAGGAGGAAAACTCTCCCTGCCATGCCCGACCACAGTCCGACTCTGAGTCGTCCAAAAACTTCGAGCTCCGATCAGCCCTCCGACACCAAGTACTGAGCACCATCTCTGTCGAATGTTTCGACCTCAGCCTCGGACGCCAGCAGCAGGCAAAGCTGGGGATTCTGGGGCCTTCCTTCCAGAGATTCTTAATCACACAATAGCAGCAGCAGCGAACCAGGCATTTCAGAAATTTCTCCAGGTGTTCCTCTGTGCCTTCTCATGTCTGTGTTCATCAAATCAGAATTGTGCACGGCCCCTACTTAACAAATATGATATCATTTCACCGGAGAACTGCGCGTGCAGCAACACACCACCATCTTCTCCTTCCGCCTATTTAGGTCCGTTCTTAGCACCCCGTTGTGACAGGGATGTGATGGACAGGTAAGGGAAGGTGTGAGAGGAAAAAAGGATTGGGGAATGGTGAAGGAAAGGAGGGGGGAATTGCCTTTCATCTATTTCACCAATCAACTTCCCTACTCTTTACTTCAAACCTGACGAAGGGTCTCGGCCTGAAACGTCGACTGTACCTCTTCCTAGAGATGCTGCCTGGCCTGCTGTGTTCACCAGCAACTTTGATGAGTGTTGCCAGAATCTATTCAGCTTGCATTGAGGTTATTACAGGAATTTCAAGGTGGGGGGGGGGACAAAAAACTGATTGTAAAAGTAAAATCAAAGACCAAAGACCAGTTATATGAATGGAAGGCTGTAAAAGAAAGGAGTCATTGGAGAAATGAAAACAAAGGATTCATCAGATGTGGCTGCGGATGAGGAAACCAAGAGGAGATATCAGATTGGAAAGGGAGCAATAGAAGGATTAATACGAAAATACTCCCATGAACTAAATGCACCTTCACAAGATCAAGATGCGCAAACTAGAAAGAAGGAAAGGGAAAAGAAAGAGGAGGATGACATAAGTGCTACAAAAATGAAAGGGCATAAATGGAACCTAATTTCTCAAGAAACTGGCAAATTCAGAGATACTCGCAAGAAACTAGAATAAGAAAAAGAAAGGCAAAGGAAAGAAAGACAAAAAAAATTGAAAAGGAGAGTAGATCCAGAGAGAAAAGCTGAGAAAAGGAGAAGAGAGGTATCCAGAGCTGCCAGAACCACTTCCTGCAGTCTCAGAGTCAACTCCTAGAACCACCATGGAGGAGTCACAGCCCCAAGTCTCGCCTGCCAAGCAGAATGATCCCCCTTGACAGGAAAGATATCATCCCACAAGGGCAAGAAATCCTCCATAGTGATTAAATTTTTAGGCCTAAATAGGCCTAACCATGCTGTCGATGTCTGTATATATTATACTGTGTATATAGTTGAGATGCATTCTATATTGATTTGGAATTTATTGCTAAGCAAGGATGAATGTTGTTTATTTAATATTTCAGTAGTATTTGAGTAATATTGTAAATATATTGTTTGATTAAGCATTTCCAGTTTGTCTAAATAATTCATTATGGGTTATATGTGAAAATACGTGAATTGAACACATCATGATGTTACCATGTGATACGTGCATCCAACCTGATGGCATGAACATTGACTTCTCTAACTTCCGTTAATGCCCCTCCTGCCCTTCTTACCCCATCCCTTATGTATTTATTTATTTATTTGTTTGTTTGTTTGTTTATTTGTTTGTTTATTTATTTATTTATTTATTTATTCTTTTTGTTCTCTTTTTCTTCTCTCTGTCCCTCTCACAATAACTCCTTGCCTGCTCTCCATCTTCCTCTGATGCGCCCCTCCCTCTTTCTTTCTCCCTAGGCCTCCTGTCCCTTGATCCTCTCCCTTCTCCAGCCTTATATCCCTTTTGCCAAGCAACTTTCCAGCTCTTGGCTCCATCCCTCCCCCTCCTGTCTTCTATCATTTCGGATCTCCCCCTCCCCCTCCCACTTCCAAATCTCTTACTATCTCTTCTTTCAGTCAGTCCTGATGAAGGGTCTCGGCCCGAAATATTGACTGTGCTTCTTCCTATGGATGCTATCTGGCCTGCTGCGTTCCACTAGCATTTTGTGTCTGCTGCTTGAATTTCCAGCATCTGCAGATTTCCTCGTGTTTGCGTGATACGTGCATGCCTCGCCTAAAGTAAAAGTAGAGATAGACTCATATTCCCAGCTCTTTCGTTTCCTTTCAATTAATTTTATGCTGTGGAGTTACAGAACGTAACACACCTGACCCTTCTGAAAGTCAATGACTCGCACCTTAATTTTACTGATATTGAGTGTTTTGAAACCATGCTTCTAGACTCTCTAAATCCAGATATGGTGCTGTAACTCAATTATGTCTCCTCAAGAATGTTGTTTCGAGCTGAGCAGAGCAAACTTCACTGAATGGGAAAGGTTTCTTTGTATTTATGCAGCTGGGTTTGAAGGGTATATATTGGATAAAATAGAGATCCCTCTGGAAAATAGCTATGCTAATGCCAATGTGCACTGCTACAGATAGTCTGAATATTATTCTGCAAGCTAATCAAAGTGCAGCTAACTGGCTTCCCAAATGACCTTTAAAAAGCTGTTTGCTTATGAGACCCTAATATTGCAGTTTGATAAAGTCATCTCACAAGGGTTGAAAAATGTTCCCTTTTATTGAGACCCATCAAGTACCACAAAATATTCAGAAATATCATGGTGCATTAGGATTAAAATAAACTCAAGGGCATTTCCAACTTAACTAAAGCTTCTTGCACTGATGATAGGAAGTCCTTCATGCCTAAGAAGTGCATTGTTTCATATTTCTGGAAAACTACAAACCGCTGAATTGTCTAAAACAGCTCCTGGTCAATGAGGTCAATCAATTTTTCTAAGGCATGATCTGAAGGATGCTAAGCTGTTTTATTTCCCCTTCGCGAATGCAGATTCAGAGTGCTTTGAATTTAGCAGCATCCCTCTGTAAGTCTCAAGGATAAGTGTAGCACCAACATGATGAGTATCACATTTTATTTCTGCATGGTAAGTCAAGGCTGTCCAAGCACAAATCCTTCAACAAAGCCTTTGAATCTGGTCCAGATTTTTATACTGATGCATTCGTCTGAGAATCCTTAAGTTTATCGGTTCTGCTGGTGGTTTCTAAAATGCCTGTTGAATTTGGCTTTGTGCTGAGGTGACCAACTTATAGAACTTAATTATTATTTTAATTAATTGGCAATTAGATGCTATGGTACCTTGAAATTCTTTATTTCTTTCTGCTCCAGAATGCTGCCTTAAGGACATTAAATCTGGGAATTCTTATCTCAGGTTTTGATTCCTGGTACCTAATTCCCCATTTCTCGGCATTTAATCAGCAATTTCCTTTGGAGAAATAGGAGAGGGTTAGTAAAATGAATTTGTTCCCTTGAGGTTGACACTAGATATTTCAGAGTAAAGGTATTTTACTACTAAATATGTGCTTTTGAAGCCTAAAAAAGGCAAAAAAAAATGCCCAAACCATGCTTTGTTAAAGCACCATGGCAGAGAAGTGTGTTTAAAAAAAACCTCCTGAGCACAGAGCAAAGAGTATTGTCATTGAATCCCAATGTACATTGTAAGGACATGCTCACCTAAGTGAAACAGACTCAGCCATTTATTCTTACAAATTTACCTGAGAACATTCAGGGTGATCTAGGCCATTTTTTCCTGCGATTATTATTTGCATGGGCACTATTACTTATTCTTCAGAGTGTAGAAGCATTTAACTCAATCATTTTATCACCATCGGATGTAAAGACATGCGATCAGCTGTTTAGCGAAGAATATATTTCTGCATAGGACCTGCTTATCCTGGAAATTTAAACATGAAGTGCATGTAGTTTATGCTTTGGCCAATTAAATTGAAGTGCAATATCAAGCACCAAGCTCAACTGGTATTTCCTAATGCACTCAGCGCAAGAAGAGGATTTGAATTATACCTTTCCCTGCATTTGAAACACCCAGACAGGGAGGATGGTAGATGCACAGCAATGTCATCAGTTGTGCAGAATATTTGATGTCACTGCAAAAAAAGTTAGAGCATACTGTAAGTGTGCACTAGCAAAATAGTGGGGACCTTGGCTAGGGATGCAAAGTTTAATGGAATGAAGAATGTTCACTTGTTTCTGGTTCTGGATAAAGATTGTTGACTTGAAATGTTAACTCTGTTCCACACCCCACAGATTTGGTTGATCTGCTGAGGAGTTTCCAGAAATTGATTTCGTTTCAGTTTTCCAGCATCTGCAGTTTTTTTGATAATTACTTTCTGATAAAGATTCTGACTAAGAAAAAATAACTCTGTTTCTCTTTTGACAGATGTTGCCTGAGTCCTTTCAGCAGTTTCTGCTTTTGTTGCAGATTTCTGACCTTTGCAGTGTTTTGCTCTACTCAACCTGACCTCTGTGCTTTAATCTATAGTTTGCTGCAGTGAAGCTCAATGTAAGCTCAAAAGGAACTGCACAATCATCCAAGGCATATTACAGCCTCCAGACTCAACAATTAGTTTAGCACTGTCACAGTCAGCATTTCTATAATTTTTATTTAGATATCTGGCATAGAATTGCCTTTGGTAACATGAAATCTTGATTTGGCTTTTTTAAATCACACTTTTGTTAGACTGAACTCTAGATCTTTTTTTCCCTTTGTCACGTATGGTCATCTTTAATCTTGTGCTCTTATGCTTTTTGTCATTTAACCTCACCAGCATTCCATCGTGTGACACGATTCCTTTTTGACTTTCCTCTCCTTCACTCTTTCTCTGCATCTTTGATTTCTTAAAAATTTGTAGCTTTTGCCAGTTCATCCAGGGGTTCCCAACCTGAAGTCCGCGGACCCCACAGTCAGTGGTAGGGATCCATGGCATTAAAAAAGTTGGGTACCTCTGACTAAATGTTACCTGTTTTCTTCTCAATGGATGCAGCCTGATCTGCTGAGTATTCACAAAATCTTTACTTCTATTTTAGATATTGAGCTTCTGCATTATTTTTTTCTTCATATGTACAACTTGAATAAATGCACCAAGTGGGTATTTATTAACAAATGTTGATGACTTATCAGTAACAATTGAAATAAGTCAATCAGATTGTCATTTGTCAGTGTTGTTTTGCCTTAATCATTTTGACATCCAACACCAAGATGATAGTGTGTATCTGCACTCAGCAAAGTATTCAAGTTACTTGTCCCACAAATGGTCTGTGTTACCTATTCATAGCTGTGTTACTTACTCAAAGCCATGTGTGAATAAGTGTCATGCATTAGGTTTATTTGCTGAAATGAAGCCTCTGTGGTAAAAAGAGGTTTTATAATGGCAACAAAGAGAACATACAGTTTTTAGGCAAGGGATGGAAACCGTCAGCTGTGATGAATATTGTTTTAGGGAGAATAAATACACAGCAAAGGTAATAATGTTCAACACCAAGAGCGTTACTGTTTGTTGGCAAACATTCAGGACTTCAACTTGTGCATTTTGAAATCTGTAATTTACACAGCTTTGGAAGTGCAGTAAAAGAGTACAATGGCAGTTTTCTGAACGTTCATCTTGTATAAGCACTCAGCCGTAAACTGCTATTCCTTACAGAGGATAGTTACTGGCTTCAAGAATATATAAGCAGGCTGATCAAAGTGATGGGGGGAGGTTGGTAGAGACACATAGCAGAAGAAAGAAATTTAAAGTAGAACACTGTGAAGTGACTCATTCTTCTTGGAAGATTGAAGAGAAACAAATGACCTTATTACTCATTGTGCACAAGGAGCAAAGAAATATTGCAATTACTTGCCCAGCAATAGTCTGTATTATCCATTCAGAACTGCAATAGGAAACATGTGAATGGTGCAGGTGGACACTGACATGGGGAGACATGTGTACAAATGTGTTAAGGTGGTAAGACAGGAAATGAAATATATGGAGTTATGGGTTTTAAGAACAGAGGCAAAGAGATGAGAGACTGGAGCGTCTGCTAAATTTATACGTAAAATCAATATTGATTCTCACTAGAGAATTATGTCCAGTTCTGCTCACGGTCTATGACGGAGGGTGTAAAGTCATTGGATAGAGAATCAATTTCCTAGAACAAATACATTTTTGTGATTAGACTGAAGAAGATGAAATTGATCTCCCTAGAGCCAAAAAGGCAAAGAGGAGTTTTCATAAAACTTCAAAATTGTGAAGAAGACCAATACAATAAATAGTTACTACATCCATCATCACTAGCCAGAGAGAACATGTTTCAGATGGTTGACAAAAATGCAGGTAGATAAGAAAAGATACATTTATACAACAATTCCAGAAGATATAGAATGGGCTGTTGAATCATGCATTAATTACATCTGCAATGATGCAGTTCATAAAGAAAGTACAAAATGAAAAGGAAGATAATTAGATAAATAGGGGGTAAATAAAGGTAAACCGGACTGTTTTCTGAAACAGCTGGTGCTGATTTAATGGGCTTACAGGCCCCTGTGCTAGATTATTCTCTTATTGAATGCATTATTTCAATAATGGATATTATCACTGTGACCACCCTGTTTTGGGAACATGATGATGGTAATGAAGTGCCTGTAAGATAGGGTGTAAGAATTCACAGAAAGAAACAGCACAGAAAAAGACCTTCCAGCCCACTAGGCTGTGCTGACCATCAACCACACATTTACACTATTCCTATGTTAATTCTATTTTGTAATCTGTCATATTATCAGCTCGGAGGGATTTGGCAGGGCGCGGGCACCCGGCGATCGACCGGGAGCCGTGGTCAGGTGGTCGGTGACTTGGCTGCCTCCCCCACCAGACTTAGTCTGGTGAGGAGGGTGTGAGGACACCCAGGAGGACTAAAAAAAACAAGACCTGACAAAGGGCGGATGAGCTCCTTGTGAGCCAACGACCATCTTCCGTGGAAGAGATTAAAGCCTCACCACATATCTACGAATTGTATGCCATGCACTTAGTTAGAAGAGACATGATGGACTTGGGCGCTGCACTGTGTGCCTGGACCTGCTCAAGGCCTCTGTCTAAGGAAGGGCCGAGCTCGAAGGAGCGGCCACGACTGGAAGCCGACATGGCCTCGGGCTCAAGTTCGGCAGGGGCGGCGGCGGGCGGAGCCAAGGTGGCCAGCGAGAACAAGCTGGAGGAGAGGCTGCACGCAGTGCTGTCGCAAGATGGAAGAAGATGGAGGTGCATAGCCGCCAACCCCGGATTCAGGACGGCATCCACTGGCTGACTGACATATTATCAGCAGCTCCCTCAAGATTCTGTTTTTCACCCAAGTACTAGGACCAATTTGTAGTGGCTAGTCAATGTACCAAACCTCATGTCTTTTGGAATGTAGGAGTATACAGTCACAGGAAGAACATGCACATAGCATCCAAGGTCAGGAATGAAGTGGGATCTCTTGCAGTTTCTCTATTAGTAGCATCATTGTAACACAACATTTAATTGGAATCCATGATAGAAATTAAAGGTGAAGAGGAGCAATTATATTAAAAATGCTTGAAGATATTTAACCATTGGGCTGGTTGGAGAAATTTAGAATAAATTGTCTAATTAATGTTGCATTACAAACCTGGGAACTGATGACTATGGCGGAGAGAGACATAGGAAATAATTCAAATCCATTTCACAAGGACCGGGTGCAGAATTTCAAGGTTTCTCAAAAACATAAAAGTTTTCTTCTAACTTTATTGGATAACTGAACATCCATCTCAACTGCAGGTGATCGAACTACAGAGATCTTATCATGAAACATGGAAGATATTTTTAAAAAGAATCACATAAGAGATTTGTGATTGAAGTGGTTATCATTTGGGATAAATGAGAGAGACTGAACAGGGACTAAATAATAGAACAGAAACTTTGCTATCTTTGACTGCTCAGGCTTTGTTACATCAATATCACTGGTCACCAGGGATACTTTTGAACTAAAATCAAGAAAAGGAGAATCCATACTTCAGATGTCATTATATACAGTATTTTTGGGCAGATTTTAAATTTCATTTGTGATTCCCATTTCTTCTTTGTTGATTTCAAAATCTGGAGTCATTGTAATTTAAGTATTTTTTTAAAAAGTCTTTTAAAATAAAACAAGTGAAATGGTGTCATAATATCTCAGAAAGTCAACATGCTTTCAAGTTCTACAGCATTTATTTGTGACTTGCCACTGACAAGGCCAAAATTTTTGTTCATCCTCAATTGCCCTTGAGCAGGGAAATGGTCTGAAGGAACATTAAGTACTGACCTCTGAAGATCGGCAAATTTGCTTTCCTGAGCATTAGTGGACTAGATGAGCTTTTCCAACAATCTGGTAACATCAGGGTTAATATAACTGATACTGGCTTTTTTATTACAGATTTGTCTAATTGCTTCAATTTGTGCTCCTCAAATGGCATGGTGGAACTTTATTTTATATTTCTGGGTATAATAGTTCTATAATTTTTCCACTTCATTTGTAAAGAATCGAGGTTAAGATTTTGAAGAAAAATAAATCTTCTTCCCTTGAAGTTTCCTCTCCAATTTAATTTCATTCTTTTTCAAGACAGCTGAACAAAGCTGCTGATTTGATGTTATTGTCACCCATTGAGCTACATTGAAGCGTTATCTGTGTGATAGTCATCATTTTATGGTTGCTATTACTCTCGTGATTTAAGTAATCTTCGTTTTCAGACTGTCCTTGAATGGTGAATGATTCAAACTATGCCTTGTTGGGGTTTGCACAGGATCACGATTTTACATCCAGCAGAGGTTGCTAGAGAGTAGTCAGACAGAGAAATGCAGTCTGGTTTGGGGATGTTTTATTGCACCAATCATGACAATTCACTAAAGCAATGGCTTTCTCAGTCTGTCAGACTCAATGGATTTGCCATCATCAGCATGTGTGAGTGTGTTGAAAACGTATCACTAATTAGAGTCAAGGCAAAGGCAACAGTACAAAGGTATACAAAGATGAGACTGAAGGCACAGATCATTGTATTTGTTATAAGGTATGTGAATTAATGGCACAAAAGGAAAGAAATGAATGCACTCTTAACAGTCTTGAGAATAGAAAATGAACTTGGGCAGCCTTGACATTAAACAATGAGAAATTAACAAGGATCTCAACCGAGAAAATCAAAAATACTTGGAGATGAGCCTATGAAATAACAAAGGACAGAAAATATTAATCAGAAGTGTTCATAAGCCTCCACAGAATAACGGCAATGCAGGACATGGTATGACCAGGATATTAGACATATATATAAGGGTAGTGTAATAATTATAAGGCATGTATGGACTGGACGAAAGATTACCAATTATTGTGTGAAATATATAACAGATAGCTTTCTGGATGTCAAGTTGAGGAACCCATTATGAAAAAGGCTATAATGTAATATGAAATGATTATCTGCAAATTTAGTAGTTAAATAGGTTTTTTTTTAGCAGTGATTGTAGCTTAATAGAATTTAGCATCAGGATTTAGAGTGATATAATTCAATCTGTAAAAAAAACAAATTTCAAAATTATGAGGTGTGAATTATTTACAGTAGCCTGGGAAATTTTTTAAAAGCAAAACACACAAAAAGCTGGAGGAACTCAGCAGGTCAGGCTGCATCTATAGAGAGGAATAAACAATCAGCATTTCAGGCCATGACCTTTCATTAAGACTGGAAAAGAAGGGAGAAGAACCCAGAATAAGAAGATGGGGGAAGGGAAGGAGTACAACTGGCAGAGATGACTTAGCAGTAAAAAATACATTACTAATAAATTGCAAAATAACAAACCACGAAGGGCCACAAAACAAGAGAGAACAGATATTTGACATGACAAGTCAACTGAAGGCGAGGAGCAACTGATTGTGGCTGGGTGGTTTGATGGCTGAACAAGAATAGTGTTTGAGCGGAGGGTATAAATAGGCTGCAGGTGATGAGTTGGACATGAGTGGTAGGTGGCACTCGAAGACTGGGAGCTGCCTGTCTGTGCAGGCATGACAGGACCCATCCCCTGCCCCAGGATGATCCAAAAGAGTCTGGTGAAACTCCTCAATAAGTGATGTATCCAAGATGAAACTGGATGGCACCAAGAGTTCTCCTCTAGTTGACCAGGTATTGCCCTGCCTCAAGCCCATTGTCAATGGATCACACAACCCACCTGAGCCTGCACCTTCAGATCCAAGTATGGTGGAAGTTGGTCCAGTGTACACAGCCCATCCATGATGATGCAAATCCATCAATTGACAAACGGTGTACACTGGACCAACTTCCACCATACTTGGATTGGAGATGCAGGCTCAGGTGATCTGTGTGATCCATGGACAACGGGCTTGAGGCAGGACCCGTGGAAGGTAGGTGTGATCCTAAGGGATAGTGGCAGCCAGAGACAGTAAGTGACTGGATTGATGTAATGGGTAATCTTGAAGGGACCAATAAAGTGGGGCAAGAGCTTGCAGGAGTCAGTATATGGGGCAGATCTCAGGTGAACAGCCAGATATCTGGTCCCAGGCCAGAATAGTCTGGTTGGGTGCCAACAGTGGTCAGCCTGGCAGCAGTAGGCATGGTTGACAGTTGAGATGGTTTTCCGTGCCCTCATCCAAACATTCTGGCAGTGACAAACCAGGGCTCTGGAAGATGGGACCTCTACCATTAGCTCCTCCATGGGGTACTACTGGGGTTGGTAGCCATGAAGCACTGCAAAGGGTGACATACCCCTGTGTAGGTTGTGGGACAGTTCTATCTAGAGCAGATTCTTCTTCCATATGGAAGGTTAGAGGCAGTGAAGCATCACAGTAATGTCTTCTCTTGTTGATTGGCTCTTTCTGACGCATGATAACCAGAGGACAAACTGACTGAAGTGCACAAGAGGGAGTAGAAGGCTTTCCAGAAGTGGGAGATGCAATGTGGGCCCTGGTCCAACAAAATGTCCTGGGAGAAAACGTGGAGGCGAACTACATGTTGGAGAACCAGGTCTGTCACATCAGTGGCAGACAGAGTCTAGGGGATCCTTGGAGAAGATGAGGATATTGTAGAGGTTGATGAACAGATACAGTACCTGTGGAGCATGTGGATCACATTGATAAAGGTTTGGAAAACAACTAGACTGTTGGAATGTCTGAAAGGCATTACCAAGTACTCGTAGTAACCAGTGGGTGATATGAATTCTGTTGTCCACTCATCTCCATGGTGGATACAGATCAGTTTGTTTGTGCTCTGTAGACTCAGTTTGGTGAAGATCTGGGCTCCACCAAGAGTTTCAATGCAACCATCCATCAAGGGGAGAGGGTAGCGGTTCTTAACCGTGAATTTGTTGAGTCCACGGTGGCTGATGCAGGGTCCAAGACACCCATGAAAATGAAAGATCCTGCACCAGCTGAGGACTGGGATGGTTGAATGAAGCCATGCAGTAGTGCTTCGGGTGATGTAAACATTCAAAGCTGGGAGGTCGATCCACAGTCGTCGGTTATGTGAGGCAACAGGGTGATGATCTCCATTTTACTGAAGGTGTTGGCTAACTCATGGTACTCCTGAAGCAGTTTGCTGCAGGCGAGAGTTTCCGCTGTCTCCACAGATTTATGGAGTGAAGTCAGCTGAGGCTGCAGGTAGGTGATCCCCTAACTCAGTAGTGAACTCAATAACTAGACAAAGTGAGGTTCGGGAGTGGAAAGCCAGGGCTAACCCAAGATGAGAGGAGCTTTGGTTGAGTCGATAAGGAGGAATTGGATGGACTTGTGGTGCTCTCCAATGCCTATGTGTACAGGCTCTGTGCATGGTTTGACCATCCCAGACTCCAAGGGATGTCCATGATGCAGGAGGGGTGAGAGATAGACTTGGTAGGAAGTCCAAGCTGCACCCACAGAGTCCAGTGCAGAAAGTTGCCTACTGCACCAAAATTCACTAGAGCCCCTTTGAGTGCATAGAGATGTTGGGATGTGAAGGATGACAGTGAAGTAAGTCGGACTATGGTGCTGGAATGAGAGTCCAGTTGCAGTTTACCAGATAGAAGTACCCTCATCTCTACTTGGTGGTGCCATTTTCCAGATATTGCAGTAGGCATTTGACGTGTGGGCGATTGGCCACTCTGCAGTAAACACCTGAGTTGTTCTTCCATTGATGCTTATGTTCTTGGAAGTGAGAGGTGGAGGGGATGAGGTAACGGTGGTTAAGGGAGCTTAAGGGTTCTGGAGATATTGATGATGAGGGTCCTCCAGCCTAAAATAGTTCTGGGAACAGAACTGGGATGCTGGCTGATGATCTGAAGAGTCGCTCTATAAGATGCTTGTCCATTCAGAGGACCAGAGTGATGAAGCTTTTGAGGTTGGTGGGCAACTCCCAGGTAGGCAGCTCATCTGTCAAGCTCTCCGAGATGCCGTGATGGTAATGGGCCAGTAGTGGTTCTGCATTCCAACTGCTCTTCACTGCTTGGGTCCTGAATTTCATGGTGTAATCCAACATCAAGCATAAACCTTGACGCAGGCGAAGCACTCCCTGAATGGTCAAAAGCCCAGAACATCTCAGTGGCAAATTCATCATGTTATTGCAAATGGAGGTTCTATTGTCCCAGTTGGCGACCCAGGTCAGGAGAGAGAGAAGATGAAGACAATTTTGGCTCGGTCCATAGAATACAGAGCTGGCCGGATCTCAAATTGCTGGATGCGCTGGTGCAAGAAGTTGTGGCATTTGTTTGGCGATCTGTCAAACTGTTTGGGCCCCGGAATGCAGAGTTCTGAGGGGAGCATCTGACTGGCATGGGATTGCAGTATTGAGACAGAGAGTTATTTGAGAGTGTCAAGCAGATGGTCAATGGTTCACTGCTGCTTCGGGATCATGTGCTCTGGTCGACAGATGGCTTCCTTAGGCGTGCGTACGCTGCTGGGTCAATTGTTGGTTCAGCCATCCTGCAGGAAATGTAGAGGAGGCTTGACGCAGAAGCAGAGCAGTGGAAATGATTTAGCAGTAAACAATATTTTACTAATAAAATGCAAAATAACAAGCTACAAGGGGCCGCAAAACAAGAGAGAACAGATATGTAACACAACAATGCAACAAGCTAACAGAAGGCTAGAAACAACTGGTTGAGGATGGCTACTTTGATGAGTAAACAAGGATTGTGGATGAGAGCTGGGTTTAAATTGGCTGCAGGTGATTCCTGTTAGCTAGGTGGGAGACTGGATGTTGCCTGCCTGTGCAGGCCTGATAACAGGTTATCAGGAAGACAAAGAATGTTGGCCTTCATTTCTATAGGAAATGAATTTAAGAGCAGAGAGGTTATGCTGCAACTATACAGGATACTGGTGAGGCCACAACTAGAATACCCTGTGAAGTCAAATCTCCTTACTTGAGAAAAGATATACTGGATATGGGGGAGGTGCAGAGGAGGTTCACCTGGTTGATTCTGGAGTTGAGTTAAGGGCAAGCCTATGAGGAGAGATTAAGTTATTTGTGACTATACTTGCAGGAATTCAGAAGAATGAAAGGAAATCTTATAGAAACATATACAATTATGAAAGGGATAGGCAAGAAAGAGCCAGAAATGAAATTGGAACCAACTGACATAGTTTCACAATGTGGGAGAATGGATTTAGAATGAAAATGAGCAGAAACTGGTTTTCAAAGCTCAAAATTCAAAGTAAATTTATTTTTATCAAAGTACATATATTTTACCATTTACAACCCAGAGATTCATTTTCTTGTGGGCATTCACAGTAAATAAGAGATATACAATAGAATCAATGAAAGACCACCCCAATAGAACAGACAAACAACCAATATGAAAAGGACAACAAAATATGCAATACAAAAAAGAATAAAGAAACATTATAACTATATTAAATAAATAACCAATAAATATCGAGAACCTGAGATGAAGATTCCTTGAAAGTGAGACCATAAGGTATGGGAACACTTTGATGATGAAACAAGTGAAGTTGAGTGATGTATTTTGTCTGGTTCAAGAACCTGATGGTTGAGGGGCAAAAACTGTTCCTGAACCTGGTGGTGTGGGTCCTGAGGCTCCTGTAACTTCTTCCAGACTGCAGCAGAGAGAAGAGAGCATGACCAGGATGGTGGTGGTTCTTGATGATGCTGCTTTCCTACACAATCCTCCATGTAGATGTGCTCAATGAAGGGGAGGGCTTTACCTGTGATGGACTGGGCGGTACCCAATACTTTTTGTAGGATTTTCCAATCAATGGCATTGGTATTTCCAAACCAGGCTGTGAAGCAATCAGTCAAAATATTCTCTACCATACACCTATAAATGTTTGTCAACAGTTTAGATGTCATGCCAAATCTTCATAAACTTCTAAAGATGTAGAGGAACTTCCATGCATTCTTCATAATGGCACTTAGATGCTTGACCCATTACAAATCCTCTGAAATGTTAACACCAAGGAATTTAAAGCTGCTGACCCTCTCCACCTCTGATATCTCAATGAGGACTGGCTCATGGACCTCCAGTTTCTTCCTGAAATCAATAATTAACTCATTGGTTTTTCTGACCCAGCAGGGCCTACAAACAAACAATATGAAAAAGACAACAAACTATGTAAATACAAAAAAAGCAGAAATGAGTTTGATGAAAAGAGAATGAGAGAAGAGTATGAGTTTGATGTTGTGGTACTCAGTCAAATTTTCAGCCTTCCTCCAATATGCTGATACATCACCACCTTTGATTTGGCCAATGACAGTGATATTGTCAGCGAACTTTAATATGAAATTGGAGCTTTGCTTAGCCTCACAGTCATAAGCATAAAGCGAGCAGACCAGAGGGCTAAGCTCACAACCTTGTGGTATACTTGTGCTGGTGGAGATTGTGGAGTAGTCGTTTTTGCCAATCTGAATGGACTGGGGTCTGCAAGTGAGGAAACCAAGGATCCAGTAGCACAAGGAGGTATAAGGACTAGGACCTGAAGATTATTGATTAGTTTTGAGGGGATGATAGTATTGAATGCTGAACTGTAGTCAATGAAGAACATCCTGATATATGCATCTTTGCTGTCCAGATGTTCCAAAGTTGAGTAAAGAGCCAATGAAATAGCATCTGCTGTTGACCTGTTGTGATGGTAGTCAAATTGGAGCAGATCCAAGTGGCCACTGAGGCAGATGTTGATTTTTTTCATCAGCAACCTCTCAAAGCGCTTCATCACAGTGGATGTAAGTGTTACTGTACAATAATCATCGAAGCAGGTTGCCACGTTCTTCTTGGGCACTGGTACATTTGAAGCCTGCTAGAAGCAGGTGGGTACCTCTGAGTGCCAATGAAGGAGGTTAAAGATATTGGTGAACACTCCAACTATTTGATCAGCACAGGTCTTACATAACTGGCCATGTAACCTCTACCTGTCTGGATGATTCCCATGGGCTCACCCTCCTGAAGGATGCTCTCACGTCAGCTTCATAGGGGCACTGGGGCTGTGGGAGTTCGTGACGGTGCCTCCATGTTTCAACAGTCGAGACATTGAACTCATCTGGGAGTGAAGCCTTGTTGTCATCTTTATTGTTTGATTTCACTTTGTAGGAGGCAATAGCACTGAAGCCCTGCTACAGCTAGCAAGCATCCTTCAGTTATTCAACTTTGGTCCAGAATTGCCACTAAACATGTGAGATGGCTTTCTTAAGATTGTACGTGGACCTCTTATACCTGAACGCCTCTGATCTGGCCCTCAGTGGATTACAGATATCATGTTTCATCCAGGGCTTCTGGTTGGGGAAAACTCCAAATGATTTGGTGGGAACACGTTCATTCATGACTGTCTTTACAAAGTCCGTGACTTCATAAAAGGCCTAGAGTACATCCCAGTCCACCAACTCAAAGCAATCACATAGCTGTTCCTCATTATCCTTTTCTTTGGATCCTTGCTCTTTAGCAATTGCCTGTAGGTAGGATGGAGGAGAGCACCCATGTGATTATATTTCCTGAAATGCATCCTAGGTAGGCCAGCAGTGTCTGTATGTGTTGGGACCCCTGGTGTTGATGATCATTGGGCAGAGATTTCTTCAAACAAGCCTGATGAAGTCTCTGACAATGACTTGAAAGGTGTCCAGGCAGGCTGCTTCTTGTTTGCTGGTGACGGCACTCAGTAGCTCGAGTGCCTGTGTCACATGATCGGCAACAATGAATATATCGAGTCAGGATTTATAAACAAACAAACATTTATTAAACCCTGATAAACAATGAAAAAAAAAATGAAAACCCTAACTGGAAGTAAACGGCTATACAACCATTCATTAAACCGATACTCAGTACTAGTTCTTAAAGCGATAAATTCAAACACAGTTCCTCGAATGATAAATTTTAAAGTCCAAGAGGTTTATATAGTCAATTAGGAGAGACTTTCATGAAGTAACAAATTCCTTGAAGACACAATGTCACTGCCACTCCCAGTTGGATCCTGCCTTTTCCACAGGATTCACGACAACGGGAATAAAACAGTTTTAAGGACACTGACCTTCCTCCTCCATAGAATAGATCCTGCACAGCCTTTTCTGCCACTTTTAGCAGAGGCTATCTCATGCAGATCACTCTTTCTTGAACAAATTCAGTAATGGTTGATCCTTTCCAAACCCGTCGAACGTCTCCTTCAGGGTCCCGTCTTCACTCTCCAAAGTTACTGAAAAGATACGTTAACAAACCTGGCAGCGATTGGTCAAACTGCCGGCCCAGACTTCTGTACCTTACATTAGAACACAAAACTCCTTTCAAAATCAAAACTGCGTCATAATGCAAATAAGCAGCGGATTGGAGTATCTCATTGACGTTCTAACTGGAAAACTAACAGTGTCACCAGGGGTCTTCCTTTTTATACCCGTGGTGAACATGTCATCACGTGACCTCATATCAGTGGGAAAATTACATCAGGTGACCTCCAAAAAACCATAACATCATTCTCACAAGGAAGTCACAAGATCTCCTCGAGGTATGTAACACCTGTCTAATGTCAGCCTTTGGTGGTAAATAAACTGTGGTCAATAACACGAAGGAGAACTCTCTTGGTAAGTAAAATGGCCACTTTTCTCAGAAAGGAGTGAGTCTGTGGAATTCTCTGCCCAGGGAAGAAGTAGAGACAACCTCACTAAATATATTTAAAGCAAAGCCAGATAGGTAGCAGGGAAATTAAGTGTTAAGGGGAAAAGGCAGGAAGGGGATCTAAGTCCAAGGCCAATGCAGCTTCTATGTTATTGAATAATGAATGAATGAAATTTAATTCAGTCAGTACAAACGTAACAAAAAGCATTATGTTCAACAATGACTTCATAACGATGATTTCATAGGACCAAATTTCAACAAAAAAACATAGATATTCTTTAAAACAGACTGAAAGGGTGTAGGCTGAAGCTACAGCTTATTACGCCTACCCCTCTTACTTATACAGCAACATATTTGGCATCAATCATCACATCAAAACAAAAAAAATTATAATCTTTTAACACAAAATCCAATTCCAAGTACCATTTATTTACATTACTCCCATTCATTTTAAATCATGTATTTTATATTTGTTCATTACATTATTTTTAAATAATTTTTAAACTTGTTCAGTGTGGTGCATGTTTTTAAATTCTCACTACAACTGTTTCATAGATTCACTTCTCTGACTGAAATACAATGATTTTTTACATTTATTCTTATCCTTTTTTTTGAAATATACATGTTCCTTTCAAATCATATTGATTTTCTCTCATCTTAAACAACCTTTGGACACTCTGTGGTAGCTGTCCATTTTTTTTACTTTATACATAATTTGTATTATTTTACAATCTATGAAATCTCTAAATTTTAAAGTGTTTAGTTGAATAAATAGTAGATTGGTTGGCTCATAATAACTTGTCTTATTTACAATTCGTATGACTATCTTTTGGAGTAGAAGAATTGAGTTTGTATTTGTTTTGTATGTATTTCCCCATACCTCTACACATACCTAAACGCTAAAAAGACAGAGTACATGGCGTTTAACTGCGACGAAGGTACTCTCAAGACCGTAGAGAATGATACCATTAAGAAAGTCTTTGACTACATGTACCCCGGTTCAAGAATGATGAGTTCGGAGAAGGACATAAAGATACCGAACGTGCTGATGTGGAGGGCTATGAACGACATGAAGGAAATCTGGAAGTCGAACTTGATGAGAGGGCTTAAAAAGAGGATTTTCGTAGCAGTCATAGAGTCCATTCTCACGTACAGATGCGAGACATGGACACTCACCAAGACGATGCAAAAGTCTCTAGATGGTTGCTATACATGAATGCTCCGATGGTTCTTGATGTGAGTTGGCAACAGCACATGATGAATGTCGAGCCCTATAATAACCTACCGAAGCTCACTACTAAAATCGTGGTGAGAAGACTGCAACTAGCGGGGGCACTGTCTACGCTGCCTCGAGCTACCTGCCAGCCTAGTCATCATATGGGAGCCCAAGCATGGGAGGATGAACCCTGGGCGCCCTCCCTAGACTATGGTCAACGCACTCCTAGAAGACAGTGGTGTGGCTAATGTAGATGAACTGAACACACCGATGAGGGAGAGGGAGAAGTGGAGAGTCCGTCATCATGCTCAACGCCGGCCCCCTAGGCCTGAGTTGACATAATAGTAGTAGTCTACACAGTAAGTCATGTATGGGACAGTAACTGAACAGTATAATGTATACAAAGATTCCAGATTCAAGAAATCCTGTGCTTTGTACAGTATTGCAATAGATTTTGACATTTTTGCTTTGACATAATTTACATGTGGTTTCCAGCTTAATTTATTATCTATTACTGCTCCTAAAAATTTTGTTTCAAATATCTTATCAATTTCAACATCATTTATTCTAAGTTTACTGTATGAGTTTGGTACACGGTTTCCAAATATTATGAATTTAGTTTTACTTAGATTCAGTGATAATTTGTTAGTATCAAACCATTTCTTTATAATTTTAATTCTTCCTCTACTGTATCCAAAAGTTGTTTCAGAAGTTCCCCACTACAAAATATAGTTGTATCACCAGCAAATAATATACATTTTAATGTCTGACAGACCATACATATATCGTTTATATACAAAATGAACAGCAATGGACCAAGCACTGAACCTTGTGGAACCCCATAAGTTACCCTCAAAAGTTTTGAATTCGAGTTGTTTATATGTACATACTGGTACCTGTCTTCCAAATAACTACTTAACCAGTCATTTGCCACCCCTCTAATACCATATCTTTCTAATTTTGTAAATAATAATTTATGGTCAATGGTGTCAAAAGCTTTTTTTAAGAGCGAGGAATATTCCCATTGTGCATTCAATTATTTCTATAGCATTTGATATTTCTTCTACAAAATCCATTAATGCTATCGTAGTGGTTCTGTTTTTTCTGAACAGGCCAGATGGCTTACTCCTGCTCCTATATCATATGTTCTTACTATCTTCTTGACTTCTCTAAAAAAGACACATATAGTTCAAGATATTCATAGAGAACTACAGGTCTAGATTGAGTGAGAACCTTAAGGAAACGACCATTATTTAAACAGTTAATTTTAAGAAAATGAATGGGACTGAAAGACAATCTTTTCCCAGTATCTAAAGACATGCATCCAATGGTTTTGAAGGAAACAGCTATGAAGTTAAAATTTCAAAATTCCATTAGTTCTGGAACTGTTTGCCAAGATTGGAAGGGACCAAAGTGATTCCACTACTTAAGCAACCAGGGAATGATAGAGCAGTTAGCTTGACGTCAATGATAAGGACACTTCTGGGATCTATTGTTCGGAAACAATAACAAAACATTTATTAAACCATAATAGGATAATAAAGAGTAAACGTGGATCTATAAAAGGAATATCAAGACATTTTATACATTTTTAAGATTATAAACGCAATAGGTCAGGACAAACTGCATGATGTTTATATTTGATCACTTAGAAGACCCTGAATGAGGTGCCAGTCAAGGGATTATTAAGCAAAATTATTGTTTGTTGTCTAATGCACAAACAGAAGTGGGCACAAGGTATCCGTAAGGTGGAATCACAGCCGCAAGACAACTAAATAGCAAAAATTTCTTTGAGTTGGGAGAAATAGGAAAACTCCGTGTTGTGTTATATAAGGAGGAATAAACTGCTGCATTGGAAAACAACAGTTGTGAACTGAATACTTGAATAAATAGAATGCGATTATCCAATTGTGCTAGGGACTCTGGGAACTGGTAACAGATGGAGATCAAGGGCTGAAGGTTCAGGATAATACAAAGGCTGCTTTTATGATTCCATTGTCCCAAAAATATGAAGTAGTGGAAGCCATGTAAAGTGTAAAGACTGAGGAACTGAAGGACACGTCTGGCATTATAAAAGAATGTGATGTTAACTGTGACCCATAAGAACCACATAAGAAAAATGGACAATAACAGGACTACTATTACACTGAATGATATTTGGGACAGAGCAAAATGTGGATGAAAGAATGGACTTTGGGTGTATCCACTTGTCTTTCATTAGCCCCATTTAACATTGCAAATATACTCCATGGGGCACAACAATGTCAGAGGAGAAAACTGCGGAGGAAGATTGTGATGACGTGTAATACCTCTCATTGTAACGTGAGCATTATTAAAAGTAAATTAATACTAATTAGGATAATGCGGGGTTTTACTTCCATTCTTTTTATTTCCGGTGGGCTTTGTATATAGTGTGCCTGCCATGCAGTACCGGTTGTGGAAGCCTCTGTATATACGTAACGGTTTTGAAGTTCAAGATAAAGTTGTTTCTTTGGCATGAAGTTGTCGAATGTGCCTTTTTCAAAGTAGAAGTTACTACACCTCTCAATTGCAGGACCTTGCAGGAAATCTCCTTGGTATGGTTAATGAGCAAACATCCAAATCAATATTTCTGGCAGCTGAACAATTTGTAATTTGACAAGTGTGATAATGAGGACCAAAAAAAAAGATTTTCAAAAAAAAGTCTTGAAACTACCTGGGGCAGTGACTTCACCTGAGAGAGAATGCCGGTGAATATTGTAAAGGCATCTGGAGAATAAGAAATAATACAAGGCAATGCATTCAATGCATAAAACTAGAGGACATACATTTAAGTCAAAAGGGAAAGAATTGAAAAAGAACACGAGGGGAAACTTTTCACACAGTGGGGTAGTGGGTATATGCAAAGAGCTGATAGAGGAACTGGTAGAGAGGAAGTTACATTACAATGTAATTTAGACTGATATGTGGATAGAAAATGTTGAGGGATATGGGCCCAACACTGGCATCTGCAAATAGACATCTTGGTTGGCATTGATGAAATGGCCTAAACTGCCCATTTCTGTTCTTTATAACTCTAGGATTCCTACAGGCTTCTGCTCAGCACCAAGAGAATTTTGTTGCCGAGTTGTGGGCAGAACAATGGAACAACTAGTGAAGCCACGGGATTACAGCTCCAGAGACTCATTTATTCCTGATCTTGGACAATGTATTTGTGGAGGTTACATGTTCTCCGTGAGAATAGGGGTTCCCTCCAGCTGGACTGTTTTAATCCCACATCCCAAAGGTGTACAGGTTGGTACGTTGACTTGCCACTGTAAATTAACAGTACGCAAGTAGAATCTGGAGAGAATTGAAGAGAATTCAGGGGTAAGTGGGGAGAATTTTTAAAAAAAGAATTCATTTAGGATTAGTGCAAATAGGTGGTTGATGACAGTACTGACTCAATGGGTCAAAAGGCCCGTTTCTGTACTATTTGTCTCCGTGACTCTGTGAACTGTGACAAATGGGTGAAAGATTTCCCATGCAAGGTAGGTAGTCACAGTACTGACCAGTGCTGTAACTCTGGTGGGGTAGGTTTCTTCTAGGTGGGGTACTCTGAAAGAAGTAGAACCTAACCAGGGGAGTCACTTCTCTGGGCCATTTGCGCAAACCTTTGGACAAAGAAGCCAAATATCACATAGTTTATAATCCACCATCATCTGAAACAATAGAAAGAATGAATTGAACACTGAAGGAACAACTGCACAAGGAATAAAATGAGATACTCTTCCTCATTTTTGTAAATGTGCAAGTGCATGTGTTATAAAAAGAAAGGACGTTATGTTTACTTACGTCATGAGAATGACAGCATGAGAAACTAAACATTTCTTGGTGTCCACTTTGACAGAAAAGTGGCAAAAGTAAAATTTGTAAAGGAATTGTAGGATCTTCTAAAGGGTCTTGAATAAAGGTGCAACCAGAGGTCTGGGGAGAAATGGGGAATAAGTTGTTGTTAGAGCCCAATAGCAAGGGAGCATGAATTGGAGATCAGATAATGATTTCTGAACTGTGCTGGAGTAGGGCCTTTGGCCATAAAAGAGAGTATCCAACAACAGCAGTGAATTGTAATCCAAAGGGAGATGATATGGTTCCATTTCAATCGGTGAAAACAGTATAGATTGGCTTGTAGTTAACAGGGGCAAAACAGTAGTTGTCATGAGCATACCTGAGGCTCACTCTAGATAATGTTCCTGCTTTCACTGTAGGATGACGATGTAACCAGTTATCTGCAACACATGCATTGTGATCACCAGGCTTTCAAGGGCCAATGATTGCTACATCTGGAGACATCAAGATCATTCAATGATCTTCAAGACCATCGTGGTGAATAAAATAATAAAGACTCCCGTTACTCAATAATAACAACCCTGTGTAGATCCCAGAGCACCCACATTCAGATGGGCTCTGTAGAGGTGTCACTAATGAGAAATTAATACTATAATTAATTTGTGTTAAGCTTTTGTTTGCTTAAAAGGAGAGAGAGATATTGATCATTCAGCGGGAGAAAATGATCTGTGGTTAACCAAGAGAAAATTAAGACGACAAAAAGGTAGACATTGCCTTAATGATGAAAGACGTTTGAACACCCCCTTCAGAGATCCATTCATCAGAATCATTGGAGTTTACACTCAGTAAAAGTACAATGAGGAAGTGTTACTCCGAGAATCCTTTAATTTGTGAATGTAACGCGAGTTTAAATAATTTTCGCAAATAAATTGTGGTCTTGGAGCCTAAATAAGTTGCAGTATAGTTTTGAAATGCGTGACAGCCTACATTTTTCTTGATTCATTCATCCTCAATTAAAATGAATAAATGCCAATTTCCTCAGTTAAGGTTAAATCTGTTTCAGTTACTCAAAAGGTTCACAAAAAAAGAACTATCTTTTAATTTACTTGATCTGTTTGCAAGCACATACTCATTGCCTCTCTGTACGAATCTTTGTATTTTGTTTTCCTGAAGTATTGTTAGGAAGGACAAGGAGCTTAATTCCACAATGGTTATGTAAAATTCTTTAATGTTGCAAATTATAGGATAATCTCCATTTCCAGAAATGACATTCCCATGTATAAAAATGGCAATTAGAAACTTTGAATTGCTGTTTTGAGACATAGTTTGAGAGAAACTTCCCATAATTTCACTTATTAACTTGCTTAATGAGAATGTTTTCTTTCATTCAGTTAATAGTGATATCAATAATAACTCCTGATGTTCTAATTAACTTTGTATCCTCAAGCGGGAAAAATAATCTCTTTATTATTCATACTCTATAGGTTAATGTATTGTCAGTGTGGACAAGTATACAATGAAGCAAATGCTTTCTGATGATGGTTGTGTTTAATTTGCTGAAATTAGATGTATATTTTCCCAATGGTGCCAAGTTAGCCTTCAATTTTCCCTACAATAGCATTGATCTTTCAAAATCACAAAAGACTAAGATGAAACTCCATCTTTCAGAATCCAATAATTTATTTGCAGTCAGCACATGACACAGCATAATTATAATTTCTCTGCCAAGGCTGAACAAATTATTCAAAACAAATATACCAGAAGTCTTGGAGAGGGAGGCTGATCTACTGCTGAATGGAAGAATTAGTTGTGGAATCTTGTTGCCTAACAAGGAATAAAGTTTTAATAGGTAAACAAAATTAAAGCAGTTAAAGCACTGGGATTTTAGAAATGGTGAAAATAGACAAAGCCTAATTATATTAGGATATTCCTGGGATTTGGATAATCGACGTTAGCTGCTAAGAAATTGGGCTAAGTGGATTATTTTAAAATATTTTACTGCTTTAATTATTTACGGTAGCAATGAAAATATGATATTTTATTAATAATATCAATAAAAATATCAGTGTTTTTCAAGATCTCCTGAATAAAATGAAATAATAATTCACAAGTAGAAAACTTGTACCACTAAGCTTTTGTACATTGTTTTTGCATTTATTGGTTTGACTTACTCATGGATATCAACCTGATTCTTCTTCTCCATGTGCCTTGCGCATTATACGCTTGGGCGATCATGGCTTTCCACATCGAACGATCCTTTGCAGCGTCAATGATATCTCACACACTTAGATCTGTTAGTTCTTTCACAGTGTCCATATATTTTCTTCTTTGCCTTCCTCTTCCGCGTTTCCCAGGCATACGGCCTTGTAATGTAAGGCATTCTATTTCTCCCTTTCTGATGACATGGCCCAGGAATTTAAGTTTCTTCCCATTTAATGTTCTCATTAAAGATCTTTTTGTATGGGCACATTGGAGTACTGTCTCATTAGTTACCCTATCTCTATATGATATTTTCAGCATCCTTCTCAGAAACCACATTTCTGTTGCTTCAAAGGTTCTTTGGAGTTCTGGTGTTATGGTCCATGTTTCAGAAGCATACAGCAAGATTGACCAGATGTAACATTTTAGTAGCCTAAGCCTTGTTGTCATAGAAATGTGACTGTTGGTAAAAATCGGTTTCATTTTCTGGAAGTTGGTTTTGGCAATGGCAATTCTTCTTTTTTATTTCTAGCATCTTGTGATATAAAGCTACCAAGGTAATTAAAGCTGGTTTTTTGTTCAATCTCTTGGTTACTGATGTACAATTGGCAGTTGGGAGTATCCTGCTGTTATGATATTACCATACATTTGATTTTATTACAGTTGATGTTTAGACCAAAATCTGCACTTATTTGTACTACTTTGTCTAGGAGGATTTGTAGGTCTTCTGCAGCACTTGCTATTAGGGTAGTATCGTCTGCATATCTTATATTGTTGATATAAGATATTTTTATCCCATCTAGGTCTTCTATTTCTCTGAGAATCATTTCACTATTGATATTAAGCAATTCTGGTGAGGCAATGCATCCCTGTCTAACTCGTCTTTGAATTTTACTCCGACCGCTTATATTATCAATTTCTACCGCCATCGTTTGGTTCCAATATAAATTTGAAACAGTTGTTGGTCCCTTCCATCAATGCTTAGTATAGTGAGAATTTGAAATAATTTTTCATGTTGCACTTTGTCGAATGCTTTAGTGAAATCAATAAAACATAAAAGACATCATTTTGATATTCAATTGCCCTTTCTGAAAGCATTCGTAGTATGAAAACTGCATTCTTAGTTCCACTATCCTCAACAAACCCGTATTGTAGTTTAGAAGTTTTGTGGGCTTAGCTTGTTTTTAATTTGACTCAGAACAATTCTTAACAAAATCCTTATTATGTGACTCATAAGACTGATTGTTCTATAATTTTCACAGTCAATAGTTCCAGGAATTTTTGGCAGAGTTATAAATACTAATTTCAAGAGATCGTCAGGTAACACACCAGACTCATATATGCCACTAAACAGTTCAGAAAGAATGTATAAGCCCAGATCTTCTAGGGCTTGTATCATTTCCACTGAAATTTCATCAGGTCCGGTGGCTTTACCATGTTTCATGCTTTTTACTGCTTTAGTTATTTCTCCTTTGATAATAAGTGGGCCAGAATTAGGGTGTTTAATATCTGAGGGTTCTCCTCTATTATCCTCAAACAGCTGCTCTATATACTGAATCCAACTCTCACATACTTTATCTGGATCTGTTAGTATGGATCTGTCTGCTGATTTTATGCATCCTGTAGAGGAGGTTTTCTTAATTCCAGTAATTTCCTTAATTTTCTTGTGCATTTCTTTGCTGTTGTTAATATGGCCTTCTACTTCATTGCATTTTTGATTCAGACATTCTTCCTTTGCAATATTGCACAATTGTCTGGTCTGCCTGTCTAGCTCCCTGTATTGTACTTCATTATTCTTCACTAACCTTCCTTATTCCATCAGATCCAGAATTTCTTGGGTTACCCACCCCTTGTTGGTGTGTTGGATGTCTTGTACTGGGATTATCTCCTCTGCTGATTGCTGTATAGCATATTTAAATTTGTCCCAAATAGGTGTTGTTACGTTTTCATTGAGATGTTCTTCTACAGCTGTCTTGAATTGTTGCTTAAGTATGCTATCATTTTTAAGTTCTCCCAACATTTACTTCTTTTTCTTTTTTTCCACGTTTCAGTTTCTTTAATTTTGTTTTAATGGGAGCTATTACTGGATGGTGATCTGAACCACAGTCTGCTCCTGGGTAGGCTTTAGAATTTGTGATATTATTTCTAAAGCTTTCATTGATGGTAATGAAGTCTATTTGATTCCTTGTTCTATCTCCAGGGCTAATCCAAGTACGCAATCTACATTGATGGTTTTTATACCAAGTATTGGTGATCACTAGGTTGTTTCTGCCACACCAATCAGTAAACCTTTTTCCATTTTCATTTCACTCCCCTAATCCAAAGGGTCCTATTATGTTATCAATCCTTTCCTATCTAACTTTGGCGTTAAAATCTCCCATAACTAGTTTTATATCATGAGATTCACATTGCTCATAAGCACTGTCAAGATCTTCATAAAACTTTTTGATATCCTCTTCACCTGCATCATTTGTTGGCATGTAGGCTTGGATTATGCTAATGTTAAAAGGGTTACCCCAAAACTTAACTAAAAGTAGCCGATCGGATATCACCCAATATTACATAAGACATTTTGATACCTGTTTGTTTAAAATAATTCCAACTCCATACATATGCTGTTGACCTCCAGAATACATTATCAGAGAGCTATTCTTAGTGAATTTGCCACTGTCGGTCTATCTAATTTCTGACAGGCCTAAGATACAACTTCCAACCTTTTCATTTCACTTAATGTGTTGTCCAACTTTCCTTTCTGGTAAAGTGCATAGATGTTCCATGTTGCTACCCTTAGCCTTTCCCTATTGCTTACCGTCTCTGGATGATGGTCTGGTGTCACCTGCAGCACATGACTACCCCTACCGAACAAGGTGTTGTTCTGTTGATTAGACTCAACCCCATTCACGCTGTTGTCTGGTTCCTTTCTTTTGTTTCTTTCCATGATTGACTAGGCAAAAATTTCAACAGTGGTTTGCTGTTGCCTTCTGTTGCCGCAGTGCTCATCTAACTAGAGCATTTGACCTCTACTGGCGTTTCCAATTGGGAATCATACACTAGACGTCGCCCAACCTTTGCTGTTGTTGTACAAAGACAATCCTCCACCAAAACTTGGAATCCATCTCCCTGCTGCTGGAGACTTCAGTGATTTTAGATGACACCACCACGATTGGTCTGGTTATTTTTCTGGCACCAAACACTCACCATAGACAGAGCTCCTTCAGCAAGACAGGGTGCACCCAGACCTAAGCCCAACGTGAAGGTGGAGTTGTCTTGGGTGGTAGAAGCTATATAATCGCTATTGGCATTTCCTGATATTTAGTCTGGACCCAACCACCCTATACACCCCATCAACCTGATATTAAGAGTAAATCAGGAAGTCAATCTTTAAGAAGAATAATTTTATTACTTTCAGTTGGAGATGTGTGCATATTGGTTTTGACTACTTCTGGTAAGCTGGCTATAACCTCAGATATGAAAAATGGGCTAAAACTTCCAGAAATCATGCATCATGCTACATACTGAAGCACAGGTTGCATTTGATGATATATGTGGCATGATACGTAACTCTGTTGCGGCTGTGGAAATGTGATTGGCGTTGGATGAGTCAGTGAGCATATGGAAATGCATGGGGAATTTTCACTGAAGATAGGACCTTGAACATGAACAGTTACTTGAACATAGCATTCCATGAAATAAATCTTCAAACCTTAAGACATCAGGAAAATTATGCAACAGCTTCAGCCTGATAAAGCATCTGGCTCTGACCAGCTTCCAACTAGGGTCTTAAAGGAATGCAGTGCAGAACTTGCAAGTCCTCTCTGCCGCCTCTTCCAGCTATGCTTCTCGAGTGGTGTATTTCCAGAACAATGGAAAATAGCATCAGTAACACCAGTACACAAAAGGAATTCCAGAGCTGATCCTACAAATTACCACCCCATATCCTTACTCAGTGTCATCAGCAAGGTAATGGAAGCAGCAGTCCACAAACAAGTTCAGAACTACCTACTCCATTACAACTTAATTTCAAGTAGGCAGTATGGATTTAGACCTGATCACAGTACAGCCGATCTCCTCACCACCTTATCTCAAATGTGGAACACCTTCTTAGACAAAGGTGGAGAAGTGTGCGTCATAGCCTTCGATATCAAAGGAGCACTTGACAAGGTCTGGCATAACGGAATCTGTGTTAAGCTGAGATCCAAAGGAATATCTGGAAAGCTGCTTAGATGGCTGCAGATCCACCTTCATGGACGGACCATCAAAGTTGTTACCTCTGGTCAGGCCTCTGATTCTTCAACCATCAATGCATTTGTACCACAGGGTTCAATACTTGGGCCACTTCTGTTTTCCATCTTTATTGACGACTTGGTTGATGCATGCAGTAACGAGCTATACCTGTACGCTGACAACTCCACACTATTTGCACCAGTTAGAGCAGGAGAGAGTAATACAGTGGCCGCAGGCCTGAATAGGGATCTTGACAGGATGAAAGCCTGGGCAGACGACTGGAATGTCACCTGTGAGCCTACTAAGTGCAAGTCGATGGTGATGTCTAGGAAGAGGAATCCATCTAACCCCGATCTGTATCTTGGGAACGGCAAGCTGGATTTAAAGAAGGAGCTAGTAACCCTTGGTGTTAATATTGACAGCAAGTTGGTGTGGGATAAGCACCTTTCCACTATTTCAAACAAGGCTGGACAAAGGATGGAGCTCTGCGGAATGTAGCATCCAAACTAAACAAAGGGCAGAGCCATGGTTTACAAAGCCCAGGTACAAAGTATCATGGAGAATGCTTGCTTATCATGGATGAGTGTCCTCAACCAGCTTGATTCCATTCAAAGAAAGGCTCTCAGGATTATAGGTGTAGATGAAGCCACAGCTCATGAGAAGCTAGCAATCAGTAGCTTACACCACATACGACAGGTTGCTGCAGGTTTCTGCAGCTACTGTGCTACACAAAATGCACACCAGCCACAGCCCTGCAGACCTTCGCGCCATTCTGCCTTCATCTCATGAGAGACGGCGCACCACATGATCAAGTTTATCTATGCCTGCTCATGCTGTTTCTATGCCTGATGGGAGAACCTACACACTGGATAGAAGCTTCCTTCACTGTGCTGTCAGAATTTGGAACAGACTTCCAGATGCTGTGGTTGGAAACATCTGCGACGATGGGGTCCAAGCCTTCAAGAGACAAGTGCACAAACACCTATCATCTCTGGGAGGGAAGTCACATGCTTCTTCATAAGCTATCATGAAAGGGACCAGGATGGCAATGCTTGGTTGATGGTAGGTAGGGTTAATACCTGACTTTCAAGAGCACTTGTGAGTTATGTTCCAGCTGGACTTAGTTCTTAAGCTACTGGAGAACAGTACGGAAAGACCAGGTGCTGCTTTCTCCCAGTAGGGATTAGCTTTTAGTTCCAAGTCCTCCTGCCATGTTTTGTCACCCTGCAACCTTATCCTTCAATCTCTTTGAATTATAGAGGACAGCATGTGTATAAATGTCTCTCTCCAGCAGATCTCATCATGATCATCATGACTCCAGTATTTCTACTATTCTTTAATATTTCTTAATAGTACACATGACTTTTTTTTAATGTTCTATCGCTGAGCAGCAGTGAACCATCTGATTGACCTATCAGAGTTCTCTTTGAGAAGTAGTTGACTTGATCAGCATTTCTGATCTGGCTATTGTACATGGTTGCACTTAATTAAAAAAAAATGTGACTCAGGAGAAAGGGAGAGAAGAAGAGAGGGAAAGAGAGAGAGAGGGACGGAGAGAGGGATGGAGAAGGAGAGGGAGAGGGAGAGATGGAGAGAGGGAGAGAGGGAGAAGTAGAGGGAGAGGAGAGAGAGAGAGAGAGAGAGAGAGAGAGAGAGAGAGAGAGAGAATACATTGTTAAGACACCGACACATACTGCTTTGAAAAACAGATTTTGATACAATCACATTAGAACCATAACATATGGGTATGATTGAAACAGATCTCAATCAGGAGCAAAATGCAGTGAGCCTTGCTGAGGACAGACAAAGGTCAAGCAGATGTAATCTTCTATCATGATTATCCACCAGATGGATACAAGGATTTCAAAGAATTCTGATAAATCTTTGTTCACAGTGAGGTACCTGGATACGTTTATACGTCTACATGCGCTTTCCAGTTGATTTATTTAAAGAAAAGTGAATCAATCAAATGGCTTGGAAATTAGTCCACATGAATATTTGTCAATGTTTTCTAGTCTTTGAGAATATTGTGGTTTAATTTGCTCTGAGGCTCATATGTGATTTAAAGTATTGAAAATCATGCTATTAGAAAACGATACATGTTAGTAATTTGACTTTGCTGATAAACATTTAATATTATATAAATATTATAAAAATAGCTTCTGCAAATCTGAGATGAAATCTGTAAATGCTCAAAATGGATTTTGTAGCCTGGGGAAAAGTACACACTCAGGACAACAAATACTTTTTTGGGTTTTAATTCCTATATCTGTTTAGATGTTTAAGTGCCAGAAGAGGATCGCAAAACAAAACCAGCTAATTTACAACCAGTTCTTGCCATTACAATCTCAGTTCAACTTTCGATCCACACCCTTGTGCATGGACAGAATTCTGTACGCAGCATAAAAAATACCAGAACTAATATGGTACTAATACGGTAGTGACAATCCTGTAGGAACACAATACAAACAACATTAGAATACTACCCACCCTGCATCTTATACATAACAGTGAAAAATGTAAGTGAATACATCTCATCTAAGACGTACACATGTGCTGAACTTCCGAACAGAGACGAAACATTCACATTACGCAGTTACATGCACAGTCAGTCCCGATACAAGAAAGTTAGACAAAAGGTTCACTTTGGCACAACCTTTACAAGGTATTGCCTGGTAGTTAAATTACAGGAAGACTGACCTACTTGGATGGTGAGGAACTTTGCATAAGCCATGCTACCCAGCGTTGATTTCTTCACTCATGGAAATCTAAAGCATCCACATGTAAAACATGTCAAATTACTGATATTCTCGATTTGCCCACAAGCATAACTGAATTCACATGGATATTGTCAATTAATGCTCACCTTTCCTCACCATGCCCAGTCTCTGGGAGGAACTCAATTCCAACGCTCCACCAGCATCTTCAGCAGAAACAAAATGGTCTCCTCACTATCCCGCACCTGCGTAATGACATCACCGTCTCGCTTAAAGGCACAGATAACTATTCTAGCATTACCTGGATGGATGTCTAAGTATGCTTTTAACAATACTGAATAAGATCTGACAGTCACCTGGTTACATGGGTCAGAGAGTATTTGTGGGAAAAGAAACAGCATTGACTTTACAGTCTAGTTTTAAATTGATGAAATATAGAGCAAACAGAACTTGTTGAATTCAATATTGACACTGAAAAACTGCAACTTATCCAATTGTAAAATAAAGATTGTATCTCAATCTTACATTGGGCAACATTATGCAGTGCAGGAGACCATAGGCAGATAGGATAAGGTGTGAGTAAAACCATATACAATCCTGAGATTTATTTTCTTGTGGACATACTCAGTGATTCACTAACTCCAAGAACCATAATAGGTTGAATGAAAGACTGTACCCGAAGGGGCAAACAACCAATGTGCAAAAGATTGTGCAAATACAAAGGAAAAAAAGAAATATTACTAATAAATGAATAATTGAGAAAATGAGATGAAGAGTCCTTGTGTCTATAGGCTGTGGGAACAGTCCAGTGATGGAGCAAGTGAAGTTGAGTGAAATTATCCCCACAGATTCAAGAGCCTGATGGTTGAGGGAGCGATAACTATTCTTAAACTTGGTGGTGATAGTCCTGAGGCTCCTGTATCTTTCTTCTGATGACAGCAGTGAGAAGAGAGCATGACCTGGGTGGTGTGGGCTCCCTGAAGATGGATGCTGCTTTCCTGCGACAGCAGTTCCATGTGGATGTGCTCATTGGTGGCGAGGGCTTTGCCCATGATGGACTGGGCCTTATCCATTATTTTTGTAGGATTTTCCATTCAAGGGCATTGGTGTTTCACTGTGATATTGTTGTATAAGGTTAGCTTATATACATAGACTGATTTTATATACATAAAGTGATGCTAGGTCACTCTTCTAGGTAGCAACAGGGCATGTGAAAGCACAGCAGAGCAATCACTCTGTCAGTGTAGGTATGAGGTGTGGAGTTTAAGCATAAAGCGGCTGTGCATGGAGGGAATAAAGGGAACCGAGAAAATGTGGTGAAGAGTGGCTGATGTGTTTTTTAGTGGTGGGCGGGGGTTGTGGTGTAGATTAATGGGTGCAGGTGTTGATCTGGTGGGGAAAGTACCAGTTTTTAGAGCCTTGTGGTCCTAGTTTTTGCTGCATAGTCTCTTCGCTGATCGGAATGGGACAAGCAGTCCATAAACAGGGTGAGTGAGATCCTTCATGATATTGCTGGCCTTTATCTGGCACCTTTCTGTATATATGCCCACACCAGTAGGCATGAGGATAACAAAGGGGAGATTACGAGCATGGACAGTATTATGATAGGCAGTCGCTGACTATTGGTGAGTTGCACTCAGAGGAGTCTTGTTGGTCAGCGCTAGGAAGCAGCTTCAGCCCAAACTGGTCATAGGAGGAACACCTCTAATCAATAATGATCAGCTAAGGTGGAGAACATGGTTGAAGTAAAATGTAATAGATGTAAGAGCATTTTTATGTATAACAGAATATTCAATTAAAAGATCTTGTCTAATAAAATCTCAAACTGGAGATCTTAAGAGGGTCAGAGGGTGGTAAAGAGTCAGTTACTGCACCACCAGCATAAATATTGAATCTTCCTGTATTATTATTATTATTATTATTACTATTATGCCATTGCAACAGAGTATACAATTTACACTGCAGCAACGTGCCAAGGAACTTCCAACACCTCATTCCAATTTAGAGAACTTTTTGAACAATATTGAACAGAATGAACTGTTTCATCATATTGCTAGCTGTTTGAAGATCTGGTGAATTAGACCCATTCTTTTTGCCTCAGAAACTGCAAAATTTCCTATTTCTAAGAAGTTATCTAATTCTCCCTCGGAAGTAATTTATTTCTCTGCTTCATCCGTCCTTTTGTGCAACTGATTCCATCTTAACAACTTTTTGTGTAAAAATCCCAACCCTTCCCATTCCTTTTTGGCTTTCAACACTACTCAATTGTAGAAGCAAACACTTCCCTGATCTCTATCCAAGTAGCTGTTTGCTCTAGCACTGGATCATTGCACATTTTCCTTTATTTTAAAGAAAACAATCTCATTTGTTTATGACTTACTGAAACACGTTCACCTAGAAATTCATGCCCAATCAGTAGTGTTGAAAACACATGTCATTTGGCATAGTGCACTGTTTCCACAACACAGAGAATTTGGAATATATTTCAGATTTCTTTTCAGTTGATTTATTGTTTCTTCTTTATAATTGCACAGTTAGAGAAGTAGGGATGCCAAGCAGGATAATTGAAATCTCCTCTTGCAGGATGTAGGAAGGCAAGGAGACCTCCAGTCTCCCTGGCGACTTCACCTGCATGAAGCGCATCCAACTGCAGCTTCTAATAATCCATATTACAAAGTTGGAACTGGAGATAAAAGAACTCTGGATCATTTGGGAGGCTGAGGGGATGATCGGTAGAATATATAGAGAGGAGCTTGCACCCAAGGTGAAGGACACAAAAAACTGAGTGACAGTCAGGAGAGAGCAAGTGGTTAAACAGTACGTGCAGAGCACCCCTGTGGCCATTCCTCTAAGCAACTTTGGATACTGTTGGGGAGTCGAGCGAATGACCTAACAGAGGAAAGCCATGGTGGTCTGGTTTCTGGCACTGAGTCTGGCTCTGTTCCTCAGAAGGGAAAGGGGGAGAAGAGGCAAGCTGTGGTGATAGGCATTCGTTAGTTAGGGGAACAGAAAGGAGGTTCAGTGGAAGAGAACAAGATTCCCACATGCTAGTGAGGCCAGAAATAGGAAGATCATACAGTTTAACACATGGCTAACAAATTGGTGTAGGAGGGAGAGCTTCAGATTTTTGGATCACTGGGCTAGCTTCCAGGGAAGGTGAGACCTGACCTGTACAGAAGAGACAGTTTGCACCTAAACTGGAAGGGATCAAATATCCTAACGGGAAGGTTTGCTAGTACTGCATGGGGGGGGGGGGGGGGATGGGGGGTTGGGCTGTAAACTAGATTTATAAGGGGATGGAAGTGAGATCAATATCCTGAGCTGCACATATTTCAATGCAAGAAGTATTGTAGGGAAGGCAGATGAGCTTAGGGCATGGATAAACACATGGAATTATGATATTGTAGCCATTAGTGAGTCTTGGTTGCAGAAGGGTCAGGACTGGCAGCTCAATATTCCAGTCTTCCATTGTTTTAGACGTGATGGAGCAGGAGGGATTAAAGGGAAAGATGTGGCGTTACTAGAGAATATGTCACGACAGTCTTCAGTCAAGACAAAATGGAGAGCTCATCTAGTGAGACATTAGGGGAGGAACTGAGGAATAAGAAAGGTATGATCATGTTAATGAGGTTGTATTCTAGACCACCCAATAGTCTACAGGATTTAGAGCAACACATTTGTAGAGAGATCGCAGACTGTTGAAAGAAACATAAGGTTGTTATAGGAGGTGATTTTAGCTTTCCACCTATTGACTGGGACTCCCATACTGTACAAGGACAATGGGATAGAGTTTATCAAATGAGTTCAGGAAAGTTTTCTTAATCAGTACATAGAAGTCCCAACGAGAGAGTGTGTGATACTTGAACAACAGGAAATCTGCAGATGCTGGAAACTTAAGCAACACACATCAAAGTTGCTGGTGAACGCAGCAGACCAGGCAGCATCTCTAGGAAGAGGTGCAGTCGACGTTTCAGGCCGAGACCCTTTGTCAGGACTAGCTGAAGGAAGAGTGAGTAAGGGATTTGAAAGTTGGAGGGGGAGAGGGAGATCCAAAATGATAGGAGAAGACAGGAGGAGGAGGGATGGAGCCAAGAGCTGGACAGGTGATTGGCAAAAGGGGATACGAGAGGATCATGGGACAGGAGGTCCGGAAAGAAAGACAAGTGGGGGGGGTACCCAGAGGATGGGCAAGAGGTATATTCAGAGGGACAGAGGGAGAAAAAGGAGAGTGAGAGAAAGAATATGTGCATAAAAATAAGTTACAGATGGGGTATGGGCGGGAAGGTGGGGCATTAGCGGAAGTTAGAGAAGTCAATGTACATGCCATCAGGTTGGAGGCTACCCAGACGGAATATAAGGTGTTGTTCCTCCAACCTGAGTGTGGCTTCATCTTTACAGTAGAGGAGGCCGTAGATAGACACGTCAGAATGGGAATGGGATGTGGAATTAAAATGTGTGGCCACTGGGAGATCCTGCTTTCTCTGGCGGACAGAGCGTAGATGTTCAGCAAAGCGGTCTCCCAGTCTGCATCGGGTCTCGCCAATATATAAGAGGCCACATCGGGAGCACCGGACACAGTATATCACCCCAGTCGACTCACAGGTGAAGTGTTGCTTCACCTGGAAGGACTGTTTGGGGCCCTGAATGGTGGTAAGGGAGGAAGTGTAAGGGCATGTGTAGCACTTGTTCCGCTTACACGGATAAGTGCCAGGAGGGAGATCAGTAGGGAGGGATGGGGGGGACAAAAGGACAAGGGAGTTGCGTAGGGAGCGATCCCTGCGGAATGCAGAGAGAGGCGGGGAGGGAAAGATGTGCTTAGTGGTGGGATACAGTATATCACCCCAGTCGACTCACAAGTGAAGTCCCACCACAGGAGAAGCCAGAGTGGTAGTAGATGATTGTCTCTCTAACTGGAGGTCTGTAGATACAGGACTGCCACAGAGACTGGTGCTGGGTTCATTGTTGTTTGTCATCTATATCAACAACCTGGATGATAATGTGGTTAATTGGATCAGCAAATTTTCAGATGACACCAAAAATTAGGGTGTAGTGCACAGCAAGGATAACTATCAAGACTTGAAGCTGCATCTGGTCCAGCTGGAAAAATGGGCTGAAACATGGCAGATGGAATTTAGTACAGACAAGTGTGAAGGCTACCAGGGTAGGACTTACACGCAGTAACCGACAGGGCACTGAGGAGTGTGGAAAACACAGGGATCTGAGAGAACAGGTCCATAATTTATTGAAAGTGGTATCACAAATAGATAGGTTTGTAAAGAAATCTTTTGGTACATCAGGCTCAATAGGTTTAAGAATTGAGTACAGGAGTTGGGATGTTATGTTGAAGTTGTAAAAGACATTGGTGAAGTCTAGTTTGGAGTATTGCCTTCAGGAAAGGTGTCAGTAAGTTTGAAAGAGTACAAAAATATTTACAAGCAAGTTGCTGGATCTTGAGGACCTGAGTTATAAGGAAAAATTGAACAGCTTAGAACTTTATTCCCTTAAATGTAAAAAATTGAAGGGAGATTTGATAGAGGAATACAAAATTATGAGAGGTATAGATAGGGTAAATGTAAGCAGTCTTTTTCCACTGAAGTTGGGTGAGACTACAATAGAGATCATGGATTAAGAGTGAAAGCTGAAACATTTAGGGGGAACATGAAGGAAACCATAAGACATAGGAGGAGAATTAGGCTATTTGGGACATCAAGTCTGCGGCAATATTCAATCATGGCTGATCCTTTTTTCACCTGCTCGCCCCACTCCCCAGCCATCTCCCCATAACCTTTGATGCCATGGCCAATTAAGAACCTACCAATCTCCACCTTAAATACACCCAATTACCAGGCCTCCACAACTGCCTGTGGTAACAAATTCCACAAATTCACCAACCCTTGGTTAAAGAAATTTCTCTGTATCTCTATTTTGAATGGATGCCCCTCTATCCTGAGGCTGTGCCACCTTGCCCTAGAACCCTCCTCCCACCACCACGGGAAACATCCTTTCCACATCTACTCTATCTGGGCCTTTCCATATTTGGAAAGTTTCACAGAGTCCCCCCCCCCCCGCCGCCCCTGCAATCCTTCTAAATTCCAGTGAGTACAGGCCCAGAGCCATCAAATGTTCCTCATATACTAACCTTTTCATTCCTGGAATCACCTTGTGAACCTCTAAACCCTCTCCAGTGCCAGCACATCTTTTCTTAGATAGAGAGACCAAAACAATTCACAATACTCAAGGTGAGGCCTCACTAGTGCCTTATAAAGCCTCAGCATCACATCTCTGCTCTTATATTCTAAACCTCTTGAAATGAATGCTAACATTACATTTGCCTTCCTCAGCACTGCCGCGAATAAGCAGGTTAAATGGTTCGCCACAGACTAGGTCAGCCAAAGAGCTTGATTCTATGGCTTTCTGCCTCTGAAGAGCATATATCACAACTGTGAAGGATTAATTCCTAAGCAAGATTGAAGAGTAAATCTTGACAGACCAAAGAGCGACTTAAATCAATGTATCTGATAAATGAAAGGGCATTTATAGTCATTAGTTCTAAACATGTATTTCTAGTAATAGAAAAATAACTAGTGTTGCCTATTTCACTAAAATCAAAATTTTGTAAAATTTAAAAACAAGAATATTATAAAACATTCAAATAATGATTGAGAAATCACCCAAAAGAACACGAGTTCAGAGGTGAAAAGTGCAATGAACAAGACAATAAAGAAACAAACATGAAAAAATCTGCAGATGCTGGAAATCCGAGCAACACACACAAAATGCTGGAGGTACTCAGCAGGCCAGGCAGCAGCTATGGGAAAGAGCAAACATTTGATATCTGGGGCTGAGACCCTTCAGCAGGATTGGAGAAAAAAAGACGAGGAGAATAGCTAGAAGGTGAGGGAAGGGGAGGGAGGAACACAAGTTGATAGGTGAAACCAGAAGTGGGAGGGATGAAATAAAAAGTTGGGAAGTTGATTGGTGAAAGAGATACAGGGCTGGAGAAGGAGGAATCTAATAGGAGATGACAGAAGGCCATGGAAGAAAGAAAGGAGGAAGGAGCACCAGAGGTAGGCTACGGGCAGGCAGAGAGGGAAAAGGGGATAGGAAATGGTGAAGGGGGGGGTGGGCCTTTACCAGAAGTTCGAGAAAGCGATGTTCATGCCATCTGGTTGGAGGCTACCTAGATGGTACGTAAGGTGTTGCTCCTCCAACGTGAGTGTGGCCTCATTGAGACAGTAGAGGAGGCAAAGCATAGACATATTGGAATGGGCATTGGAAGTGGAATTAAAAAATGTAGCCACTGGGAGATACCACATTTTCTGGCGGATGGAGAATAGGTGCTTGGCAAAGTGGTCTTCCAATCCACATCAGGTCTCACCAATGTACAGGAGGCCACACTGGGAGCACTGGACACAGTATATGGCTCTAACAGACTTACAGGTGAAGTGTTGTCTCACCTAGAAGGACAGTTTGGGGCCCTGAATTGTAGTAAGGGAAAGAGGTGTAGGGATAGGTGTCGCATTTGTTCTGCTTGCAAGGGTAGATGCTGAGAGGGAGATCAGTGGGGAGGGATGAATGGATAAGGTAGTCACCTAGGGAGTGATCCTCGCAGAAAGCAGAAAGTGGGTAGCAGGGAAAGATGTGCTTGGTGGAGGGATCCCATTGGAGATGGTGGAAGTTACACAGACTTATGCGCTGGAAGTGGAGGCTGTTGGGGTGGTAAGTGATGACAAGAGGAACCCTATTCCTGGTAGGGTCACAGGAGGATGGTGTGAGAGCAGACATGGAGTGAAGTGGAAGATATGCAGTTGAGGGCAGCATTAATGGTGGAGGAAGGGAAGCCCCATTTTTTTGAAGAAGGACTGTTAGGTACAGTCCAAGAGGAGGAATAGTCCAGGTAGCTGTGAGTGTCTGTTGGGTTTATAATAGACATCAGTAAATAAACTGTTTCCAGAGAAAGAGATAGAAAGATGGAGAAAGAGGAAGAAGGTGTCAGAAATGGACTAAGTAAATTTGAGGGCAGGGTGGAAGTTGGAGACAAAGTGGATAAGGTCAACAAATTCCACATGGGTGCAGGAAGCAGCACTAAAGCAGTCATGAATTTAGTGTAGGAAAAGTGGGGAGCAACCACCAGTCATCAAAGTTGCTGGTGAACGCAGCAGGCCAGGCAGCATCTCTAGAAAGAGGTACAGTCAATGTTTCGGGCTGGAACCCTTCATCAGGACTGAAGAGGGAAGGGGCACAGGCCCTCTAAAGAAGGTGGGGGGAGGGTGGGAAGGAGAAGGCTGGTAGGTTCCAGGTGAAAAACCAGTAAGGGGTAAGACAAAGATAACTTCCGGTAATTCCCTCCCCCTCCCTTCCTCTATCCCTATGTCACTCTGCCCCCTCCCCCAGCTGCCTATCACCTCCCTCATGGTTCCGCCTCATTCTACTACCCATTGTGTTTTCCCCTATTCCTTCTTCACCTTTGCTGCCTATCACCTCCCTGCTTCCCCTCCCCCACTCCTTTATCTTTCACCTTACTGGTTTTTCACCTGGAACCTACCAGCCTTCTCCTACCCACCCTTTGGATTTCCAGCATCTACAGATTCTCTGTTGTTTGTCAGTAGTAGTTGAATGAAAACACCGGATCTTCTAAGTATCGCTTTAAACCTCATTGAAATATTTAGCCCTGCAATGTACCTTGCAAATAATGAAGGTTTGGATGTAGATGTGAAGATTGATGAAGCTAATGAGGCAATCAAGGCTATAAAAAGGATCAGCAGCTGGTCTAGAGAGCCTCTGTACAAACGGCTTTAAAACAGTAGACCAGGATATGTTTGCGGCATACTCTTCCTTCTGGATCAAATGTAAAATGATTCCACGAAGTCTCAAAAGGTAGCCATTCAGTCTTTATTCCCAGGCAACAAACAAAATGATGGAGGAAATCAACAGGTTATGTAGCATCTGTGGAGAGAAATGGATAGCTGATGTTTTGAAGGGTCTTGACACAAAACATCAGCTGTCCATTTCTAAACTTAAGAGATTCTGCTTGAAAACCAGACCACCAAACATAAAGTGCTGAAGGAACTCAGCTGGTCAGGCAGCTTCTAGACAAATAAATAGTCAAAGTTTTAGGTCCATTTCCCTCCACAGATGCTGCTAGACCCATTGAATTCCTCCAGCATTTTGTTTGTTGCTCCAGATTTGGCATCTGCAACCTCCGAATGTCCTTATTTGGTAACCCCAATAATCTTAAACAGTATAGACAACTAGTGGCCAAAAGCAATAGGACCATAATTCTAAGGACTTTTACAAAGATAATAGAATTGACAGTTGACGCAATTAATGATCAACAAAACATTTTTACAGGTGTCCTGTCTGTAACCAAAATGTAATGATTTAAGCTAATTTACTGTCTGTAAACAAAAAGATTTTTAAGGATTTTGCAACTGTTTTTAGAGACCTTGTTAAAAGATTTTGATTCAGTGGGGCATAGAATAATTAGCAGTATGTAGAGTGTGATTCTAGATCTTTCTATAGAATCTCTTTCAATCATTGAGGATAGTAAGGGCAAAAATAACACTATTGTATACATCAAAACGTCTTCAACATGAACAAATCTGACTTCTGGAACTCACTAATTTCTGACAAATTGTGAGGTTCTTCACTCTATCAATTATAGCTCTTCAAGCTAATGGATAGGAGGAGTTTAGACTTTAGAGGAGATATGAGCCAAATGTAGGCAAATGGGATTAGCTTGATGGCCAAAGGGCTTTTTCCATGTTGAAAGATTAAAGAGATTCTTTATACAGTAATTTCAGTTTTGTTTCTCACATATACTGTACATTGAAACATCCAGTGAAATACAGTCAATGACAAACAGAATCTGAGGATATACTGGGGAAAGCCTCTAAGTAGCACCATGCTTCCAGCGCCAACATAGCATGCCCACCACTTACTAACCTTAACTGTTACATCTTTGGAACGTGAGTGGAAACCAGAGCACCCGGAGAAAATCCGCACTGTAATAGGGAGAAAATATGAACTGAAGTATTACCTTCTGATTCTGAAATAGCTCACTGTTAGGGCATATCTTGGAATTTGAGTAGATAGCAAATATTAACTTCAGCCACTAATTTCAGCAACCAGTCTTTAGATCAGAACGTGGTTTATAGATTAAATTTAAGATGCAGCCCTGGACAATAGTTTTCTGGAGCTGTAGACATTAGTTAATTGAAAAACCAGGTAATGCTGATTAACATTCATTTTGGATGTCTGGAGTGCAGGTGTGAAGAAGGAGGTGTGGAAACTATATGTAATTCAAAGGAAGCATTGTAGACACATTGTAACAATAGAATTGTCCTTTGAACTTTAGCATATAAAATTTCATGTAATATTGGGCCAAACAGGTCTGTTCCTCCAGAGAGTGTTTCATTTTGTTGAATAAAAAACTACTTTTATATCTAACAGCTGTGTCTTCCTGGTGACTTTGTTCACATTACAACGTTTACCACCACCTCCTTGACTGCAATAACACATAGTCATAAGCCACATGTTTGACCAGAAATGTTCACATTTTACATACAGTTATATGGAAAGACATCAAGTTTAATTTGAAATGACTTGTGTTGAATATTTTGGGCAATCGAATGTTAGATTCAACTGTTTGAGGGAACTTAGCTGTCAAGGAAAAAACAGACAGTCGGAGTTATTTTTACTTCAGATAATTATCCACTAATTACAGAAACAGAGCAATTATGAGTGAAAATCTATATTTAAGCTGAATGCAATTAAATCATTAATGTGATTATGAAACATAGAGGCAATCTGCCCCATGACAAACAGGTCTCAATGTAGGATAAATTGTGTGTTTTATGATTCTCTAGGACTTTGCAATCATGTTCAGGATGGTAATGAATAAGTCTATTGACTCCTTGAGACTTAATCTGCAGACTCTGAACTGTGAGCTTGTACACAGAGGATGCAGTCAATTGTCTCTGAAGAAATATCAAAACTTGGTTTAAATTGATGCCTCACATTCCCTCTAAAGCATTTCACATCCAATGATCTATAATAATTTGACATTATCAGTCTTTCGGCAAATATGTTGCACAGCCTGCACACAATGCATTATAAATGAATGAATGAATGAATAACCATCAACAGAGCTGGCATAAATGAGGATGAGTATTGGCCAGGAAGGCAAATGCTTATCTGGAGCTTTTAATGTTGCCATGAATACTTTAACTCATATGGATGGGGATGGGTTGAGAGGGATCAGGTCAGGATTCCCTCTTGATCTATCCATAAGTACCCTCGGCACAAATGTTGTACATTTTCATTTTTGTAAAAGGTGTCAATCAGAATTATTCAACTTCCTTGTAGTACTTGAATCTATTTCTTACTGTCTCAAATAACATTTTGATGACTGAAGAAACTGGCACTGAAATATATGCTGTATTTGAAAGTGGTTACTTTAAAAATGATTTTCCATTAGAATTTCTTATTTTACTAAATACAAGAGAGTGTGTCACCAGCAGATAGCATTACGTTTGCTCTTTCTAATTTTAGGACAACCGATTTGTTTATAACATAGCAGATAAATTCAACAATTATCATTTGAGAATCTTCAATCTATTTGAATATTTTTGTATATAGTGAGTACATCAACCAACTAGACTGATTCATTCCAACTTCCATTCTGGTCAGGCAATACTTAAAGGAATACAAGCAATGTAATATTTGTTATGTGGAGTGATCCGATACAGTGCTTAAGGGACCAAACAACCATAGATCTCCATTAAATTGACAATTGCGTAACATCACAAGAAGATAATTTTTGTTTTAAAGCTCTAGTACATATGGCCAACCTTTTATATTACTGTGAAATTTGATACAAGCTTGCAACCTGGCAACTCATACCTGTACTGACAAATGCCTTTTGATCCATTATATACTTTACACTGAAGTGTCACTGTTGGTCCCTGAATCCAAATTTATTTATAGTCATAGATAAGGTGAAAACAGGTCTTTTGATCCAACTTATCCTTGAATATTGTGATTCCTATCTATGCTCATTTCATTTTCCTATCTTTGCCCAAATTCCTCTATTCCTTTCCTATTAATGTACTGTACCTGAATGAAAGCTTTTTAGATGTTGATATCACATCTGATTCTACCAGCCCCAGGCTTGCTAACACGTTGGCATGGTCATTGGTATTCAATCAAGGACCATGATGTCCAGCTGCTCACCCTCAGAATGTTTGGCAGCTAACCCAAATTCGTTTGTCAGTTGCAGATAATTTTGCTTGTTCCTGTACTTAGTGAATCCCCTATAATTATTGTGCTTACAGTTTTCCTCCTTCTCTCTTGTTAAAAGGAGCTTTCCCTGGTGCTGTGACCCTGGCTTTGGCTGCACTCCCAGTGCAACACTGATCCTCACCAACATACAGTTTTGACTACGTCAAGCAGTTAGATATGTTCAGGGGACTCCACCAGTGTCTGCCTGGTCAATCAAAGTGTGGCTGTACTTATGTGGTAATTATATCCGGGAGCATGCTACTCACAGAACTCTCAGAATTATGGAGTCATACAACAGGGAAATAAACGAGAATTTAACCCAGTTTTCCCATGCCAATCAAGCGACTTTCATTTGCCCTTGTATGATCTATATTGCTCTAAATCCATAGTAACCATGTGCCTGCTGAAATACCTTTTAAATGTTGCTATCGTGCTTGCCTCAACCACATCCTCTGGCAGCTTGTTCAATATATGTAGCATTCTTAGTCACCCCTTAGGTTCCTATTAAATCTTTTCCTTCTCATCTTTAACATATAGTATGCTCTTCATTCTCCAACCCCAGAAAAGAGCTGCACCCATTTGCACTATCTATGCCCCTCATGGTTTTATGCATATCTGTAAGGCTCCTCAGTATCCTACACTCCAAGAAATAAAGTTGTGATCTGCTGAACCTCTCCCTATAACTCAGTCCCTCAACCCCTGGCAACATCCTCATAAACTTTTCTATACTCTTTCCAACTAGCTGGCTTCTTTCCTATAGCATAGAAATTAAAACCCAACATCATACTCTTAGTTTGGCAATATGGAATAAGTTCACACATTCAAATCAAAAGTGATGTCACTGGAGTATTATCAGATTTGTCCCCAAATGAGTTTTAAGTAACCAGTTGTATTAATTGACAGAAGCTTGTCATGCTGATTTTTAAAATGCCAAGTCTCAGCCAAACTGCTGCTTAAGTTTCACAACCTATGGCTTGAACTGCTCCTGCTGATACAAATTTGATTTTTGCGGCCACTAGAAAAGTTTTCACACAAGACAGAAATGTCATTTCAACTATTCCACCAGGCCTCTATTTATCAGTCAAATTATATTAGTTGGGGTTTCAGATGATAATTGGTATTTATTGTTTTTAATAACTTGCTTTTGTTCTCATATTTTCAGACCATATTTCTTTACAACAGAACAGGCCATGTGGTCCACAGAGTCCATGTTTACTCTCAAAGTAATCTCATCAATCCCATTCCACCACTATTCCCTACAAGTTATTTGTCACACGTGTCCATTAGCACTTCTTAGTTTCCTCTAGCCGCCACCTACACTAAGGGGTAGTTTACAGTACCTAATAACCAGCATGTAAAATGTCATGTAATATTGGGTCAAACAGGTCTCTTCCTTCAGAGAGTGTCTCATTTTGTTGAATAAAAGACTACTTATATATCTAACAGCTGTGGGAGGAAAACAAAGCACTCAGAGAAAGACCCTAACAGCCAGTGGGGGATCTTGCAAAGTCAGTGGATATGTCACTGGAGGTCAGAATTAAACCCGGATCGCTAGAGCTATAATGGACTATTTCAGATGACAGTTAAGAGTGCGCCTGGAGTTACATTTCACTCAGACTGGTTAAGGACAGCAAGATCGCTCTGCTATAGGACATGGATGGACAAACTGGATTAACTTTTAAGACAGTTCAAGCACATCTGTGGTCATCATTACCAAATCTTCTTGTTTTGTCCAAGTTTCAGATTATTACTTCATAATTAGAATAAGAATCAGTATTAATTTACTACCACTGAGGCATATAAGTCCAAAATACATGGGAGCAGAATTAGGCCATTGGGCCAATTGAGTATGCTCCGCCATTCCATCATGGCTGATTTATTGTCCCTCTAAAACACAGTCTCCTGCCTTTAATGGCCTGATTTATCAAGAACATATAAACCTCCACTTTAAATATACCCAATGATTTAGCCTGTAGAGCCATCTGTGGCAATGACTTCCTAGCTAAAGACATTTTTTTCTCATTTCTGTTCTAAATGGATGTCCCTCAGTGGCTTTGCCCTTTGATATTAGCCCCTCTCCCCCACACCCCCCATTTTAGGAAACATCCTTTCTACATCCACTTCATTCAGACATTTCAATATCCGATAGGTTGCAATGAGATTTCACGCCCCCGCCTCAACCACTTGTCTAAATTCCAGCAAGTAAAGGGCCAAGGCTATCAAACACTTCTCATATATTAACCCTTCCACTCCTGGGATCATTCTTATGAAACTCCTCTAGACCCTCTCCAATGCCAGCACATCAAAGCACATCCTTTCTTCAATAAGGTGTCCAGAATTGCTCATAATACTCCAAGCGCTATCTGATCAACGCCTTATAAAACCTGAGCATTACAGCCTTGATTTTGTATTCCCTACTTCCTCAGCACCATCTGTCCCTCCACCTATCCTCGTATCATCCACAAAGTTTCCTTCATTCCTTCATCCAAATCATCGATATACTACGTGAAAAGAAATGGTCCCAATATTGATCCCTGTGGCACAGCACTAGTCAACAGCAGCCACCCAGAAAAGGCCATGTTTCCTAGTCTTTGCCTCCTGCCAGTCAGCTAATCTTTTTTCCATGCTTGTACCTTTCCTGTAATACCATGAGCTCTTATCTTGTTAAGCAGCCTCATGTGTGGCACTTCGCCAGAGGCATTCTAAGAATCCAAATAAACATCCACTAACTCTTCATTGTCTATCCTGCTTGTTATTTCCTCAAAGAATTCCAACAGATCTGTCAGGCAAATTTTCCCCCTTAGAAAACCATGCTGATTTTGGCCTATTTTATCATGTGCCTCCAAGTACCCTGAAACCTCATCCTTTATAATAATAGACTCCAACAGCTTTCGAACAACTGAAGTCAAGCCAACTGGCCTGTAATTTCTTTTCTTCTGCCTTCCTCCCTTCTTAAAGTGTGGAGTGATGTTTGCTATTTTCCACTCATCAGGAACCATTCCAGAAACTAGTGTCTCTTGAAAGATCATTAATAATGCCTCCCCAATCTCTTCAGCTACCTATTTCGGAACTCTGGAGTGTATTCCATTTGGTCCAGGTGATTTATCTACCTTCAGGATTTTCATCCTCCCAAGCACTTCCTCCATAGTGAAAGCAACAACACTCACTTCAGCCCCCTGAAACTCACAATTCTGGCATTCTGCTAGAGTGTCTTCCACAGAAAAGACTGATGCAAAACACTTATTAAGTTCGTCTGCTATTTCTTTGTCTCTCATTGCTATCTCTCCACTTTCATCTCTCTTTCACTTTTTACATATCTGAAAATACTTTTTGTATCCTCTTTTATACTATTGGCCAGCTTACCTTTATATTTCATCTTTTCTCTCTTTATGTTTTTTTGGTTGCTTTTGATATCTTTTCTCTATCTTCTATCCTCTATCTTTCTACTAATTTTTGCCACATTATGCCCCCTCTTTAGCTTTTATGCTGTCCTTGACTCCCCTTGTCAGCAACGGGTGCCTCGTCCCCTGGTCAGAATACTGCTTCATCTTGGGGATACATTATTCCTGTGCTTTCTGAATATCCCCCATAAACACCAGCAACTGCTGTCTTGTCATCATCAATGCTTATGACCCCTTCCAGTCAGATTTGGCCAGCTGCTGTCTCATGCCTCTGCAATTCTCTTTACTCAACTGTAATACTGATAAATTTTATTTTCTCTTCTTCACAAACTGCAGGGTGAATTCTATCATATTACGATCACTGGCTCCTAAGGTTTCCTTTACCTTACACTTCCTAATTAAATATGGGTCATTACAGAATACCCAATCCCAAAATGCCATCCCCAATTAGTATAAATGCCCTTTCTTGGGATCCGGCACCAACCAGATTTTCCCAATCTACCAGCATATTGAAATCCCTATGACGATTGCAACACTGTCCTTTTTTGCATGCCTTTTCTATCTCCCGTTGTAATTTCTATCCCACATCCTGGGTACTGTTAAGAGGCCCTTATGTAACTCCCATCAGGGTCTATTTACCCTTGCAATATCTTAACTCTACCCACAAGGATTTTATGTCACCTTTTTCCAAGGATTTGAACTTAATTTTTTTACTAATAGAGCCATCACATCCCATCTGCCTACCTGCCTGTTGATACCATGTGTATCTTTGGATGTTAAGTTCCAAACTATGATCTTCCTTCAGCCACAACCCAGAAATTTGCACAATATCATATCTGTCAATCTCTAATTGCTCTACAAGATCATTTACTTTATTCTGTATATTGTGTGCATTCAAATATAACCACTTCAGTCCTGTATTCATCAGTCTGGCTCACTGTTACACTCTAACTCATCCTTCTAACAGTAATTTTGCTCTAACACCTGCCTGTCATTCCTCATAGCCTCACTATACACTACATCTAGTTAGAAACATAGAAACATAGAAAACCTACATCACAATACAGGCCCTTCGGCCCATAAAGCAGTGCCGAACATTTCCTTACCTGAGAAATTACCTAGGGTTACCCATAGACCTCTATTTTTCTGTGCTCCATATACCTGTCCAGGAGTCTCTTAAAAGACTCTATCGTATCCGCCTCCACCACTGTCACCGGCCGCCAATTCTACACACTCACCACTCTCTGCGTAAAAAACTTACCCCTGATATCTCCTCTGTACATACTTCCAAGCACGTTAAAACTGTACTGTCTCATGCTAGCTATTTCTGCCCTGGGAAAAAGCCTCTGACTATCCACACAATCAATGACTCTCATCATGTTATACACCTCTATCAGGTCACCTCTCAACCTCCGTCGCTCCAAGGAAAAAAGGCTGAGTTCATTCAATCTATTCTCATAAGGCATGCTCTGCAATCCAAGCAACATCCTTGTAAGTTTCCTCTGCACCCTTTCTATGGTTTCCACATCCTTCCTATAGTGAGGTGACCAGAACTGGGCACAATACTACAAGTGGGGTCTGACCAGGGTCCTATATAGCTGCAACATTACCTCTCCGCTCCTAATCCCACTATTGATGAAGGCCAATGCATCATATGCTTTCTTAACCACAGAGTCAACCTGCGCAGCAGCCTTGAGTGTCCCATGGACTCAGACCCCAAGATCCCTCTGATCCTCCACACTGCCAAGAGTCTTACCATTAATACTATATTCTGCCATCATATTTGACCTACCAAAATGAACCACCTCACACTTATCTGGGTTGAACTCCATCTGCCACTTCTCAGCCCATTTTTTCATCCTATCAATGTCCCACTGTAACCTCTGATAGCCCTCCACACTATCCACAACACATCCACCCTAGGTGTCATCAGCAAATTTACTAACTCATCCCTTCACTTCTTCATCCAGGTCATTTAGAAAAATCACGAAGAGTAGGCGTCCCAGAATAGATCCCTGAGGCACAACACTGGTCACTGACCTCAATGCAGAATATGACCCATCTACAACCACTCTTTGCCTTCTGTGGGCAAGCCAGTTCTGGATCCACAAAGCAATGTCCCTTTGGATCCCATGCCTCCTTACTTTTTGTACAGCAACTGCCCCATCCTCAGCCCTCTCACTCCTGTTTCTACACCCCTACCAAATTAGTTTAAACTCTTTCCAGCAGCTCAAGCACACCTGCCCCACAAGGATATTGGTTTCCCTTGGGCTCACCCTTTTTGTACAGGTCATTCCTTTTCCAGAAGATATCACAATGATCCAGAAATCTAAAACCTGCCCCATGCACCCATTTCTCATCCACGCATTTGTCTGCCAAATCATCCTATTCTTAACTTTACTGGCATGTGGCACAGACAGCAATCTAGAGATTACTACCCTTGTCCTAACTCCCCATATTCTCACTTCAGGACCTCCTATCATGTCATTGGTACCAATATGGACCACGACTTCCAGCTGTTCGCCCTTCCCCTTTAGAATGCCATAGACCCAACCTGAGACATCACTGACCCTGGCACCTGGGAGGTAATGTACCATCCAAGAGTCTCTTTCAGGTCCACAGTATCTGCTTTACATTCCTCTAATCATGGAATCCCTATCACTACTGCACACCCCTTTTACCCACTTCCCTTCTAAGCCACAGAGCCAGCCTCAGTCCCAGAGACCTGCTTGCTGCATCTTCCTCTGTGGTATACTTATATTGCATGCAATTTGTTTTGCAGCAGCAGTACAATGCAAAGCCAAGAAATTCTTAACCTTAATTTTACTGATGCTGTAGAGGTCTTGGGTCTTTGGCTCCAGACTTTGGTGTGATTGATAACTCTACTGCACAAAATAACTTGGTACCTGCTAATACCTTTGGCATTCTTTTCCACATACAATAGGATACAGTATTTATCTTTTGAAAAAGAATATTTGGCTGTCTGGATCTAGTCAATATTAAAACAATTCTGACTTTAACAAGTTAACAGCTGTTGACAGAATAGTAACAGATCTCCAAATGTTGAAATGTTGAAACTGACTTCAGGTCAATGCATTCTCTCTCAAAGCAGATTTAATAAACCATTCTAAAGATTTGTGACTCGTTAAAGTGCTTGATGACTACACCATTGCAGTTTTAGAAAAGTTCAAAATGATGACAAAGTATACTAAAGAACTCAGAATTAACCAATGCAGAAATGACCTTTGGAAATATGTGAGTGAACTCTCTCATCCCAGTTTAATTCACAGTAAGCTAAGTTTTACGATGTCTTAAAAGGTCACCAGTGAAATAATAATAAAGGAATTTGTCTGTTCTGTCTATTAAGAAAATAATGCTTGTAGTTTCTTGTATACAGAGCAACTATTGTATTGAACAATTTTTCATAGTTAGAAACATGTTCTTTCCAGGAGTACAAATACTATCTAAATTACCCATGTAAATTTCAGGTTGCAGTTTGTTATCCCAAAGGAGAAAGGCAGGAGGTTAAAGATGTGAATAGTAAGTAAGGAGATAAGATCAAGGTGCCACTTAACTTGCCAATTAGAAATTATTGTAGGATGAAAGGAAAACAGGATGCGGGTTGGATGAGTGAGTAAGAGGGTATGAATGTATCATTATTTTATATGGGTTCAGTCTTGTCACTGACTCTGATCTCTGTTCGACGTTCAAAGTAAATTGGTAAAGGTGCTGAGGAAGAGGATTTCTTGGAATGTATACGGGATGGTTTTTTGAACCAACATGTCGAGGAACCAACTAGAGAGCAGGCTATTCTGGAATGGGTTTTGAGCAATGAGGAAGGGTTAATTAGCAATCTTGTCGTGAGAGGCCCCTTGGGTAAGAGTGACCATAATATGGTGGAATTCTTCATTAAGATGGAGAGTGACATAGTTAATTCAGAAACAAAGGTTCTGAATTTAAAGAGGAGTAACTTTGAAGGTATGAGATGTGAATTAGCTAAGATAGACTGGCAAATGACACTTAAAGGATTGACGGTGGATATGTAATGGCAAGCATTTAAAGGTTGCATGGATGAACTACAACAATTGTTCATCCCAGTTTGGCAAAAGAATAAATCAAGGAAGGTAGTGCACCCATGGCTGACAAGAGAAATTAGGGATAGTATCAATTCCAAAGAAGAAGCATACAAATTAGCCAGAGAAAGTGGCTCACCTGAGGACTGGGAGAAATTCAGAGTTCAGCAGAGGAGGACAAAGGGCTTAATTAGGAAGGGGAAAAAAGATTATGAGAGAAAACTGGCAGGGAACATAAAAATGGACTGTAAAAGCTTTTATAGATATGTAAAAAGGAAAAGACTGGTAAAGACAAATGTAGGTCCCCTGCAGACAGAAACAGGTGAATTGATTATGGGGAGCAAGGACATGGCAGACCAATTGAATAATTACTTTGGTTCTGTCTTCACTAAGGAGGACATAAATAATCTTCCAGAAATAGTAGGGGACAGAGGGTCCAGTGAGATGGAGGAACTGAGCGAAATACATGTTAGTAGGGAAGTGGTGTTAGGTAAATTGAAGGGATTGAAGGCAGATAAATCCCCAGGGCCAGATGGTCTGCATCCCAGGGTGCTTAAGGAAGTAGCCCAAGAAATAGTGGATGCATTAGTGATAATTTTTCAAAACTCGTTAGATTCTGGACTAGTTCCTGAGGATTGGAGGGTGGCTAATGTAACTCCACTTTTTAAAAAAGGAGGGAGAGAGAAACCAGGGAATTATAGACCGGTTAGCCTAACGTTGGTGGTGGGGAAACTGCTGGAGTCAGTTATCAAGGATGTGATAACAGCACATTTGGAAAGCGGTGAAATGATCGGACAAAGTCAGCATGGATTTGTGAAAGGAAAATCATGTCTGACGAATCTCATAGAATTTTTTGAGGATGTAACTAGTAGAGTGGATAGGGGAGAACCAGTGGATGTAGTATATTTGGATTTTCAGAAGGCTTTTGACAAGGTCCCACGCAGGAGATTAGTGTGCAAACTTAAAGCACACGGTATTGGGGGTAAGGTATTGGTGTGGGTGGAGAGTTGGTTAGCAGACAGGAAGCAAAGAGTGGGAATAAACGGGACCTTTTCAGAATGGCAGGCGGTGACTAGTGGGGTACCGCAAGGCTCAGTGCTGGGACCCCAGTTGTTTACAATATATATGAATGACTTGGATGAGGGAATTAAATGCAACATCTCCAAGTTTGCGGATGACACGAAGCTGGGTGGCAGTGTTAGCTGTGAGGAGGATGCTAAGAGGATGCAGGGTGACTTGGATAGGTTGGGTGAGTGGGCAAATTCATGGCAGATGCAATTTAATGTGGATAAATGTGAAGTTATCCACTTTGGTGGCAAAAATAGGAAAACAGATTATTATCTGAATGGTGGCCGATTAGGAAAAGGGGAGGTGCAACGAGACCTGGGTGTCATTATACACCAGTCATTGAAAGTGGGCATGCAGGTACAGCAGGCGGTGAAAAAAGCGAATGCTATGCTGGCGTTTATAGCGAGAGGATTCGAGTACAGGAGCAGGGAGGTACTACTGCAGTTGTACAAGGCCTTGGTGAGACCACACCTGGAGTATTGTGTGCAGTTTTGGTCCCCTAATCTGAGGAAAGACATCCTTGCCATAGAGGGAGTACAATGAAGGTTTACCAGATTGATTCCTGGGATGGCAGGACTTTCATATGAAGAAAGACTGGATGAACTGGGCTTGTACTCGTTGGAATTTAGAAGATTGAGGGGGGATCTGATTGAAACGTATAAGATCCTATAGGGATTGGACAGGCTAGATGCAGGAAGATTGTTCCCGATGTTGGGGAAGTCCAGAACGAGGGGTCACAGTTTGAGGATAGAGTGGAAGCCTTTTAGGACCGAGATTAGGAAAAACTTCTTCACACAGAGAGTGGTGAATCTGTGGAATTCTCTGCCACAGGAAACAGTTGAGGCCAGTTCATTGGCTATATTTAAGAGGGAGTTAGATATGGCCCTTGTGGCTACTGGGGTCAGGGGGTATGGAGGGAAGGCTGGGGCGGTGTTCTGAATTGGATGATCAGCCATGATCATAATAAATGGCGGTGCAGGCTCAAAGGGCTGAATGGCCTACTCCTGCACCTATTTTCTATGTTTCTATGTTTCTATTATTATCAAAGTACATATATATTACCATACTCAACCCTGAGATTCATTTTCTTGTGGGCATACTCAACAAATCTATAGAATAGTAACAATAACATAATCAATGGAAGACTGCCCAACTAGGACGACCAACCAGAGTGCAGAAGACAACAAACTGTACAAGTGAAAATATAAATAAATAGCAATAAATAATGAAAACATGAGACATGAGTCCTTGAAAGTAAGTCCATTGGCTGTGGGAACATTTCAATGATGGGGAAAGTGAAGTTATCTCCTTTTGTTTAAGGGCATGATGATTGAGGGTTAGTAACTGTTTCTGAACCCAGTGTTGCAAGTCCTGAGGCTGTTGTACCTTCTTTGTGATGGCAGCAATGAGAAGAGAGCGTGACCGGGGTGGTGGGGATCCCTGATGATGGACGCTGCTTTCCTACGAAAGCGTCTCATGTAGATGTGCTCAATAGCTGGGAGTATTTTACCCATGATGGTCTTTCCGAATCCATTTCTTCGTGCAGGATTTTCCATTCAAGGGAATTGGCGTTTCCATACCAGGCTGTGATGCAGACTGTCAATATATTTTCAACCTCATATCTATAGAAGTTTGTCAAAGTTTTCGATGTCATGCCAAATCTCCGCAAACTCCTGAGGAAGTAAAGGCAATGCTGTGCTTTCTTCATAATTGTGCTTAGGATGGATCCTCTGAAGTAGTAACACAAGAGACTGCAGATGGTGTAATCTGGAAGAGCAAGCAAGATACAGGAGCACCTCAGCTTTTCAGGCAGTGTATGTGGAGAGAAGTGGACAGTCAATGTTTCAGATCCGGACTCTTATATCATAAGACATAGAAGTAGAATTGGGCCATTTGCCCCATTGAGTATGCTCTGCCATTCAGTCATGGCTGATTTATTTTCCCTCTCAACCTCATTCTCATGCCTTTTCCCCATAATCTTTGATGTCCTTACTAATTAAGAACCTATCAACCTCCACTTTAAATATATGTTGCCTAGTCTAGATGAAGGGTCTCAAACCAAAAACATTGATTGTGCATTTCATTTTGCAGATACAGCCATACCTGCTGAGTGTAGTATCTTGTTTGTTGTTTCAGTCTCAGCCAAGCCAGCTCCACTTCCTGACTGTGCTATCACCTTCTTGAGGAATGGGACAAGGAGAAGTCATCATGCACTTCTCCTCTGCCAATTAGCCAGTGCTTCCTGAGTTCTGCACTGAACAGCAATAACTTCCCTGTGCTAATGCCAACAAATACAAGACTTTGCCACATGTGTAATGCCCTGGTTAATATTTCTGCTGCTCTCTATAAAAACAGTATGTCCTGCTGGTAAGAGTGCTTTGGCTTCGCCTAAAGATAAGAAGCCATGTTGTCCAACTTAGGAATGCTGTGTCAGCCAGTCAGAAGTGGGATGGCATGGGACATTCTCGGGAGCTGGGTGGGAAGAGTTTTTCTGAAGGACAGTAGTCTGGTTTGGGGTCTTTTGGGAGGGAGGTACGGAGAGAAGAGCACCAGGGAAAATGCCTGCAGGATCCCATCTGAACAGGAAACCTTTCTGCAAGGAACACTTCACCAAGTGGAGGACTCCAAGGAGGAAAGTTCTACTTGTAGTTGGTGAGGATAATTCAGCACTGTGAGTAAAGCTACTCCCAGTTAATACAGAAAAGAGTTCCACTATTTATGTGCACATTTAAATTTGTTTAACTGTAATGGGCCCTTTTATCTTTCTTTTTCCTTCTCTGTTAACTGTTTGATAAAGCTGAAAATTGGTAAATGTACTTTCTTTAGAATTTTACGCTGGTGTACGATCTGTCATTTCTGGGCTACCGAAAACGGTGTATGGGCAGTACTTACACAACATTCGCTCAAAGCGAGGTTCCTTTAATCTGAACATCCAGACATTCCTGTTTGGTTGAACCACAAATCGTACTGACCCTTGACGTGTACTTTTAATGAAAGGTGGCCCTCTCAATGCTGAGTCACGTGGCTGTTGGCAGAGTCAGCTAACGAGCCACATTGGTGTACGAGCCCCAGTAAGAGGATTGCACATGCATATTCAAACCAAGACATTATGAAATCACTAAGGGATTCTATTGGCTAATCTGTTATTTTGTTTCTCACAGGACTCTAACATGGAGTCTGTTTAGAGATTCTGCAACCTAGATTTGAAACTTGTTTCAGTGGAAAGTCTATGATGATAAAGAACAAGGGTAAAGTAGATTTTCAAAATAATATTTTCAACGAAGTTCTAAAATATTTTTGGTGAATTAATTTTGTTTCTTTTTACTTTAAGGACATTCAGAAGCATTAACAGTTTTGATGGAGAACAATTTAGATTCATGGAAATTCTCAACAATTTCACAGCTAATCCTTACTCACTCACATGTCGAGATGACATCATGCAAAACTCAGTGCCACACAGGGCCTTGCCATTTAATTCAAGGAAGCTTTCACCAACAAGTTTTTCTATAAGTATACTCTGAAGTTAAATGTAGGAGTATTGTGTATCTCAGCAATAAGTCCAGTTGGTGAACCACATACAACACAATTCAGCTCATGTTATATTTATGATTTATCACTTATATCCAGTCAATTACAGTATATTAGACATAAAGTGGGACATTAGGAGTGCTTCAATAGATTTCAAATACAAAATTCAATGGATTAAATCTTGATGCCATAGGTTCCTGTGAGAAAAGAGTTGGCCATTTAACCACCTGGGCTTGCTTTATCAATCACTAGTACCATGGCCATTTTTTTCAAACCTCAGAAATATTTTTTCTGCATTTAATAGCATATCCCTTAAGTTTTTTTAAATATTCAAATATTTCTCAGACTGCCTTGAATAAACTTAATGCAGAAGCTTCACTATCCTTCTGGATTAAGAATTCCAATATATACTGGTGTCTGGTTGAAGAAGTTCCTTCCCTTCTACTTCATGATTCCATATCCAAAGGATTAACCTGAAATCCTCTCCCAATATCAATATCCATGATCTCCTCAATCCTGGTCCAGAGGCAATAGACTAAACCTGTTGACCCAAAACACCTGGGACCACAGCAGTGTGTGCTTATTCAGGCAGGTTCTCCTGTAAAACTCTGTCACAACTCTGTCTCCACGTGCTGTGATAGCCAGTAATGAACTTCTCCCAGCTTTGCTGACAATGGAAGAATAATCATATTTTTATTAAATATATTTGTCACTCAGAGAAGTTTATCTATCCTTAAAATTCAAAAATGACTAAGATTGACACGTGGAATTATGATGTTGTAGCAATTAGTGAAACTTGGCTACAGGAGGGGCAGGACTGGCAGCTTAATATTCCAGGGTTCCGATGTTTCAGATGTGATCGAGGCAGAGGAATGAAAGGTGGGGGAGTAGCATTGCTTGTTAGGGAAAATATTACAGCAGTGCTCAGGCAGGACAGATTAGAGGGCTTGTCTACTGAGTCCTTATGGGTGGAACTGAGAAACAGGAAAGGAATGGTCACATTAGTGGGATTGTATTACAGACCACCCAATAGTCAACGAGACTTGGAAGAGCAAATCTGCAGAGAGATAGCGGGCAACTGCAGGAAACATAAAGTTGTGGTGGTAGGGGATTTTAATTTTCCATACATTGATTGGGACTCCCATACTGTTAGGGGTCTAGATGGTTTAGAGTTTGTAAAATGTGTTCAGGAAAGTTTTCTAAATCAATATATAGAGGGACCAACTAGAGGGGATGCAATATTGGATCTCCTGTTAGGGAACGAATTAGGGCAAGTGACGGAAGTCTGTGTAGGGGAGCACTTTGGTTCCAGTGATCATAACACCATTAGTTTCAATTTGATCATGGATAAGGATAGATCTGTTCCTAGGGTTGAGGTTCTGAACTGGAAGAAGGCCAAATTTGAAGAAATGAGAAAGGATCTAAAAAGCGTGGATTGGGACAGGTTGTTCTCTGGCAAAGATGTGATTGGTAGGTGGGAAGCCTTCAAAGGGGAAATTTTGAGAGTGCAGAGTTTGTATGTTCCTGTCAGGATTAAAGGCAAATTGAATAGGAATAAAGAACCTTGGTTCTCAAGGGATATTGCAACTCTGATAAAGAAGAAGAGGGAGTTGTATGAAATGTATAGGAAACAGGGGGTAAATCAGGTGCTTGAGGAGTATAAGAAGTGCAAGAAAATACTTAAGAAAGAAATCAGGAGGGCTAAAAGAAGACATGAGGTTGCCTTGGCAGTCAAAGTGAAGGATAATCCAAAGAGCTTTTACAAGTATATTAAGAGCAAGAGGATTGTAAGGGATAAAATTGGTCCTCTTGAAGATCAGAGTGGTCGGCTTTGTGCGGAACCAAAGGAAATGGGGGAGATCTTAAATAGGTTTTTTGCGTCTGTATTTAGTAAGGAAGCTGGCATGAAATCTATGGAATTGAGGGAATCAAGTAGTGAGACCATGGAAACCGTACAGATTGAAAAGGAGGAGGTGCTTGCTGTCTTGAGGAAAATTAAAGTGGATAAATCCCCGGGACCTGACAGAGTGTTCCCTCGGACCTTGAAGGAGACTAGTGTTGAAATTGCGGGGGCTCTGGCAGAAATATTTAAAATGTCGCTGCCTACGGGTGAAGTGCCGGAGGATTGGAAAGTGGCTCATGTTGTTTCGTTGTTTAAAAAAGGATCGAAAAGTAATCCGGGCAATTATAGGCCGGTGAGTTTAACGTCAGTAGTAGGTAAGTTATTGGAGGGAGTACTAAGAGACAGAACCTACAAACATTTGGATAGACAGGGGCTTATTAGGGAGAGTCAACATGGCTTTGTGCGTGGTAGGTCATGTTTGACCAATCTGTTGGAGTTTTTCGAGGAGGTTACCAGGAAAGTGGATGAAGGGAAGGCAGTGGATATTGTCTACATGGACTTCAGTAAGGCCTTTGACAAGGTTCCGCATGGGAGGTTAGTTAGGAAAATTCAGTCACTAGGTACACATGGAGAGGTGGTAAATTGGATTAGACATTGGCTGGATGGAAGAAGCCAAAGAGTGGTGGTAGAGAATTGCTTCTCTGAGTGGAGGCCTGTGACTAGTGGTGTGCCACAGGGATCAGTGATGGGTCCATTGTTATTTGTCATCCATATCAATGATCTGGATGATAATGTGGTAAACTGGATCAGCAAGTTTGCTGATGATACAAAGATTGGAGGTGTAGTAGACAGTGAGGAAGGTTTTCAGAGCCTGCAGAGGGACTTGGACCAGCTGGAAAAATGGGCTGAAAAATGGCAGATGGAATTTAATACTGACAAGTGTGAGGTATTGCACGTTGGAAGGACAAACCAATGTAGAACATACAGGGTTAATGGTAAGGCACTGAGGAGTGCAGTGGAGCAGAGGGATCTGGGAATACAGATACAAAATTCCCTAAAAGTGTCGTTACAGGTAGATAGGGTCGTAAAGAGAGCTTTTGGTACATTGGCCTTTATTAATCGAAGTATTGAGTATAAGAGCTGGAATGTTATGATGAGGTTGTATAAGGCATTGGTGAGGCCGAATCTGGAGTATTGTGTTCAGTTTTGGTCACCAAATTACAGGAAGGATATAAATAAGGTTGAAAGAGTGCAGAGAAGGTTTACAAGGATGTTACCGGGACTTGAGAAACTCAGTTACAGAGAAAGGTTGAATAGGTTGGGACTTTATTCCCTGGAGCGTAGAAGAATGAGGGGAGATTTGATAGAGGTATATAAAATTATGGTGGGTATAGATATAGTGAATGCAAGCAGGCTTTTTCCACTGAGGCAAGGGGAGAAAAAAAACAGAGGACATGGGTTAAGGGTGAAGGGGGAAAAGTTTAAAGGGAACATTGGGGGGGCTTCTTCACACAGAGAGTGGTGGGAGTATGGAATGAGCTGCCAGACGAGGTGGTAAATGTGGGTTCTTTTTTAACATTTAAGAATAAATTGGACAGATACATGGATGGGAGGTGTATGGAGGGATATGGTCCGTGTGCAGGTCAGTGGGACTAGGCAGAAAATGGTTCGGCACAGCCAAGAAGGGCCAAAGGGCCTGTTTCTGTGCTGTAGTTTCTATGGTTCTATGGTTCTAAAAAATGCTTTGAAAAAAAGTGAACTATAAAACTATAAAACACCCCAAAATACACACACATATAATGAAAAAAAATAAAGAAATAGGTAAAGAAATTAATTTACTTACTTACTTTTCATTTGGCTTTGCTGCTTACAATTCAAACTGGCACAGGATCTGATGGTTAAATTGCACTGAGAATCTTAGCGAGATTGGGTTTCACTGCTGGAGTCAATCAGCAGAGTGAAATTACAGATTTGACATTGTGAATAACGTTTCCATGTGAAAAATCTCAGAACTACAGCTAATTAATCAGCTAGGTGCCAGCAAGTCCTCTCTCTCCACCTCTCCCTCCACCTCTCCCTCCTCTTATCCTTAGGTACCTCTAATGCTCTGCAGATCCCATTCTGGAAAGGCTGTAGGACTCAGAGTTGAGCATCCGGCATCCATATTGCTGGATGTCAGCAAGCTACACAGGAGGTCCTTGCCATGTTACAGATTCTACTCCTGTGCTTCACTGCACAGCATATCTCAAAGGAGCCTGCGGCAACGATGCAGGTCGTCAGAGTTCAGTACATCCATAGATAAACCACTTGATTAAAATTTAATATTTTTTATTTTGACATTACATGGCTGAGGTAGTCATGAGACTTAACAATGATTAGTTGACAGTGCTGTTTATAATACAAGGCAATATTGGTATTTTCTGATCAAGAAGTACAGAGGCTCTAATTAATAGGAGTACATGAAATCCTTTCATAATTACTCATGTCAGCATAACTGACCAATGCTAGCTAAATTTTCAGGGGAATAGCATCATGCTCTGTCAGAATAAACCATTACTTTAAATTTAGACAACACACATCAAAGTTGCTGGTGAACGCAGCAGGCCAGGCAGCATCTCTAGGAAGAGGTACAGTCGACGTTTCAGGCCGAGACCCTTCGTCAGGACAAACTGAAGGAAGTTAGTAAGAGATTTGAAAGTGGGAGGGGGAGGGGGAGATCCAAAATGATAGGAGAAGACAGGAGGGGGAGGGATGGAGCCAAGAGCTGGACAGGTGATTAGATGGAGCCAAGAGCTGGACAGGTGACTTTAAATTTAGATTTGAGGTGGTAGACAGTTAATTTTATGTCTGTATCCTGGTGAGAAATTAACTTCGTTATCAGACAGAAGTGCTTAGATTGAGTATTTAACTGTTGCCAAATGCTTTATTATCTGAACACGACAGCTTGCTTGCACAGCTGGAAAGAGTGGCATTTTCAACCAGGGATGAAAATAGTTCACCTCCATCGAATGTGACATATTGCTTTCCTCATGGTATTGCTATGAAGTAGTACTAATGAGGCTCATTCCATGAGCCACACAGCCCAACTACTGACTCTGAACATCCTCCGCTCTTTTTCTTGCCATTTATGAAACTGCTCAGTTTTGGCTTTCTAGATCAGAATCAGAATCGGAACTCCCATTTCATCAGGATTACAAGGACAACTGTACAAATTATATGGCAAAGAATGGGGGTACTCCAAGTCACCTCTGAATCTCTTCTTAAAGTGGGCTTCAAAGTATCTGGAGTTCTCAGGATATCAAGGTAACTTTTCTATCATGGGTTGCTTTTCAGGGAGTCAGATGTAGTGACACTGTTCTATTGTCCATTTGCTCTACATATATTGACCATCTTACATTATTACAATCTTAGTTTTTTAACTTTTATGCTTACTCATGGCTGACTGGTTCCAAACCTTCAGGCATGTTGACCTCCTAGCCTTCACTTACAGCTATTGGGATGAAGTGCATTCTACCGGTGCTTCAGATCTATTTAAAATGAGCTTGAGAAGTGAAGAAAATATATGGTAACCATGCTTGCAATCTACACAAATTTGGCAAGAAGATAGGGTGTTACAGGAATACACACATTTACGGAGGGAAAACTGCAGATGCAGGAAATGTAAACTAAAAAAAAAGTGGAATATGCTTGAAACATTCAATACTTCAGATAGCAGCTGAGGAGAGAAGCTGAATTAATATTTCAGGTCAAAGACACTTTTTAGGGCTAGAAAATAAAGGCTGGTTTCAGATTGCAGAAAAGGTGGAGAAGGGATATTTCTGACAGAGTGAGGTCAGAGTGTCATGGGGATAAGTTGTAGAGATCATTCAGTCTATGAAAAGAAAAAAAGGAAAATACATGAGATGAGGTCAGATGCCGGGACAGAGGAAAAAAGAAAATGCAGTAGGTCAGGATGTACTAATAGTGAGAGAAGACCTGGGTCAAAATCACAGGTGTATGTAGGACGTAGAACAGAACTGACCAGTTCAGATACAGACAGTGAAAATGAATTACAAGAATATGAAAGAACTTAAATAATAAATCTAGAAAGCTGCAACGTACCCAGACAAAAAACAGATATTGCATCACAAATTACTTATTGTTATAGCAGAAATTTGCAGAAGGTGGGTCTGAGTAGGAGTGGGATGGAGAATTCAAATGACAAGTAGGGAAATCATAATTCAAGGCCAGACTGTATTCGTCTCCTCTGAAAGTCATCAGCCTTCCACACTAGGGTCAATGGAGTACCATTACTCGAGAATCTGTAGGCTGGTGCAATTGTACTTCCATAATTTGAGTGTAATTTTTTTTTAAACTCTAATTTATCTATATAATTTAGGGCATATTTTTTTCTTGTTTTTTTTTATTTTGCCATTGTGTCCAATAGATCACAGTAATGATTGCTAGTGGAAGTTTTGGGAGACCGTAAGACATAGAAACAGAATTTGCTATTTGGCCCATCCAATCTGCTCCACCATTCCATCTTGGCTGATTTATTGTCCCTCTCAGCCCCATTCTTCTACCTTCTCTCCATAACCTTTGACACCCTTCCTAATCAAGAAACTATTAATGTTCATTTTGTATATACCTAATGACTTGGTGGCCACAGCTGTCTGTGGCAATGAATTCAATACATTCACCACCCTGATGAACCAGGGTGAATGTGACAGTTGTTGGTGAGTGGGGAGTAGGGTTTGTACTTATTTGTTACATAGATTAAATATTTTATTGAGAGATGTCTGAATGTGCAGAATAGGTTCAAGTTATCTCCTTATCTGAAGAACCTCATGCTGAACCATAAGGATCAGGTGTACCATGAATTTTGTGACCTGCTCTGATAAATACCCCCAATCACCCCTAGAGTGCTTCAAGCAGTAAAAACGCTCCATGTTACTTATGTCAATCTTCATGTGGCAATAAGGCTTCTGTCAAGTGCACTGGCCTTATGAGGTACTTTCACATAAACATCAAGAGCATTGCAATTAGTGGGAAACTCTTATCAGCCCCAAACGCTATCTCTTATTCAGTAGACTCAAATGTAAAGGTAACTGTTGACTTTCATGAAATGAAGGCTATTAGGATGTCTAGCATTACACATCATTGGTGGACGTATACCAGCCACACATCAAGAGAGTAGAATGCCTTCTGATTCTGCGCTGTCCCCAAGCTGCTATGTGGTGCAAGAAGTTTGCGTTGTGTTTATTCAGTGGCTCTGGCACAACGAAGAAGCTGTCAGTCTTCATGATGCCATGCACATGCTCCATACACAGCTCTCTGTCAAGAAAAAATGATATATAAAAATTTATATCCAACTTCTCAGAACAGACGATATTGATGAGCTTCGTAATGCATAAGCTGATGGCAGATTGGGATCTTAATTCAGTATCTCCAGTTTCTGCATGGAACAAACGCAGCACGTAGCAGTGAGTCAGAACCAAGACTTTTACAGTCACTCAACAAATAGTTCATAGATGACATGGTAGTTAGAATTACATCTGAAGCCCTTGGGGTAACTCAGTGTGGATGACTCTTGAAGGGAAGGTTCCTCCCCCTTCAAATAGCCATCATTACTCTGTGTGTCTTCTGGTCATTCTTTCTCAATATTTCACAACACTTTGACAGTGTCTGGTTAATAAAGAAACCCTGAAGTCAACGTAACCTCCTTCAGTGCAGACAAAGGGCTCCTGATGCCATGACCAGCAGCAAAAAGAAAAATAACTGGCGGAACTTTGATATTTCAACAGCATCTGAGAAGGTAAAAGAATTTTCCACTTTGAGTTTTATCCTTGCATGAAGACTGATGAAGGGTCTTGACTCAAAATGTTGACAATTCCTTTACCTCCACAAATAGTGCTCAACCCACTGAGTTCCCCTAGCAGTTTGCTTTAGCATTTCCTTCAGCTCCTGGCACATAACTCCCTATGGACATTAACAGTTTTAAATACATCTTGAAGTGCCAAGTCCTAGTTGAACTGAAGCACCAGCTGGAGTAAATAATTCAGCTGCGAACATGCAGATGTTCGATGATCCCTTGAAATAGCTCAGGCTATGAAGACCTTTTGATCCTCTGTGAATGCTCAATAGGTGGTATTAGCTGCATCATTGATTTCCATTTCAGCAGCATGGCACCAAATCAGTGTTGCATGCTGACTGATGTCATGATCTATTTTACTTGCTGGTTTCCTGGGGACATTATCATTCAATAAACCTACAAGCCTCTCGATCCGACCACCAGCAAAGCCCAGCATATGAATGTATATATCAGATGCTTTATTGGAAACATAAAAAAGCACCCTAGCATCCAAGGTAAGGCTGAAGCATGGGGAATTGTGTGATAAGTACACACTTTTCCTGCAGAATGTCTGCAATGATCTTTCGTTACCAAGACTTTCTTGGGTTCCTGGATACATTTACACCATTATGAAATAAGAGTGACTGCCCTTTAACATAATGGAAATAGTTTGACCAAGTGTGCATTCAAGGAGTCCTTTCAAATCTGAAACCAATTGTATTCAGGGGAAAACATTCCAATGATTAGAGTATTTCAGCACACAAGCAAATAAAACAGAAAACACCGGAAATATCCAGTAGTCAGGCAGAAGATGTGGAAATAGAAATAAAGTTTCAGGTCAAAGACACTTTGTTAGAACTGAGTTTTAGTGAAGGATATTTGAACTGAAACATCAAACCCAGGAAGACGTGGGCCTTGGTGGAAGGTGAATGGTTGTGACGACTAGAATAGGGATTGGTGCGTGAGAAGAGAAAAACTGCATTCAATAGTTGGAGGTCAACAGCTTTCACTTGTTCTACATCAATCATTAGACAGCAGCCACACATTCTCCATTGTCCTATCTTTGCTCTCATTAGGTGCCATGGTAAAGGGAAAAGTATCTGCTTGAAATTTTGAGAAAGAACCAACTGGTTTGAAAATCTATAAAGTGAAGAAAAGCTTTGATTCCTGGAAAACACTTCGAATGAATTATCATCCCAAGGTTACAAAGAAACTCAAGGGAGAGATGCATTGCATGACTTGCGAAAAGTAATTTTGCATTAGATTTGCAATCGTTTTATTGCTTTAACTAATAAATGCAAAGAGGAAGAACACAGTAAAGCTTTTGTATTATTACTTATTGATTTTTTGGTGAAATAAATTATCTCACCATTTAAATGACTTGACTTAGTGTTCCACAGCTTTTCAGGCCGGACTGTGAACAAATGTACCTTGAAATCAATCGCTGAGTACAAACTCGTTACGCGATAGGCAATAGAATTTTATTGGAAAATAGAACATTAGTTGTGTCTAATTACATTGTGCATGTGCTTTGCACTCTTCTATGTAAATAATGTAGGAAAACAACTAACAATGGTGTGGCCTCAAAAACAGAGACAATCTGAACTGGAGAACTTTATAGATGGGGTTGTAAAGAAAACCTTTGGCACATTAGCTTTCATAAATCGAAGTGTTGAATACAGGAGATGGGATGTAATATTGAAGTTGTATAAGATGCTGGTGAGGCCCGATTTGGAGTATTGTGTGCAGTTTTGGTCACCTACCTACGGGAAAGATGTAAATAAGGTTGAAAGCCTACAAAGAAAATTTACAAGGATGTTGCCAGGTCTGGAGGACCTGAGTTACTGTACAAGAGAAGATTGAATAGGTTAGGGCTTTATTCCTTTGAATGCAGAATATTGAGAAGACATTTGATAGAGGTTTAAAATATTATGAAAGGTATAGACAGGGTAAATGCAAGCAGGTTTATTCTTCTGGGGTTGGGTTGTAGTACAACCAGAGGTCATGCGTTATGGGTGAAAGGTGAAATGTTTAAGGGGAACATGAGGGGAAACTTCTTCACTCAGGGGATCATGAGAGTGTGGAATGAGCTGCCAGCACAAGAAGTGCATGCAAGCTTGATTTCAAAGTTTAAGTTAAGTTTGGATAGGTACAGTACATGGACGGTAGGGGTCTGGAGGACAATGGTCCCAGCGCAGGTCGATTAAGTGGTTTCATCATGGACTAGATGGGCCAAAGGGCCTGATTCTGTGCTGTATTTCTCTATGAATATGATTAAGGCCTGTAAGCTAATGGATCACATTCTAGCTATTCAATGGGAGAGATTCTCCACAGATCTTACCATCATTTGCCTACCCTAATTTCTGCATTCTGAATGCACTTATTGCCAGTGACACTGACACCTCTACTTCCTCGGGAGGTTAAAGACATTTCACATGTCCCATCAACTCTTACCAATTTTTATTGATGCACCATAGAAAGCATTTTGTCTGGATATATAACAGCTTGGTATGGCAACTGCTCTGCATATGACTGCAAGAAACTGCAGAGGGTTGTAGACACAGGACATCACAGGAATCAACCTCCCCTCTATGGACTCTGTCTGTACTTCTTGCTGCTTCAGCACACCAGCCAGCATAATCAAATTTCCCATCCACCCCTGATATTCCCTCTTCTCCCTGCTCCCATCAGGTAGAAGATAGAAAAGCCTGAAAGCATGTACCACCAGGATAAAGGATAGCATATATCCCATTGTTAGCAGACTCTTGAACAGACCTCTTACTCGATAAAATGGACTCTTAGCCTCACATTCTATCTCATTATCATTACCTTCACTGTACTTTTTCAGTAGCTTTCACACTTTATTCTGCCTTTTTAATCTTATCCCAGTTCAATAGATTGTGTCATGATTTGATCTATATAAACAATATGCAAGATAAACCTTTCACTGTATCTTGGAACCTGTAACAATAATAAACAAATAACAATACCAATAATTAGATCTCTCTCCATTCATTTTACTGATCCCTCATTACCATTATTCTTCCCCCTGACAATCTCCTCTCCAAAATTCCTCCTGGCCATGATCTCACATCCTGTCTACCTCTCAGTTATTTTCTTCCTCACCAATCAATCCAATCACATCCCATCCCACTAAGACATGAGGAAATCTGCAAATGCTGGAAATTCAAGCAACACACACAAAAAATGCTGGTGGAACGCAACAGGGCAGGCAGCATCTCTAGGAAGAGGTACAGTCGACGTTTCGGGCCGGGACCCTTCGTCAGGACTAACTGAAAGAAGAGATAGCAAGAGATTTGGAAGTAGGAGGGGGAGGGGAAGATCTGAAATGATAGGAGAGGACAGGAGGGGAGGGGTGGATCTAAGAGCTGAAAAGATCATGGGACAGGAAGCCTCGGGAGATAGAGAATGGGGGAGGGGAGCCCGGAGGGTGGAGAGCAGGCAAGGAGCCACTAATCAATCACCCCATTACTTTCTCTCCACAACATAAGAATCTCCTTGTAACTACCCTTCCCGTGGAATCCACTATGGTCTCCCTGGTGTTTCTTTCCAACAACACACTGTAGTTAGTAGAGCAGCCATCTCACGGCTCCAGCATAACTAATACAGTTCAGGCCTTTGGAGCTGGTTGTGCGGAGTTTGCATGTGCTCCCTTAGCCAACGTAGGTTTCCTTAAGACGGTCCAGTTTCCTCACAAGTCAAACAAAATAGAAGTCAGTCAGCTAAATGGCCACTGTAGATCATCTCAAGTGTATAGGTGAGTGGTAGAACCTGAGGGGACTGTAGGGGAATGAGAGGAGAATAAAATTGAAATAGTGTAAGATGAATGTAAATGGACCTTTAAATGTCAGTGTACAATTGATGGGCTGAAGATCCTTTTATATGACTCTATGGCAGACCACATCTTTCACAATCTTCTCTGCAAACCTCCTTATCTCTCTTCAATACAGCTCCTCCTTCCCAAAACCTCTATAATTATCTCTGAATATGTCTTGTTTTGCACTATGGTCTACTTGCAGTCCTTTTGTCCTCTCCCCACTGTCATATATAATATAGGTATAACTTATATTCTGTGTGTTGTCTGTACCTATGTGTTTGTGATACCTCTGTAAACAAGCTTTTTTCATTGTATTTGCAGCTCACCATACTGGTGCACATGACAAAATTATCTCGTCTTGATTCTCAGTGCTGCCTCCAATCTTGTTAACCCTGGAAATAAAAGAATGAGATTTGCTGATGCTGTAGAACAGAATATTGTGTGTCATGTCTGTTAAGATTCAAACCCACATGTTCTCACTCAAAACTGCTATATAGATCTATTGAAAACCTATAATAAAAGGTTTTTACGCTATTAATTATATCCTAGAAGTTAGTAAAGTGTGAAGCTCATTACTCAGCTGTTATGTTACGGAAAAAGTCAAAAGATTTTCCACCTTACTGAGCCCTTAACAATAATTTAAGTTACAAATGGGGAAAACTGTATATAATACTGTTAGTGTATATTTTTGATATCTCTCTAACATCTTAAACCACCAAAACAAATAATTATTTTAAATAAGAGTAATTATTATCTAACTAATAAAGATCTATTGCATTGTCAGAGGTGCTGACCTTCTGATTAAATGACAAGCATGCATCATAATGCCATCCAGGCACAGATTTGCATTGTGGATCAATGGCAAGACACCTACTGTCAAATATTGATTTCCATTAATTTCTATGGAAACAAGTATTATCTGTTTCTATGGAAATAGGAACTTGGTAGTTTCTGTAATGAGCAGTTCATCCATCACATTAACTTTTCACTTGAATGCAACTTTACAAACATTCTCCTCCTCCCTCCCTCATCTGATTCTCCTGCACCTGGTGGCATGCAGTACTATATAGCAGTTTTACAGGAGATGGGAGATAATCTAGGCAGTCTTTGGTGCACAACACAAAATATATAAGCAAATATTCTGGTCTCTTCAGACTTATATGACAATGAGATGAAGGACCAGTTGGTTATTTTTTTGGCAAAGGGAAAATTATTGAGACAAACACCTAACATTTCTCAACCTGAATGTCAGGTGCAAACTCATGTTAAGGAATAATTAAAGTTAGTGTTCCAATCCTACTAAGGATATGGCTACAATTCAGGCAAAACTCCATGTAATTGTATTAGATTGATATAAGAATAATAATTATATATCTTTTAAATAGAAAGTTGAAGGCAATAATTAGAGCAGAAATATTGGTGGATTTTGTGAGCTGGTTGATGAAGATAGTGCACTTCTTAGAGATACCTTCTTACATATGAACAGTTAAATGTATATTTATCATGACATACTGTAATTGTACTGTAAACTTTTACCCCTATTTTTGTTTTGTTTTGTTCAAACAATCATTCTCATACACGAGCATTTTCTTTTCATGGAGATTTTAAACTTGTAGAAGTGATTCATTTATTGTGCCCAAGCCTGAAATAGGTATCAATGTTATTATCTTCAGTTAACTGGATGTGTTATGGACAGTCACAATCTGGATACGGGAACGTAGCAAAAAAAACTTAATATCATCCTGAAAGATAGGCAGCAAAGTTATCACTTACAGAAATAAATAGATTCAAATTATCAATGGAAATATAATTGGTTCTCTTTATATCAGGAGTAGGTGGATTCGCGTATTGAATCTCAAGTAAAACTGATCTGAGAAAGGAGGCGGGATCTCCTAAAACTTCTCATTGTTTTCATGGCCACACTTGCTTTAAAAGTCTTGCTTTTCCATTATAAATGGAGCCCTTCAGAGTGAGTGAATTCTCTTATACTCCTGTATTCTTACAAATTTCACAAGCCAAAGAAGGATTCAGGAAAGCGGTTAAAATTACAGTATCTTAGCTCTCATACATTCTGTAGGATGAACCAGGAGGTACGTCATCTGCTGAAGGCTAGATCTGTAGCATTTAAGTCTAGCGACCCAGGTCTGTACCAGAAAACCAGGTATGACTTGTGGAGAGCAAAGAGACAATTTTGAATGAGGCTGGAGGTGATGTTGGATGCACGAGAGCTTTGGCAGGGTTTGCAATACATTACTTCCTACAAAGCAAAACCCAATAGCATGAATGGCAACAATGCTTCACTACCAAATGAGCTCAATGCCTTCTATGCCCACTTTGAAAGGGAGAATATAACTACAGCTGTGAAGATCCCTGCTACACCAAGTGACCCTGTGATCTCTGTCTCAGAGGCCGATGTTAGGCTGTCTTTAAAGAGGGTGAACCTTCGCAAGATGGAAGGCCCCAATGGTGTACCTGGTAAGGCTCTGAAAACTTGTGCCAACCAACTGGTGGGAGTATTCAAGAGCATTTGAATCCTCTCACTGCTATGGGCAGAAGTTCCCACTTGCTTCAAAAAGCAACAATTATACCAGTGCTTAATAAGAATAATGTGAGCTGCCTTAATGACTATCACCCAGTAGCACTCACATCTACAATGAGAAATGCTTTGAGAGGTTGGTCATGACTAGACCCAACCTGTCACAGTGAGGACCTGGACCAACTGCAATTTGCCTATTCCCACAACAGGTCAACGGCAGATACTATCTCAATGGCTCTTCACATGGCCTTAGACCACCTAGACAACACAAATACCTATGTCAGGATGCTGTTCGCTGACTATAACTCAGCATTTAACACCATCATTCCCACAATCCTGATTGTTAAGTTACAGAACCTGGACTCTGTACCTCCCTCTGCAATTGGATCCTTGACTTCCTAACTGTAAGACCACAATCTGTGCAGATTGCTGATAATGTCTCCTCTTCACTGATGATGAACATTGGTGCACCTCAGGGGTGTGTGCTTAGCCCACTGCCTACTCTCTCTACACCTATGACTGTGTGGCTAGGCAGAGCTCAAATACCATCTATAAATTTGCTGATGATACAACCATTGTTGGTGGAATCTCAGATGGAGATGAGAAGGTGTACAGGAGCAGGATGTACCAATTAGTGGAGTGATGTCACAGCAACAACCTGGCACTCAATGTCAGTAAGACGAAAGGGCTGATTGCGGACTTCAGGAAGGGTAAGACAAAGGAACACATACCAATCCTCATAAAGGGATCAGAAGTGGAGAGAGTGAGCAGTTTCAAGTTCCTGGGTGTCAAAAACTCTGAGGATCTAAACTGGTCCCAACATATTGTTGTAGTCATAAAGAAGGCAAGCGGCTATATTTCCTTAGGAGTTTGAAGCGATTTGGTTTGCCAACCAAAACACTCAAACACTTCTAAGAGTGTAACGTGGAGAACATTCTGACAGGCCGCATCACTGTCTGGTATGGTGCTTGGGGGAGGTGGGGCTACTGCACAAGACCAAAAGAAGCTGCAGAAGGTCGTAAACTTAATCGTCTCCATTTTGTGTACTAGCCTACAAAGTACCCAGGACATTTTCAAGAAACAGTGTCTCAGAAAAGGAATGTCAATTATTAACGACCACAAGCACCCAGGGCATGCCCTTTTCTCATTGTTACCATCCGGTAGGAGGTACAGAAACCTGAAGGTATACACTCATACACTCAGCAATTCAGGATCAGCTTCTTCCCCTCTGCCATCCGATTCCTAAATGGACCATGAGCCCATGAACACTACCTCACTTTTTTAATATATATTTTTTTCAGTTTTTGCATGATTTTTAATCTATTCAATATACATATACAGCAATTGATTTATTTATTTTTACTTTTTTTTCTATATTATGTATTGCACTAAATTGCTGCTGCTAAGTTAACAAATTTCTTGACACATGCCAATGATAATAAACCTGATTCTGAATCTGAGAAGCATGATGTAAATATGTAAGTGAAATAATCCACCAAAGCATGATGTAAATATGTAAGTGAAATAATCCACCAAATAATCCTATGTTAGGCCAAGCTACTGGACCCCCAAACTAGTAATCTTTTGGAAGACTCATTGACTTAAGGATTAACTGTTTATTGATCAAACTCTCGCTACACCACTGCTCTACTCTTTCTACACCCATGACTGTGTGGCTAGGCATAGCTCAAATGCCATCTATAAATTTGCTGATGATACAACCACTGTCAGCAGTATTTCAGATGGTGATGAAAGGGAGCACAGGAGCAAGATATACCAGCTAGTTTGAGTGGTGTTGTAGCAACAACCTTGCACTCAACGTCAGCAAGACCAAAGAACTGATTGTGGACTTCAGAAAGGGTAAGGTGAGGGAACATAAACCAATCTTCATAGAGGGATCAGGTGGAGAGAGTGAGCAATTTCAAGTTCATGGGTGTCAACATCTTTGAGGATCTAACCTGGACACAACATATTGATACAGTAATGATGAAGGCAAGACAGCAGCTGTACTTCATTAGCGGTTTGAAGAGATCAGTTTTGTCAATGAAAACACTCAAAAACATTTACAAACGTACCATGGACAGCATTCTGACTGGCTGCATCGCCATCTGGTGTGGTGGGGGCGGGAGCTACAGCACAGGATCCAAATAAGTTGCAGAAACTTGTAAAATTAGTCAACTCCACGATGGGCACTAGCCTGCAGAGCATCCAAGACATCTTCAAGGAGTGGGCCTAAGAAGGCGGTGTCCATCACTGAGGACCCCCTCCACCCAGGACAGGCCCTCTTCTCATCGTTACCAGCTGGGAGGAGGTACAGAAGCCTGAAGGCACACACTCAGTGATTCAGGAACAGCTTCTTCCCCTCTGCCATCTGATTTTTGAATGGACACTATGAACACTACCTCACTTTTTTATTATTTCTGTTTTTGCACTATTTTTAACTAATATATATATATACTTAATGTAACTCAGTTTTTCTTTGCAGCATGTATTTCATTGTACTGCTGCCGTAAAGTAAATAAATTTCACAATATATGCCAATGATATTAAACTTGATTCTAATTCTGATCTGTCATAATTATATTTATTTATTATTTATTGAGTTACAATGGAGAATAGGCCCTTCCCCTGACTTAATCTGAGCCTAATCACAGAACAATTTAGAGTGACCAATTAAGCTACCAACCTGTCTGTCATTGGACTGTGGGAGGAAACTGGAGCACCTGGAGGAAATCCACATAGTCATGGGGAGAACATACTCCTTACAGGCAATGTTGGGAATTGCCCGCACTGTAAAGCGTTATGCTATCCACTACGCTACTATGCTGTCCTTTATATGCCCAGATGGCAAATTGTCTCCAACCATTATTCTCTCAAATTTGAAGCGTATAGCCAGGTTACTAACGACAGAAAACTTGCAATAATCCAGATTTTTTAGGCTCTTTGATGTTACACTTATTAACACAGAACCATCATTTTTATCTCACTTTTCAAATACATTACACAAAAAAAAATATTTTTCAAATGAAAAATGATGAGCTTAAACAGAGCAGGAAGCATTCAAGCAATCAAGATTTTGGTTCCATCCCTAGTCACACACATCGCTCACACTCTGGCCATCCAGAAAGTACTAAGGACTAATGAGTGAGTCAGATGTTAAACCATAAGCATTTCAAAACAATCAGATGCTGGGTTACCAGAATCTTACTTTAATTGGTTTATGAAAAAATAACAATGTAAGAAAAAAATTCACATATAATTATTTTGTGTATTTTCCTTAGCAAGAGGGAGTTCGTATCTATATTAAATTTTCCTGAAAACCTCAACTACTTTTATGAATTAATTACATTGTAGAAGAGCCTACGTGGTACTCCTGAAGAGCTTGGTATCCTGATTAATTTCCTGAAGGAGATAACATGAACATCATGCTTCTGAACTCTGAGGAAGGGATCAGGCTTTAGGGGAGAGCTTGATGCATGGCATTGCAGGTGAAAGGCAGTTTGCATTTTATCATCAGCTTACAATCAGCAAAGTGCAGCATACTTTGTACCTGGCAAACATGCTGTACAGGTAAAACATGTCATGACAGAGACTAGTTGCGCAAAGGGGATTACAAAATACAAATACCTATTGGCCTGATTAAAAAATGCTGGCAGTTTGTTCCTATGAAATGAGGAAAACAATCAAAAGAAACTTGCAGATTTTCTTTATCAAATTAGAGCTGTTGTTAGAGCTGAATTTAGAAACATAGAAAATCTACAGCACAATACAGGCACTTCAGCCCACAAAGCTGTGCCGAACATGTACTTACTTTAGAAATTACCTAGGGTTACCCATAGCCCTCTATTTTTCTAAGCCCCATGTACCTATCCAGGAGTCTCTTAAAAGACCCTATCATATCCACCTCCACCACCATCGCCGGCAGCCCATTCCACGCACTCACCACCTTCTACATTAAAAACACTTGCCCCTGATATCTCCTCTATACCTACTTCCAAGCACCTTAAAACTGTACCCTCTCATGTTAGCTATTTCAGCCCTGGGAAAAAGTCTCTGACTACATGCTCAATGCCGTATTTCTGGCTCTCTCTAGTCCCCTCCTTCCCTTTCTTCCATGGTCTATTCTCCTCTCCTATCTGATTCCTTCTTCTCCAGCCCTTGACCTTTGCCACCCACCTGGCTTCACCTATCACCTTCCAGCTAGCCTTCTTCCCCTCACCAATCTTCCCCCTTCCTTCTCATTCCTGAAGAGGGGTCTTGGTCTGAAACCATGGCTATCTGTTACACTCTTTCTCAAAAATATAGGCAATGACCAGACTATAAAATATTCAAAATAGGTGGTAAATAAAGAATCTAATGAGTCTGCATGAAGAAGCACATAGCCATCAGAAAGTGAACAACGATTCAGTATTCATGAAGAAAATAGCAGATGTCCCAAAGCAAATAGAAGAGAAAAATCTTTGGTGTGTGCTCTGAACAAGAAGAATAACTTGCAAGAAGAATTAGAGCAGACTGATCTTTTCACTTTTTAATAGAACCTGTCTGCATTGTGGGCAATTGTTGCCTTACCTAGCTATGACTTACCTCTCTCATAGCCTTCCAAGGCTTGTGATAGATGATAATGAAATTTTCTTGACACTTTATTACATGAATCCTTGTAATCCTCTAGCATCTGTCTGAGACTAATATCTAATCTAATTTCCCTATCTCATGTTTTGTCATTTCCTTCAATTTTCCCCATAACAAAAAAAAGAGTATATTCAAGCAAGACTGGTTGGAGTAACAGAACATTTAGCATTAGCTGTGTACAAAATGTCACTGGAAAGAAATACATGTATTAGTGATGTTAAACAGAAGATGGTGAATCAGCTGTGTGTGTGTGTTTGAGACTAGCAACAGAATAATCTTTCAGGTTTGATTATATTCCAAATGATAGAGCTTCAGTTTGATTGGAATTGAAAGCCAAAATATATTCTGGTGGAAAATTATTTCAACTATTTACTCTCAACTACCTGCTCTCAATGTTTCCATCCCAGACATTGATTAAATATATTCACCCCAAAGTATAAGGCATAGTCAGAGATAGTATGTGAACGATCAGGAAAAATGCTTTCTTTACAGAGTCACCCACCCCACTAACTTGCCTTCTTCAAAACCTTCCTTGTCAAATCCTACTACAAAACTAGCCCACTGTTAGTTGCATGAAGCAAATCTTTAAAGAGGTGACAACATTAAGTTTTGTGCATGAAGTGATATGTCATACAACAGTTGTGTTACAGAATCAAATTTTGGAAGCTGAATATTATAGCAATCTATTCTAATCTGAGGACCGATGTTGAAATAATTTTGAGTTTGGCAATATGGAATAAGTTCACATATTCAAATCAAAAGTGATGTCACTGGAGTATTATCAGATTTGACCCCAAATGAGTTTAAGTAACCAATTGTATTAATTGACAGAAGCTTGTCATGCTGATTTTGAAAAACAGGCATCAATAGCTATATAACCCCTACAAGTTTCTGTCGTGTGGCACATCGTTCAATGTTGCTCAGTTGTGAGTTACTCAGTGAAATGTCAATAGTAGTTCTGTTTTTCATTCATGTGGGTTTTGCAAGCTGAGCCAGTATTTAATTACCCATCCTTATTGCCCTTGAGAAAGTGATCAGATGACCTCTTGAACCACTGTAGTCCTTAAATGATGGATACATCTACAATGCTGTAAGGAAGGGAGTTTCAGGATATTGATTCAGTGGTGGTGAAAGAATGATATATTTTCAAGTCTAAAGTGTTTAAGCTTTTACCTCCAACACCCTCCCAGCCACCTTCAAGAATGAACAATATCCATTATAAACGGGCAGTGACCCAGCTAAAAGTTGACACAGTGCGAATAACTGCAAGGAGACTGGAATGCTCAATGCAGTCCAAAGTATGATTTGACCTCACAGTAACCTAGTCCTTGATAAGATGTATTGCTACCAGGCTCCCTGTGTGGAGATCCTATTTTCAAAGCTGAGATGAGAATTTGTTTTGGCATTTCGAAAGTATGGTGGAAGAGTAAGCCTGAGGTCATGAATAAAATCCCCAGAGAATTCTGACCCTCAGAGAGAGAGAGCTCCAACACCAAAGTCATGTCAGTAAATCAGAACAATCTCTGTCATGGTACTTAAAACCACAATACGGTTTTACAGTGAACATGAATGTTTAATCTGGTGGTGGATGTGGGAACATTTATAATCTCATGACAATTGAACTTTAAGCTTAATTTCTACAATTACTTGGATATTATTTTTCAGGAGCAGCTGTGTGAGAGTACAAAGTTTCATTATTAGGTGTACATATTTCCCAATATGAGGTGTAATTGTGATGAAAAATAAAATGGTTACTTCAACTTTTTAATTAGACAGATCTAGGGCACTGACAGATGAAAGGTTTTGGAGCTAATTAGGCAAAATTTGTCATTAATTTGAATAACTCAATGTCAGGTTAAGGAGACCCCCTGCTGATTTAGACAATCTGTAGACATTAGAAACTGAATAATTTTGATTGCTTTCCAAAAGACTTGCAAACTAAAAAGGACATGGAAAGAAAGTTGAACTTTGTCTAATTCACTCGAAACAGAAAGACATGATGACATGAACATCGATTTCTTGAACTTCTGGTAATTGACCCCCTCTCACTTCACCATTCCCATTCCTGGTTCCTTCTCTCAATTCTTCTCCTTACCATCATCATCAACCTCTGATGCTTCTCCCCCTTCTCTTTCTTCCATGATTTTCCACCGTCTCCTATCAGATTCCCCATTCTCCAGCCCTTTATCTCTTTCACCAATTAACTTCCCCGTTCTTAACTTCACCACTCCCCCTGCCAGTTTCACCAATCACCTCCCACCTTGTACTTCTTCCTCCCCTACCCCCATCTTCTTAATCTGACCTCATCTTTTATTCCCAGTCCTGATGAAAGGTCTTGGCCCAAAACACTGACTATTTTCCATAGATACTGCCTGGCCTGTTGAACTCCTCCAGCATTTTGTGTGTTGCTCAGATAGATGTATTATCTATAATGCCCAAATACAAACAGAAAGGTCTGAGAAAAACTGGAAGTGACAATATGATGAAAGAGCAGTGCAGTTCAGGGATGGCAAAGCAAAGCCACTTAAAACAAGGCAAATGTTGCTGAGGAAGGGGGTGGGCAATGGGATGTTGTTCTGATGGGACAGACAATGACATCCCAATGAATATTTCACTCACAAGTTCCCTACTATAAAATAAGCTTTCACCAGACATACAAAATCTGGGCACAGCTGGACAAAATGTTATACCTAGAAGTTGGATGGGAAGCCAAATTTGGGAAGGGAGGGCTGATGGGATAGTTAGGGCTGGAATTATGACTGTGGATTAGGTTGATTGTGCTTCACATGACAGTATAGACAGGTGCTGGAACTGGCATCCATTAATAGTGGGTGAAGCAAATCAAGCTTAAGCTCAAGTTTCATCATCATTCAACCATCCATGAATATAGCCAAATGAAACAGTGTTTCTCCAGAGCTAAGATGCAAAACACATTATCAACGGCACAAAGCACACTGCTCATAGCGCAAATTGTACATATTGTTACCATTTCAGAAAAAAAAGTATAGTGACAAAGAGAAAAAAATATATGGCCCAAGTCCCTGAGTGACATGACTGTAGAATTGATGGTAAGTTGTCCTGGTCCAGCTTTTTCTTCGACCGTGCGAGCAGTAGAGAGCAGCACTGAGTGAACACTGGAGGGCAGTACTGAGCAAACACTGAAGGGAACAAATGAGCGAATACTGGAGAGCAGCTCTGGGTAGGGCCGGTGCCCAACCCAAGTACAGATTCCAGCGTGCTTCAGATCAATGCCTTGGTGTGTCTTCTCTTGGTTGTCTGCAACCGGCCTAGTCCTCGCATTACCCAGGCAACACAGCTCCCTCGTTATCGGTCTCACAAAGAACCAGTGAACCGACTTGTAGCATTTTTCAACAGGGCATTGAAAGCTAGACATTAGCCATACTGGACTGTCAAGGCTGGGATGTTGATGGGGCGTGGCGCCATGGCACCTAGGTTCGGCTGATTGGCTATATCACTGGTTTGGGTGAGTGGTAGTTTATTTTTAGGAATCTGAGTCTTCTGGAAAACATGGGTCAGCTGTTAACTCAGTGGATAGGGAATGTTTGCTGCTCCTTACTGACTAGAGTGGTGTCAAGGAATGGATTATAACCAAGAGTCATACTGAGATCCCAAAACAAGCTTTGAGAATTCCTGGTAGTTCCAGCAGTTCAGAGCGATAGTTACTCCTGGAGCAACTCAGTCCAATTTCCATGCGATGCTTCAAAAGCCACATTACACTTGGAAGGAAGTCGCACCACACAGTCCAGATGTGCCGGGGTTAAAGGACACTCACACCTAGAGGGGGTCAGTCAGCTGAACTCAAAATGACCCAGAGAAAAATGATATTGCTTTTCTCTCCAGAAAGAAAAAGAAATTGCATAATTTTGGAGTAATTTGTCATGGATTCAATCGACAGGCACCTTGTGAAAACTCCCTGCATGTAGGCAGCCGGGCAGAATCCTGTAAGCATCTGTGGAGTTGGTAGTGGCCCTGCCCATTCCCCACTTGCATCCTTTATTATACGTTAGTTGGAATTTTTTTATGCTTGGAAAGATTAAACCAAAACAAGGGTTATGGTTTAAACAATAGTGCCAATCACTAGTAACTTTCACACAAATCTGTGCTTTAACATGATGCTACAGTGATGGAAATCATAGGGGTGAATCATGTTTTGAAAGCAATAAATTGCACAGGATGATAAAAACCTTGGCCAGCTAACCTTCACTAAAACTGTCCTCTGGAGTCCAGCCAGCAAAAAACATTCAGTCACTGAATGAGAAGAAAGAGGAGAGGAAAATGTACAGGCACTTGAAGCACATTTTCAGAGTCACTGCAGTTTATAGACAGGACATCTGGGGCTGTGTGTGTCAGCTGTATTGCTGTATGGAATTACAGACAGGACGTCTGGGAATGTGTGTGAGCTGTATTTCTAGACTGGGATTACAGACAAGACGTCAGGGACTGTGTGTGTCAGCTGTATTGCTGTCTGGGATTACAGACAGGACATCTGAGGCTGTGTGTGTGTGAGTTGTATTTCTAGACTGGGATTACAGACAGGACATCTGGGACTGTGTGTGTCAGCTGTATGTATTTCTAGTCTGGGATTACAACAAGACATCTGGGACTGTGTGTGAGCTGTATTTCTAGTCTGGGATTACAGACAGGATGTCTGGGAATGTGTGTGAGCTGTATTTCTAATCTGGGATTACAGACAGGACATCTGGGACTCTGTGTGTCAGCTGTATTTCTAGTCTGGGATTACAGACAGAACGTCTGGGACTGTGTATGTGTGTCAACTGTATTTCTAGTCTGGGATTACAGACAGGACATCTGGGACTGTGTGTGTGTGTCTGCTGTATTTCTAGTGTGGGATTACAGACAGGACATCTGGGACTCTGGTGTGTGTGTGTGTGTGTGTGTGTGTGTGTGTGTGTGTGTGTGTGTGTGTGTGTGTGTGTGTGTGTGTGTGTGTGTGTGTGTGTGAGCTGTATTTCTAGTCTGGAAAACTCATCTGCTGAAAGCCACAGTTTGCTTCCAGAGCTGGTGACCATCCCCTGTTTACAAACAGCTGAGGAAGTTTTAGGGTAAAGACATAGTGACGACAACGGGTTACTCTGCAGATTACCTACATGAGAAACCAATGCGGTTGCAACTGTTCATGGATTGCCAGTATATGAACTCTCCTAGATGACTCAGAGTTTAATACCTGCCACTTGGATGAACTCAATGACATTGCACTAATGGGATACCAGATGGGAGGAGCATACACATTCTGACTGGTGTTATTCAGGTCAATGTGGATACAATCTCCCCCTGGTGGGACAGCACTGTGCTTCATGTTCAGCCAACAGTAATGGTGTTCCTGAAATGATCCCTACAAAGAAGTTGGCGTGTGGCCAAATGGTTGAGGTGTTGGACTAGTGATCTGAAGGTTATGAGTTCGAGTCTCAGCTGAGGCAACGTGTTGTTGTGTCCCTGAGCAAGGCACTTAACCACACATTGCTCCTGCACGTTTATAGCCCAGAGGCGGCGGTTGGTGCAGTATGGACAAGACAAGAATCTTGGGGTCTCAGGGACTTCAGATTGGTGCTAGGTGACAAAGTCTAGGCTCCAGGTCCATGAGGCACGAATGTCTGCTAGTACCCCCTCCTTTCATGATTCTCTGCTCTTCAGATATGTGAAAGGAGCAGTGAGATATGTGAAGATATCTGAAGACACACACACAGTCCCAAGCGTCCTGTCTGTAATCCCAGATATGTGAAGGTTAATATCACCTCCTATGTGTTTTTCAAGGTGCTGTTCTCTCCTGCACAGTTGGTTGCAATATTTCCTGTTTTGTTTGGTGAAAAGGCGGGGGGGGGGGTGTTATCAATTATAGTTGCATGTGTAGAAACAATGAGGAATCTTCTCTGCTCCTGCACACTAATCAATATCACATTCACTCTCTCTCACTTGCAACAGAAGCAATTCCTGGAACGTGTCATACACTGTGGGTGGATTGGGTCACGGTTGGGTGGATAGTACAATTTTCACTTAATCCACTTTGCCTGAAGCCACTGAACCAGGTCAGCCATCATTTAGACTCCACTGAGCAATTCCTGTAGAAAGCACAAATGAGGCTTTCTGTAAATGTGTGGTTGATAAAGTTACATCTGTTTCTAACAGGAGGAGATAAAGGTACATAATTTTCCCGTGCATTTTGTTAAACTAAGTAGTTGAATGTAATAAAGTCTGTGTTAAACAATAGTCTTATCTTCATAATTCTTCACGAACACTATCACACCAGCGCTATTTGTCAAGAAATAAAATTCAAATAATTAAATACTTGGTTTAAAAGCTGAGTTCCAGCAACAGGCTGCTCATGCTTGCCATTCACTTAATGGATAGTTATAACCTTTCTTACATAGGTCAGATTGGTGAAAACTTGCAGTCCAAAGCTCTCCAAAACACATCTGGCGAGGTTCTATGTGATAGCAAAGCTTTGGGTGACTCCGTCTCATCAGATAAGTGAGTCAAAGTAATCCATGCCATGCCAGAGCAGATAAAATTTTGACATGCTTCCAAACCTTGCTGGCTGTCAAACATGTCAAAGAGTTTGTTCTGACTGTCAATAATATTTAGAAACACTTGAGTTATTAAAAGCATTTCTCAAAATACTTAAAAATATTAATTTAGAAGCTTAAATATTAGAAGACCAATAAACAATAAAACATTTGTGTAAATCCAACTATTCGAAAAACAGTCTGGTCCTTCTTAGCACTTACCTGCATTGAAACAAATGGGTCATTTTTCCTGTGCAAGGCTCAGCTGAGAATACATCAGCAGGCAAATTCACCAGCATGAATTCTGCAGAACTGTAAAATACTTCTGATCTGCAGCTGGAATTACTGGAGTCCAGGTTAACTGGGTCATTGGCTAAACTACAACAGAGAGCAAATTTGCCTCTGCAAAACAATCCGTATCATGATGGAAATTCTGCAAAGAAATGCAACAATTTAACCTGTAATTGCAGGAAATAAGAATACATTATTTCAGCATGAGCCACGGTAGATTTATCCAATCATGGGATCAGAATGCCATTGCTAAAACCATCTTTCTTCCTATGACCAATTGCCATTTTGAATTGTTGTGTATTGCAACTTGAAGGTTGTTCCACAATATTTTTAAAATTTCAAGATTTTTGAGCCAGCAGTGATCAAGAAACAAGATCAGGGAGATCTGTGAGTTGCCCTTGTACCTACAGGTGGTGAAGATCATGAATTCAGAAATATTCTCAAAAGAGACTTGATGAGCTTCCAGAGTGCATTTCTTAGTTCACGCTCTAGCCAGAGTATATCAATTGTGGAAGGATAGGTATGGTATTTGAGATGAACGTTGGAATGTCAATCAAGTAAGCTCCTTTCATCTGTTTGATGTTGAAATCATGCAGTGTTGCTGAAACTGCACTTAGTTGAGAGTAGAGTCAGCATTTACAGACCTGATTTGTGTTAGGCGGATTGCGAAATCGACTTGGGAAAGCAGAAGGTAAATACTTGCCATATTACACTCCGCCCTTGTAGTGAAAATATTTGTGTGGCCTGGCCATTGAAACCTGTGGTGAATGGTGGCCTCAATCAGAAAGTTAAATATCAGAGACTGACAATGGTAGGTGATTTGACTCTCCAGACATTGATAATTATTGCCCAGAATTTGTGAGGCACCATTGCCATTTATAAAAAATATATTATGTTTCCTATGTGAGGACCTGGAAAGCTTCATCAGTGAATATCACTACTTCTGATTTTAAAATCAGAATAAGAATCAGATTTAATATCACCAGCAAACATCATGAAATTTTGTTAACTTAGGCATCAGTACAATGTAATACATGATAATATAGAAAAATATGTGAATCAATATATACACACACATGTATATTAAATAGTTAAATTAAAAATAGTGCAAAAACAGAAATAATAAAAAAGTGAGGTAGTGTTCATGGGTTCAATGTCCATTTAGAAATCGGATGGGGGCCCTTACCAATGGATACCACCTTTCTGAGACAATGCTTGAAGGGGAATGTTGACTCAGACCATGAGAGGCCTGTGCCGGGAATTTTCATGCCTTACAAGATGCATGTCTATGTGGGGCGCCACTCCTCGCACAGACTAGAGCAATGTGTGTTTAAGTGCCTTGCTCAAGGACACAAACACATTGCCACAGCTGAGGCTCAAACTAGAAACCTTGAGATAACTAGACAAATGCCTTAACCACTTGGCCACGTGCCCAACACTGCTTGAAGGTGCCTTGGATACTACAAAGTCTAAAATGGAGCTGACTAGTTTTACAACTTTCTGTAGCTTCTTTTGGTCCTGTGCTGTAGCCTCCCCCCACCCCCTCAGCCTCCCATACCAGACAGTGATGTAACCTGTCAGAATGCTCTCCATGGTACATTCACAGAAGTTTAAAAGTGTTTTAGGTGACACAACAAATCTCTTTAAACTTCTAAATATAGCTACTGTCTTGCCATCTTTATAGTTGCACTGATATGTTGGACAAGGCTAGATCCTTAGAGATCTTGACACCCAGGAATTTGAAGTTGCTCACTCTCTCCACTTCCGATCCCTCTATGAGGATCGGTTGGTGTTTCTTCACCCTGCCATTTCTGAAGTCCATAATTAGCTCTCAGTCTTACTGACATTGAGTGCAAGGTTGTTGCTGTATCACAAATCAAAGAATGAAGGAAATTGAGAAAGTATCTGAAGATGGTTGTGCCTAAAACACTGGATTGAGGAGCACCAACAGAGATGTCTTGGGGCCTAGATTATGGACTTTCACCGATTGCAACCAGTTTGCTTTAAAAAAATACAAATCCTACATTTATTTCACACCTTTAATATTTACCACAGTCTGACATCAATAGTGGGAAAGTTACTGGAGAGAGTTCTGACGGGACAGGATCTACCAGGATTTGAATAGATTGATTAGGAGGAGTCAGCATTATTTTCTGTATGGGAAGTAATGCTTGACAAATGTTTTAGAGTTCTTTGAATTAATAACCAAAAAGGTTGGTAAAGATAGAGCAGTAGACTGTCTCTACTTGGAACTTAGCAATGGCTTTGACAGAATCCCACATGGCAGGCTATTGTGGAAGGTTAGGAACTATAGAATCCATGGAGGGCTAGTTAGGTGGGTTCAAAAGTAGCTCAAAGGTAAGAAGAAGAAATTGCTGATTGAGGGTTGTTTCTGGAATGTAGACAGGTAACTAATGATGATCATCAAGAGTTGGTATTATTTATTATTTATATAAATGATTTGGATCCAAATACACAAGGTCGATCTGTAGGTTTGACAATGACAGAAAGTTGTTGATAGTGAAGAAGGAAATTGCAGATTTCAATGGAACTTTGTTCAGTTGTGCCACTGGGTCGAGGAGCAACAAATAGATTTTCAATATAGATAAGTGTAAGGTGATGAATTTTGGGAAGTCAAACCCACATAGGACTTATACTATGAATGGTAGGGCACTAGGGATTGTGATGGATCAGAGGGACCTTCGAGTGCAAGTCCATAATTCATTGAAATCAGCGTTACTGTTAGACAGGGTGGTAAAAAAGGTTTTCAGCATACTGGACTTCATCAGTCAGGCCACTGAGTACAGGAGTTGGGACATTATTTTGTAGTTGTACAAGTCATTGGTTGCACTTGGAGTACTGTGTATATATTTTGGCATCCTATCATTGGAAAGGTGTGATTAAATTCAAGAGTGTAGAAAAGATTTATATAGATGTCAACAGCCAAGAGGGACTCGAAGGCCTGCGTTATAGGGAAAGGTTCGACAGGCATTCATTGGAATGAATGAGGGTGACCATACAGGAATGTTTAAAATTATGAGAGGCAGACAAGGTGGACAGTAACAGTCTTTTTCTCAGAGCAGGGAATTCCAAAACTAGGAGCATAGACTTAGGGTGAGAGGGCAAAGATTTAGAAGGGACCCGAAAGTCAACTTCTTCACACAGAGAATGGTGAGAATATGGAACAAGCTGCTAGGAAAAATGGTTAAGGCAGGTACAATAATTTTATTTAAGAAGTACTTGGATAAGTACATTGAGGAGTAGGGTTAAGAGAGATATGAACTAAATGTAGGAAATTGGGACTACCTAGTGGTCACCATGGTTATCATGGACTTGGCAGGCCTTAAGGCCTGTATCTGAGCCATATTGCTCCATTACTCTGTGACTAATTGATTTCTAATTAATAAAATGAATCCAAATGCCACCTGTGCAATGATGACCAGAGAACGGAGACCAGTTACTGGAGCATCTAAGAAAGGCAAAATCTCCACAATTTAAATGAATAAGTAATCGGCTGGTTGTCTATAAATTAAACATTTTGTGCATGCTTATCTCTGGAGGAGAGAGAATAACATTTGCTGGGTTTACAGAGAGCAAGCTGACTTTTTAATTAATATAAAAGAGCATAAAAATGCCAAAATGGAACTAGAAGTAGACTAATTGGTTCCTATACCTCTCAACCATTCAAATGATTACCATTACTGGGCCAGTGCCTTCATATTATCAGGACACTTAATGCTTGAAACATCATGTCTCTGCTTCATAGGCAAATCTACAATTTATAAAAAGGCAGCAGCTCACAAACGACAAAACAGATAAATCTCCACAATTCTTCATTGCAGCATTATACCAGATAATGAGCTCAGGCCCAAAAAGCGAAGCTCAATTTCACAAGCAGTTCAATACAGAAAACAGGAGGAAGGAAGCACATCCCTGCAGGAAGAGAACACGTGAGATCTGTGTTCAGCTGACGAGAAACTGAGAAGAGAATTTAAAGCCAGCAGAGATGCCTACAGAGTGGAAAGGATGGATGAAGTGGCTTGAATAATGGGGCCATTAAGGAGAGCAAGTAAAGAGAGGCTCACTGACAAGCAGAAACAGATGAGGTGTAACTAAAACAAGAGGTGACCATGAAGCCTGAATGAGAACACTGCACTCATGAAAAGGAAACAAACTGTGCTTGCTGAAAAAGAGGAGCAGTAATGCCAAGAGACACTTCTGTATTCGGCAGTTTTATCCATGGGGGTGCTCCTGTTTCAACTTCCCACAGTTTCATAGAACATTATTACAAAATAAAACTAGAGAAAAAATGTGATTCGTACAATGAGAAAGGGAGAATAGTTTAGAATAGCTTTGAGTCTTGGAATTGTATAATAATAAAATACAATGTAAGCTTTCAGTCTGTCTTTTAAAGGACAATCCAGTGAGATGACTTTCCTTATATTCTAATAAATTTTGATCCTTCAAGTGTTTATACAGCTCTCATTCAAAGTAAGCATTGAACTTGTATCCACAGCTCTGTCAAACAGTTCACTTTAAAGTCTAGCCGCTGTGCATAAACTCACCCTCATTTTCTCTCCGCGTCCTTTGCTGGTCTGTAAACCTGTGCCCTTTTGATATTGATCCACCTGCCAATGAAAATGGTTCCTTTGTTCAAACCTTTCATGATCTTAATCACTTCTGCCAAGTCCCTTTGTCCTACCCCAGCTGCTTTGGTCAATCCTTTACATAATTATTCATCACTGCCATCAGTCCAGTAAATTACTCTCCAAAGCCTGCTCATCATTTCTAAAATATGTTGGGAATAATTTTCCAGGAGGTATTGAAATAATACTCTATACTTACAAAAGACAGATTGAGCAATGAATCCCGACCTTTACGTATTATGGATTTACTGATCCATGTCCTGGGAACTAGTTTTGCCACCTTCAAAGATTTAACACCTTGTCCCCAAGATTTCTCTTTCCGTGCATTCCCTTTAAAATTGACCATAACACTCTGTATTCTTCTTCCCACACATAGAAACAACATGAACATGTACAATCTGAGGAGGTCTTTAGCCTGTTGAGCTTCATCTGCCTTTCATCAAGATTATAGCTGATTGTCTACCACGGTGTTGTTTTCCTGCACTATCCCTGTATCAATTAATTCCCATAATATCCAAAAATCAGGTCAAGTGTTGAATGAATTCAATGGCTAAGCCTCCGCAGTGCAGAAGTGAACCCAGTGCCCATTTTCACAGCTATAACTCTATGACAGAGGCATCACAAGTAGATAGGGTCATAGAAGTGGCATATGGCATGCTTGCCTTTATCAATCATGGCACTGAGTAAGAGTCAGATTGAGATCTTGCTGTTGTATAAAACTTTGACTAGGCAGCATTTGGAATAGTGTGTGCAGTCGTGGTCTAACCAGGATGCTCCTTGGATTGGAGAGTATCAGCTATAAAACCATAAGACCATAATAGGAGCAGAATTAGGCCACCTGGCCTATCGATTCTGCTCTGCCATTTAATCATGCCTGATCTCCTTTTCCCTTCCTCAACCCCATTCCCTGGCCTTCTCCCCATAACCTTTGATGCCGTGTCCAATCACTAATCTATCCATCTCTACTTCAAACTTCTGCCCTCTATCCTGAGGCTGTGTCCTCTTGTCCTAGACTCTCTCTCCATGGGAAACATCCTTTCCACATCTACTCTGTCTAGGTCTTTTGAACACTTGAAAAGTTGAGATTTCCCCCTCATTCTTCTAAATTCCAGTGAGTACTGGCCCAAAACTATCAAACGTTCCTTGTATGATAACTTTTTCATTCCCGGAATCATCCTTGTGAACTGCCTCTAAACCCTCTCCAATGTCAGCACAGCTTTTCTTAGATGAGGATTCCAAAACTGTTCATAATCCTCAAGGTCCCGTATAAAGCCTCAGCATCACATACCTGCTCTTGTATTCAAGACCTCTTGAAATGAATGCTAACATTGCATTTGTCTTCCTCACCACCGACTCTATCTGCAAGTAAACCTTTAGGGCGTTCTGCATAAGGACTCCCAAGTCCCTTTGCATCTCATATTTTTAGATTTTCTCCCCAGTTAGAAAATAGTCTGCATTTATTTCTTCTACCAAAGTCCATGACCATGCATTTTCCAACATTGTATTTCATTTGCCACTTTCTTGCCCATTTTCTTAATCTGTCTAAGTCCTTCTGCAGCCTACCTGCTTCCTCAATACTACCTGCCTCTCCACCAGTCTTCATATCATTTGCAAACTTGACAACAAAGCCATCTATTCCATCATCTAAATCATTGATATACAGCATAAAATGCAGTCCCAACACCGACCCCTGCAGAACACCACTAGCCACTGGCAGCCAACAAGAAAAGGATCCTTTTATTCCCATTTGCTGCTTCCTACCAATCAGCCAATGCTCTAACCATGTTAGTAACTTTCTTGTAATACCATTGGCTCTTAACTTTGTAAAGCACCCTCATGTGTGGCACCTTGTTAAAGGCCCTCTGAAAAGTCCAAATATACAACATCCACTGCATCTTTCCTTTATCTTTATCTATCCTATTTGCAATCTCCTCAAATAATTCTAACAGGTTCATCAGGCAAGATTTTCCCTTAAAGAAACCAGGCTGACTTTGTCCTATCTTGTACTGTGTAGGAACAAGATAAGGAAAGGTTAGACAAACTTAGATAGTTTTCTCAGGAGTCATGGAAGCCAAGGGGAGACCTGAAGGAAGTTCATAGAATTATGTGCAGTATAGACAGGGTAAACAGGGTCTTTATCTAGTGTAGAAATACCAAATACTAGAGTCCATAGATTTATGAGGGGGAGCAGTTAAAGATGTATGGGCAGTTGTTTTTAAAACACAAGTGCTATAGGTGCCTGGAACACACTTCTAGGGTGGGGGTGGAAGCCGACGCAAAAGTGGAGCTTCACAGTAATGAACATGCAAAGGTTGGAGGAATATAGATCACGTGCCAGCAGATGGAATTACTTACGTATGAAATGGTTTGTTGCTTATTATAAAGTTCTAATATTCTCATGATTAGTCTGAATAGAACTTCACCCTGCCATCTTGCAGTAAACATTGCGGTAGAAGAATTTATCTGTGGTAAACCTTGGGCGCCATGGTAGCATAGTAGTCAACATGAGGTTTCAAAGTTCAAAGTTCAATTCCGGTGTCCTCTGTAAGAAAGTTTGTATGTTCTTTCTTTGTGTGTGTGGGTTTTCTCCGAGTGCTCCAGTTTCCGCCCACGGTCCAAAGACATACAGGTTAGTAGGTGGTTGTTAATTGTCCTGTATCTAGATTCGGGTTAGGTAGATGGGTTGTTGGACAGCACAGCTCACTGAGCTGGAAGAACCTGTCCCGTGCTGTATCTCTAAATAAATTTTAAAAATGAATAAAATAAAGTTAAACAATGTGTCATTGTGATTTGTTCTATGGGTTTTGATTTTACATTTAAAATAACATTTTGTCATGTTTAATGATAATAATGTGAGTTCAGGGGTGGGGGGGGGGACCAGCTAAAAAAGCAAGGACTAACATTGAAAGTTAGGAATAATCAGCAGATCAGTCAATGTCCGTGGAGAAACTACATTTCAGGTCAATGCACACAGAGGCATCAGTGCCGAGGGAAACCAGGCATAAAAGGCCCCAGTGCCGAGGGGAGTTTATAAACTGGGGAGGAGTTTCAGTCGGTATTTTAAGAATACGTATGCACAGTGATATTTTGCAGTTGCAATATTAGAGGCACAATTAAAAAGTAAGGTTAGAAAAGAAGCTAACAATGAAAATGCTGATATATTCAATCTGACAGCCGAAAGAATGCAATTGCTCTCAGTAAAAGGAAACGGGGAATGCTTGAAGGCCAGGCACACAGGCAGCACTTTTGTTAAAGAAGATGAACAAAATCAAAATTACTAGCAGCAGCTCCAAAGAAAACCTTCCTATCAATGTTCGTACATCCTGTAGGTCTGCACGTGAGCTGTCATCAGAGTTTTGAGGAGAATCCGTCAAGGTGGCACTGAGCTGTGGACTCCATTGAGGTCGTGGCTCAGAGTCTGTTGCTTTTTAATTTTTAGGGGTGATTTTGGGGGATTAGGGGTCAGCTTGGGGTTTAGGGACAGGGATTTGGGGGAATTTAGAGGTCAGACCAGATTATAGGCCTCTGCTCTATCATTGAAGGCCTGTGACATGGATTTGGGATGAAGGAGATCCGTGATCAGATGTCAGGCTGACAGACTAGCAAGGACCTGTGCTGGTGCCCCGGCCCTCATGCTAGCAAGTCGTCTAGGATTGGAGTTTCATGTGGGTAGAAGGCATGAGCAATGGTGACCCCCTAGATGCATGAATCAGTGGGATCAGAATTCAAGGCTTTCCGCAGGGATCGCTCCCTATGCGACTCCCTTGTCCATTCATCCCTCCCCCATCCCTCCCCACCAATCTCCCTCCTGGCACTTATCCTTGTAAGTGGAACAACTGCTACACATGCCCTTACACTTCCTCCCTTATCACAATTCAGGGCCCCAGACAGTCCTTCCAGGTGAGGCGACACTTCACCTGTGAGTCGGCTGGGGTGATATACTGTGCCCGGTGCTCCCGATGTGGCCTTCTATGTATTGGCGCGACCCGACGCAGACTGGGAGGTCGTTTCGCTGAACACCTACGCTCTGTCCGCCAGAGAAAGCAGGATCTCCCAGTGGCCACATATTTTAATTCCACGTCCCATTCCCATTCTGATATGTCTATCCACGGCCTCCTCTACTGTAAAGATGAAGCCACACTCAGGTTGGAGGAACAACACCTTATATTCAGTCTGGGTAGCCTCCAACCTGATGGCATGAACATCGACTTCTCAAACTTCCGCTAATGCCCCACCTCCCCCTTGTACCCCATCCATTATTTATTTATATACACACATTCTTTCTCTCTCTCTCCTTTTTCTTCCTCTGTCCCTCTCACTATACCCCTTGCCTATCCTCTGGGTTTTTCCCCCCCTTCCCCTTTTCTTTCTCCCTGGGCCTCCTGTCCCATGATCCTCTCATATCCCTTTTGCCAATCAACTGTCCAGCTCTTGGCTCCATCTCTCCCCCTCCTGTCTTCTCCTATCATTTTGGATCTCCCCCTCCCCCTCCCACTTTCAATTCTCTTACTAGGTCTTCTTTCAGTTAGTCCTGACGAAGGGTCTTGGCCCAAAACGTCAACTGTACCTCTTCCTAGAGATGCTGCCTGGCCTGCTGCGTTCACCAGCAACTTTGATGTGTTTTGCTTGAATTTCCAGCATCTGCAGAATTCCTGGTGTTTGCATTCAAGGCCTGGTGTTTGGTGTCCTGTCATCAGCGATCTGACGTTCGAGGCCTTATGTTTGGGGTCCCAGTCATCAGACAGTCCAGCATTCAAGGATTTATGTTTGGGGGAGTGGTCTTCATTCACTGTCATCAGTGAGTCCTGGGTCTGTACCAAAAATTGAAGCCCAAAGGTCAGTTGGAAGTCTGGAAGTCAATGCCAATGCCCGGAGCCCTGAGTCCAGTGTGAAATTGCACGTCTATTGGAGGCTGGAGTAGGGAGACGGCTTGTCCTAGGCTTGGAGGACTGTGTGTGTGAGTGGGAGGTTGGGGGTGGATGGGACAGAGCAACAGGGATTGCTTTGCTGTTGTTTTTTGTTTCCTGTTTTGTTCTGCCTAGCATCGTGGGCAGGCTATGTTGGTGCCCAAATTTGCGGCAACACTTGCAGGTTGCCCCCAGCACGTCCTTACACAATAGTTACAAATAATGCATTTTGCTGTATGTTTCAATGTACTGGTGACAAATAATTGTATCTGAGTCTGAACCTGAAGACATCCAGGACTCACAGACTCGAAAGACGGAATTTGTCATGGAAGCCAGCAACAGGTTCAATCTTCCTGAGATTCCGCAGTGTTACGTAGGGTTACTGGACCTCAGCTCTGGCACCAGGTCAGACCTGCCTAAAGTTCAGAGACATCCACGTAGCCTAACTCTTCCAGTTTATTGGGTAGGAGGAAATATCGTCAAGGATTCAACAGAAGATATTTACTCTTCACTCAGTACCTAAAGTGAGAGAATTAAAACTCTAAACAGGTGTCAGATGAAGGATACTTTGTAAACTGTGTGTGGCCTCCATCGGTCATGGTCGACCATGAGTACTGCGCCTCTGGTAGTCACTGGGAACGGCCTCTCCAGGGCGCAAGCCAGGGCAGAGTTGACATGGAGATCTGTCTGTTGCCCGTGCAGTGGGATCCTCTCTCCATGCTGATGACAGGTCCAAAGGAACGACGAAAGTCGATACAGTTTGGTGCCAGCAGCATCGCAGGATTTGCCGTGCCGGTGCTGGGTACAGCAGTCAGCCACCTTCAGGACTCCGACTCCGGATTTTTCCTCAGGGTTTACTCCCAAAGCCTTTCCCATAAGAGGCTATAGCCGTAAGGCAGCAGAGGTTTGAAATCGGAGTTTTCCCTCTCCTAGATGAGCTACCATCTGTGGTTAATGAGCCTCATCTGCCTGGAGCAACTGGTTTTAAGGCACCAGTGGCCCGCCTTTGCCCCTTCTCCTGTCAGTGAGAACAGCTCCGCCGGGCATAAGAACAATACCACACGTGAAGGCCAGGAGTTGGACTTGGTTGTCAGAGGCTGTTTGAGATGCACACCATGAAGAGCATTGGTTTAGCAGTGGGAGCTCATCCCCACTACCACCCTTCGGCTATGACTACCTTTGGAGCCATTTTGTAAACTATTATTTTAACATATACTCGTAAGTTAACTATTTCATTGGCAAAAAAAGTCTACATAGTCAGGCCAAGTGCCATCTATTTAAGGTGTGAGATTTTGATAATGATTTTTCTTGGCAAGATCTCTGATGTGCTGGCTGAGTTCGTCTCCAGGTCAGAAATGGAATACCCTGAAATAAGTGGAAGTTGCTCATAGACAGTAAGGACACAAGCCCTTATCCTCCAATGTCAGAGAACAATGCAGATGGCCCATTTTTATAGACTGGTGAAAAACAGAGGAAGAAATCTGGCTTCTTCTGGTCTATTGACAATACTGTGAGGGACTCCGCCTACTTCCTAAATGGATGCATCTTTTGCCCTAAGATTAGCCGTAAAGATTCTTGTATGTGTGACTCACCAAGCAGCCTGTGTCATCCAACGTAGGTAATGAAACAATGATTGAGCTCGTGGTCAATTCAAGCTCAGTATTATTATGAGGAACATTAGGACGAGAACTAAAAGAACTTTGTTCAATATTTTATATTGTGAAAGCTGAGTTACTTTTTTGTTTCCATGACAACTTTTGCTAACCTATTGGTAAAAAGTAATCAGAGGCAATGTAATTTAGTTTGACTAGAGTTCAATGAACTGAATAAAAGCATGTGTGGGTGGACTGAAGCCCACACATACAAAAAAAACATACTCTCTTTCTCTTGCTTGATGCATTTGGAGTTATGGTCAAGTACATACTATTGCACTCATTCTGGAGGCTGAATGAGCCAATCATTGAATCCTGATGCCAAAGCCATTATGCTTGAAGAAAGGGCAATGAATACTGTACTAAATGCTCTTAAGAGAACACAAAATTGAATTATTTATGTACCAAGTTTGTCTCAAAAGAAATAAAAGTCTCACATTATCATTCTGAATAATTTTGATTTTGAGCAACAGGATTATGGAACTAAAAGCATCTCCACAAGTGGAAGACATTCATGAGTTGTCAGTGCAGAGTAAAATGTGGGTTAAAGTGACCAGAATGGACTTGATAATGGGGCTGCAATAAACGCTGACACAAATTATTCTGGATCAAGCTCCCAACCACACGATGCTGCTGTAGATATTGAAGATCAGACCAGATTGAGCCTTCAATCTGGGGAGGAAGAACTAGCTCAGTCTTTTCTGCTTCAGGTGATGAACTGTGAGGCCTCATCCACAGAATGTTTTGGGAACTTCCAACAGTTCATCAACTACCCAAAGGCTTCAAATTCCCAAATAGTTCTGGAAAATCATTGCCATTTAAAAGCACTGAGGTAGACTGTTGCTTAAAATATATATCAAAATTGGAAACAAAAATTGTAACTGAATATAACTTAAAGTGATAGCAAGTAAATAAAACCTCAAAAATACATAAATAAAATATGTGTCTTTATTAACTTTTTTATATAACTAATGAATTATTTCAAATGAACAACATCAAACAATAATCACAGTTCTTACTCAAAACCTACTCTGGTGTAAAAATAAGGGGCAGGATTCAAAATGGACTCAGCTCTGACCCCAGTTTATCAGTGGAGTGGAACAGAGGGTGAACACATTGATATATGACCTCTGGCTCATCTGACTGTTCTACGTTTGATGAAACTATTAGGCACAGAGGTGACTAATCCAGGATAAGGTGGCATCAGAGAAAATGAGAAGAATTTCATTGGGCTTCAATCATCACGAGCATTAACTTGTGGCAGTGGTGGCGGGAGGTATAAAAAGAAGTCAGGCCTTTTGAGACTTCAATCATAACAATCTATTAGGCCTTGGCAAAAGCCAATAAAAAGAAGCAAAGTGTAACTAGATTGGCCATTGTGTGAGTGGGCAGGTTTTGACTCAAGAGGCTGAGGTGACGGGAGGGGGTGCAAAGGCTGTAAGTAAGTTTTTACTAAGTGTTTTTTCTTTCTTTGTCTATAAGTATATAGCAGGAGTGGTAAGAATGGGATAGGGTTAGTGAGATGTGGGAACTCTGTGAGGCCTTCAGTCTCTCGATAACTACACTTGCATGAAGCTGTAGATCCTTGCAAAATGTTTTAGGGAAATAGAGCTGCAGCTGAATGACATTCAGGTCATAGAGGAAAACAAGGAGGTGATGGATAGGAGCTACAGCAAGGGGTGCCATGTTGCAGGAGGCAGGTAGTTGTGCGACTGTCAGCAGAAGGAAAAGGAATGGGCAGCCAGTGCAAAGTACCCCTGTGGGCATTCCTCTCAAAAATCAAGTACTGGTTACTATTAGGGGACAACCTACCAGAGGGAAGCTGCAGTGATCAAGTTCCTGAGGCTTAGAAGAAATGGGAATAGAAGAGGAGTATAGCAGTGATAGGAAATTCCATAATGAGTGGAGCAGATAGGAGATTCTGTGGACGTGAGAGGAAGGAAAAGTGATAAAGTCCTGAACAGAGCCGTACACCAGTGAGATTACAGATATGAGGATTTGGTAGAAGAATACACGGCTGAGGAACTTGTGCAGCGGGCAGGGTTTGGGATTTCTGGATCACCGTGATCTCTTCGGGGGAAGGTCAAAAAGGATGGGTTACACTTGAACCAGAGGGGATCCAATAACGTAGAAAAGTACAGCACACGAACAGGCCATTCACCCCCAATGTTCTGCTGAACCAGCTAAAAAGCAAATTAAAAATACACTCACACTAATCCCTCCTACGTACTGCATATCCGTATCCCTCCATCTTCCTTACATTTATGTGCCTATCCAAATGTCTCTTAAACCTACCCCCTCTCACATTCAATGCATGCTCTCTGCTGTTAGACATTTCAACTCTGAGAAACAGATACTCTCTGTCCAATCTATCCAAGCCTCTCATATCTCTCACTCTTCCTTCAGTTAGTCCTGACGAAGGGTCTCGGCCTGAAATGTCGACTGTACCTCTTCCTACAGATGCTGCTTGGCCTGCTGCGTTCACCAGCAACTTTGATGTGTGTTGCTTGAATTTCCAGCATCTGCAGAATTCCTGTTGTATGCCTCTCATAATGTTATAAGCCTTTATCAGATCTCCCTTCAGCCTCCAGCACTCCAGAGAAAACAACCCAAGTTAATTCAGATTTTTGTGATAGCACATGCACTCTAAACCAGGCAGCATCTTAGTAAACCTGTTCTGCACCCCCTCCAAAACCTTAACATCCTTCCTATAGTGAGGCAACCAGAATTGTACACAATACTCCAGATGTGGCCTAACCAGAGTCTTACAAAGTTGCAACATATTGCTATAGGCAGGTTTGCTCAAATTAATTTGGCAGGGGAATTGGAATTGGAGTGATAGAGCTGAATATGGTGTAACTGACATGCAGTTGTATGCCCTTGTCTTATCCTTTCTGAAGTTCACAATCTTATTGATGGTCAGTCCAAGGCTGTTGCTGTGACACCACTTAACCAGCTGATCTACCTTGTTCCTGTACACCTTTTTCATCACCATCTGAAGTTCTGCCAACAATAGCTGTGTCATTAGCAAATTGATAGATGGCATTTGAGCTGTGCTGAGCATCACTCTCATGAGTGTAGAGAGAGTAGAGCAATGGGCTAAGCACATATCGCTGAGGTGTAATATAACTGTGAGGAGGGAAAGTCAAATGATAAAGCAAAATTGCGATGAGCTGATTCTAACATGGGGTCAAAATCGAAAAGGGTGATGAATACAGGACTGAGGTTGCAATATTTGAATGCAGGCAGTATACAGAATAAGATAGATGATCGTGTAGTGCAGTTACAGTTTGGCAGGTATGGCATTGTGGGCATCATAAGAGTCATGGCTAAGAGATCTTAGTTGGGAGTTTAGCATTTAAAAGTATACATTGCATTGAAATGATGGGCAGGTAGGCAGGGGGAGGGGTTGGAGAGGCTCTATTGGTAAAAAATGTAATCAGAAACTTAGAAAGAGGTAACATAGGATCAGGTGATATAGAATCCCTGTGAGTGGTGTTAAGAAACTGCAAGGGTAAAAAGACCCTGATGGGAGTTTTTTATTTACCTAGAGATACAGAAACCCAACCTCACTGGAAGACCACATCTCCACCTCACTGATAATCAATACTCTCATACCTCAGCGATATGTGCTTAGCCCATTGCTCTACTCTCTCTACACTCATGAGAGTGATGCTCAGCACAGCTCAAATGCCATCTATCAATTTGCTAATGACACAGCTATTGTTGGCAGAACTTCAGATGGTGATGAAAAAGGTGTACAGGAACAAGGTAGATCAGCTGGTTAAGTGGTGTCACAGCAACAACCTTGGACTGAACATCAATAAGACCAAAGCATTGATTGTGGACTTCAGAAAGGATAAGACAAGGGCATACATGCCAGTCCTCATCGAGGAGTCAGCAATAGAAAGGGTGAGCAACTTCAAGATCCTGAATGAACCATCTCTGAGGATCTATTCTGGGTTCAGCATATTGATGCAGTTACAATTTAGAGCAGAGGTGATAAGGAATATCTTTAAACGAAGGATAGACAACTGCAGAGGCCAAGTCATTGGGTATATTTAAACAAAGGTTAATTGGTTCCTGATTAGTAGGGCATCATAGGTTATGGGGAAGGGCAGTAGCATGGGGTTGAGAAAGTTAATGAATCAGTCATGATGGAATGGGAGAGTAAATTTGATGGACCAAATTGTCTAATTCTGTTCCTATGTCTTATAGTCTTATGATTTAGAAAGGTTAAAGCTAAAACCACTTAATATGAATCCATAAGCACTCTTGTCAAAATAGATTAATTTATAGCACTGATAGGAATAACTACTGAATACCTGCATAAATACACATTATGGAAACGATGATTACTGACTGTATTGACTTTTAATTGAAATTTAAGATAAAAGGAAAAGGGGTTTGATTAGTCCCATTGTACAAAGGTTGGGAAAAGAATGTAGAGACAATATTTTAAGGAACAATTGACATGTTTTTCAAACTAATTTGCAAGATTGCATCTGTTTAAATGGTCATTACTATTTACATGTGTTGAAACAATTAAAGCCAATCATATATTGCCTTTTAGCAGAGAAATGTATTATTTATGCTGAAAGGGATATACCTCCTGGGCAGCAGGATGCGATCAGTTGTGGGAAGCTATGATGCTCGACATGGGAATAGGATCTGAGCTTAATATTCCATTTGATTTAAATACATCATTCAATTCTGTGCCAGTTTGAATAACCTTTGTTCCTTAATTGCAATGGAAGTTGGGGCTGAAGGGTCAGAGAAGGCAAGGATGTGAAAGTTGTAGGTAAAAGCATGGATTCAGACAACATGAACACTATTCCTTTATATATTTTCAAAGAGGTATGTTTAAACTTCCAATTGATTTGTTAAGTGCTATTTTTAAAGTTAAAAAAGTGGTTAAAAGAATTTGAGCTACACAGTAGTGCTTAAAAGTGACATCAAGGCAGCATTTGAATCAGGTTGGCATCTAAGAGCCCTGTTAAAACTGAATCAACAGACATCAAGGGGAAATTACTCCAAAGGAATATGGTTGGGGTTGTTGGAGGTTGATCTCTTCAACTCAGGACACAATTGCAGGAGTTCCTTAAGACAGTATCCTTGGTCCAATGACCTTTGTTTACTTTGTGAATGCACATCCTTCTATAAAGACTGAGGTGAGAATGGCTGTATAAGGTTCACTTTACTGCCTGACCATGTTGAACATATCTGCATGTAGCAAGACTAAGCAAACATTCAGCCACTGGTGATTATCAGCAAGTAACATCTGTGTCACCAAAGAGTGAGATGCCAATTGACTCCAACATGGGAGAAGGAAAACTGATTTCAAGTGAGAGTCTAACAACCTACCCTTGATATCAAGTAGCATTGCTAAATTCCTTCTTCCCTTCACCATTCCTTTCACCCTCCCCTATATCAAACTTAAGGAGCTGTTCATTGACCAGGATTTTAATTAGATCTTTGAAATGCAGATCATAGGCTGGGTATTCTCTTTTTGGATTTCTAAAAATATTCCTGTTTCAACAAAATGTATTTGACAGTGTCATTGAATTAGGCTCCACTTGCCTGCTGAGTACAGTGTCAACAACAAGAATTAGGACAAAGCAGCCCACTAAATTAATTCTGTCCTTGAACCTAAATTTTTTCCCTCCTTTCACCAGTGAATACTGCTCCAACACATACAAACGGCTACTCCAACATCATCTCCCAAATCTACAACTTCTATCACCTGGAAGGATGGGGAGTAAAAGTCGACAGGAGCATCACCAGTACAAATTTCCTCGAAGAAACACTTCATCCACTATATGGAAATCCATTATCCTCACTTCATCATCACTGTATCTCAAAACTGGAAGTTCATCCAACTAACTTCAAGAAACCAGCTGTACCAAGTTCTCAACAGTATTTAGCAACAGACAACAAATCCTAACTTTGCACACATGAAAAATTATTGAGTCATCTATTTTTCGTTTTTTAAAATTTATTATTAGCAACTAGATGTTGTTGGCAAAACCATTTATTGCATATCCTTAACTGTTTTTGAAATGAATTGATAACATTGGCCATTCCAAGGGCCAGTTAAGAGTTTACTTATGTTGGTGTGTGCGGTGACGTGTCTAGACTCTGGCTGTTTCAGTGGTTAGAATATCTCTTTCCATCTAGTGTACCCATTTACAAATGACTTCAAGGGAACTAATTTCTCCAACAGAATACAAACTAATTATACTAAAACATTCCATATTCTGATTGGGGATGAATTTCTAAGCAACACTTTCTGTGCAGCAAAACTCCACATCAGTCCATCTTGTAAAACCAACAGTTTTGATTGCTAATCCCCCAATCTGGAAAATATACTGTATGTTTATTTTAAATCAACAGCAATAAATAGCATTATAATGACCTATGGTTAGCTGTAGAAATGAATCTTCACTTGGTAGTGTTGTGTATTTAAAATTTCAATAATATTTGAGTAACCATATAGATATTGGTTGATTAAGCATTCTTGTTTGTTTAAATAATTAATTGTGTGTTAGATGCTCAAAGTATGTTATTAACAAAGTATGTATACATTATACAACCTTGAGGTTTGTCTCCTAACAGGCAGCAATAAAACAAAGAAACCCAAAGAACTCATGTGTTAAAAAACAAGACTGTTGAACACCCAATGTGCCAAGAGGAAAAAAACATATCTTTCCCATAAAAACGAATCCATAAAACTAAAAGAACCCATATAAAAAGATGCCTGTCGAAATCCAATGGGCAGAGAGAAAAAAAACCTGCAAGCAAATAGCCTTCTGATTTGTAGTCCTCAAGAGAGTCCCATACTTCGACGCTGAGATGAGTCATGGAGTAATGATCTGAACCGGTCCATCCCACGCCTCGGGCCCTGACAACCTGATCTTTTTGATCTGGCCTAGTGCCTAAATCGATGTCCAAATATTGGGTTCAATCACCTCAATACACTCTGAACCACCTTGATTCAGCCTGTAACCGACCTTTCTGATTCAGCGTGGCGCTTAATTCTCCTTCCAAACATGGAGTTCAGTCAAATCAATATACTCCGGGGCCTAGACCTTTCTGCCTCAATTCGGCTTACGTGTGAAAAAACACATTAATTGCAAATGTCATCATGCCACCACGTGTTACCTGCAAGCCTCACTTAAAGTAAACCCTAAGTTAGACTCACATTTCGGACTCCCATGTGTTCCTTGGAATTACTTTGAAATTTTGAAGATAGAAAACACAACAGGTAGCTTGGCTTTGGCAGAATGAGGTGTTAAGATTTTTAGCTTTAGAAGCTGGTTCAGTTGTTAGCTACTGCAACTGCTGTGAAAGAAACAGTGGAAGCAACTGCCTGTTGCCTCAGATAATCTGAATGAAGAATAAAGAACAAAGCATGAAGTGAAAATTATGGTTGATGAATTCAATGTTAGATAAGCTGCAGAAAGAGAAAAAAATGAGGGGAAATAAAAATTGAGTTCATAGTTAAGAGGCAGAAAAAAGTAAACAATGTAAGTTTTTTTTGTTAAATCCCCTACAATTAAAATATGAATGTGATTCCAGGCTTTTGATGATTCACATTCAGTATCAAACATACTGCTGGCTGTAATTAACATTTATATCATTGCTCAAAGGTACTTAGATTGAAATGCACAAGTTTTAAATTTCTCTGGAGAGTTTGGTTTGGATCAATCACTCAGGCACAGCAGATTACATATTCACTGCTGAGGTAGTCAGAGAGGAACTCTTAAAAGTTAAAAGTTTGAAGTAAATTTATTATCAAAGTATGTATATACCACCAAATGCTATCTGGAGATTCATTTTCTTGCAGGTATTCATAATAGAACAAAGGAATACATTAGAATCAGTGGAAAGCTATGCACAAGGATTGACAAATAACTAGTGTGCAAAAGAGGACAATCTGTGCATATACAAAGATTCAAAGGTTCAAATTAATGTCAGAGAAATGTATGCAATATACATCTTGAAATGCTTTTTCTTCACAAAACATCCACGAAAAACAGATAAGTGCCCCAAAGAATGAACGACAGTTAAACGTGAGAACCCCAAAGTACCCCCCAGCTCCCCCTCCCACGCATAAGCAGGAGTGAGCAACAATCCCCCTCTCCCCACCAGCAAAACAAAAAGGGCACCCGCTACCGAGCACAAGCATGAGCTAAGCGATAGCAAAGACACAGAACTTGCAGTTACTCCAAAGACTATTGCAATTCATCCGGCATTCAACAAACCACAGGTTCTCTCTCTCCATAGTAGGGGAGAGGGAGGTGTCCCCCATTTTCACAGCGAGCAAGAGACATAACAACAACCCATTGGTTTACGATGTTAAAAAGCCCGTTTTGTTGCTTTTTACGAGCTCTGTGCCCGAAGATCGCAAAGATCTCGGGACTTTGGGCCCACAGTGAAAGGTTTTACGACCTCCCTGATGACACATGACAACACACAAATAATAAGAATAAGTAATAGATAGATAGATAAGTACTATATACTGAAAATGGGAGAATGCAGAGTCCTTGAAAGTGAGTCCATAGGTTGTGTTCAGTGATCATTTCAGTGTTGTGGTGAGTGAAGTTGTCCACGCTAGTTCAAGACCCTAATGGTTGAAGGGTAGTAACTGTTACTGAGTCTGGTGGTGTGGGACCTAAAGCTCCTGTGTCTCCTTTCTGATGGCAACAGTGAGAAGACAACATGATCTGGATCGTACAATCCTTGATGAAGGATACTGCTTTCTTGTGGCAGCACCCTTTGTAGATGTGCTCAGTGGCGGGATGGTTTTTCCTGTGATGAACAGGGCCGCACCCACCACTTTTTGTAGGCTTTTCCATTCCTGGGCATTAGTGTTTCCATACCAGGCCGAGATGCAACCAGTCAGAATCCTCTCCAATGTACAGCTATAGAGGTTTGTCAAAGCTTTAGGTGCCATGCTGAATCTGCACCAACTTCTATGAAAGAAGAGGCACGCCTTCTTTAAAATGTGCTGGTCCCAGACATAGATCCTCTTAAATGATAACACTCAGGAATTTAAAGTTACGGACTCTCTCCATCTCTGATCCCCCAATGAGTCACTGGTTCGTGGACCCCAATTTACTCTTCCTGTAGTCATTAATTAGATCTTCGGTTTTGCTGATGTTGAGTGAGAGGTTGTTGTTATAGCACCACTCTACCAGATTTTCATTCTCCATCCTAAATATGCGTTTGACAGCATTGCAGCTCTGCTGATAGATTTTCAGTTTTACCCTGCTGCTCTCCTCTCCCGAGACTATTTTAGGCTCACTGAATCACGCAATATAGAAACAGGCTCCGCCACGTCTGCTCCAACCATCAAGCATGCACTTTAAACTAATTCTAATTTAATACATTTTGTACCACCACATCCAGCCATGGTGATAAAGAGATACAGCACTAAAACAGGGCCTTCAGCCATAATGACCATCAACAAACATTCCTATTAATCTGAAATTAATCTTTTTTTTAATTTTCCCTAATTTTTATCAAGTTCGTTCAACTATACACTAAGGACAAATTACAGTGGCCCTTTAACTTTCCAACCTGCACATAGTTCAGACACAGAAGGGAACCACAATATCCAGAGTAAACCCATGAGATCACAGGCAGAATGTGAAAACTCTAGGGAAAGCCCTGAATGTCACGGTTAAATCCCATTTATTGGATTTGTGATGTGGCAGATGTTAGGGCTCTCTATGTAGCATTCCCGTTGTGTAGTGGATTGTACTTGCAGTCTGGGGTGTATGGGGTGTCAGGGAGGGGTAGCACCTCTGGTGGGGGAACATGTTGTGTCCCTTTCAAGGTGGTTAGCCCACATTTGGTTCCCACCTGGAACTCAGCTCTCACCTGTGGCTCCTCGTAGCTGTTTGCGTGCGACAGCAGCCACACCCCGGGCAACGGCTTCGACAAGCTGTCTAAACCAGGTGAGGGTAGTCGGTGCGTCTCAAACTCTCGGTGAGATAGGGAGTTGTCTATCCCAGCATGTGAAGACAGACTCCGGCAGATTGAGCGGACGAGACCAATGGAAGGTCCAACAGTCAAGAAGGCGGCCTCTGCAAGCGTTGTGGAACCTGTAGAGCAGGACAAGACACAGAAGACATCCTGGTCATCCACTGCACCTAGTCCCATCTCCAGCCATCTAGACTCTGTCTTGCCACTGGATCCAGATGGGAATTGGGAAGAGAGAGTGAGGCTGACGCTGTGCAACTCTCCCTCACTTAAATCCAAATCACGCGCTAGTCTCAACACCATCATCATCATAATGGTGTCGAGGTCTTCATCGATGATGACGATGGACAAACGAAACAACCACTTGCAATTTATTTTCCTGCAGATTCTCTTATAAGTTAAGTTACTCCCCGTAAAATACATGTTTTTTTTCAACTGTTTGGTTCTTCCCGATAAGCAAGCCACTTAGTTGCTTTGTTTTAGAGTAGCACTCTCAAAATTTTCTTCTTTCTTTTCAAATCTTTTTATTATTATTATTATTATCCAAAATTAACGAGTACATCAAAGTAAGCAACACTTACAATGCCTCAAGAAAAAAAAAACATTATTTTAAAGATTGAAAAATTTTTGGTGATAATAAAAAAGCCCTACTAAGCAAGAAAAATTGGGGGGAAAAAAACCCATAAGGTGTTCAAATCCGGAGCCATGCGTCATACAAAAAGCTTCTAAAGATAAACATCAAACCGCCTGGAAGAAAAAAAAATGTACCAAAAATTTACAATTAGATCGTGGAGGAGATCTATCAATTAACTCAAATGATAATAACGAGCAAATGAACCCCATCTTTTCTCAAAATCAAATATAGGTTCAAAGCTTTGACTTCTAATTTTCTCCAAACTAAGACATAGCATCACTTGAGAGAACCATTGTGACAAAGTGGGAGCTGATGTCTCCTTCCACTTCAACAAAATGGGCCTCCTAGCTATCAATGTAACAAATGCAATAACATGTTGGTCAGGCACAGAGATACCACGGATATTTTTCAAAATGTTCTTCCATACTTATTGTTGTTAATCTTCACAATGAGCTGGTTGATACCAAGGCATTGAACAAGAATTCTGGAGCTAGCACAGACTATTTGCAGCAATGCCCATGGTTTAGGTACTTCATTATTGACCAGCAATCAATATTCATTTATTTTAATTGAAAATACACTTTCAATATTCTGAAAACTTGGACAAAATTAGAAGAGCCTTCTCATTTCCAGGTCTTCAACCAAATTGCATGTATTGAACAAATTATTTTTGTAATTATTTCAAAAAGCATTCAACTCCACAAATTAACATAGGAAAAGTCTTATTGGTGATCAATATTACTTCTTGAAATCATTGAAGCAAACTCATCAAACTAATTTAACCCTGATTGACATCAATGAAGGATTTTTTTTTGGTTGCAACTTTTAGTCATTCCTTCAGACAAAACAAGTAATTAAAGAAAAATATAGTCCCCTCATGTTAAGGTTACTAGAGAATTCCCCAAACATAAGTGAAATAGCCAATATTGATGCCTTTTGAAAACTAGAAGTATAACATACTGTAGTATCTACACATAAAAGAGAGCAAACAATATTGAAATGAGTATTAATATCTTTATTGCCAATAAGCAACTTTATTGAATCAAAATGTTTAAGGCTTAAAGTGAGACAAGACTCCTTTATCTTTCCACACAAACATATTCCACCTTGTTTCTAATATGCAAAAGAATTCATTTCTAATTCTCACACTGTTTTCTCAGACTCACTTTTCTAAGTAATATCACGTAAGAGATTTTCATGATCAAGCTAAAGGAAGTAGTAAAGGGCGTTTGGCTCCTGTACAGACTCATTAATTCTGAATGTTTTGTCATACTGATTTCTCCAAACCATACACAAAATCTTCAAAATCATTTCAAATAATGTGTATAATGTAACATTTACCTGCACACAAAGTTTTGTTACTTCCGTAATCTGTTAGTGTATAGCTAGCTCTAAAATTTTGTATAGACATTACAAATACGGTGCAAAATAAAAAATATTTCTGATATCTCAGTTTATGTTATCTAAACAAGTCAATTTAAAAGGCAAACACGAGGAAATCTGCAGATGCTGGAATTTCAAGCAACACACATAAAAGTTGCTGGTGAACACAGCACGCCAGGCAGCATCTCTAGGAAGAAGTACAGTCGATGTTTCGGGCTGAAGTTAGTCCCGAAAAGTCGACTGTGCCCCTTGCTAGAGATGGTGCCTGGCCTGCTGCGTTCACAAGCAATTTTTATTTGTGTTGCAATTTAAAGTGCACTGTGTTTCTTCAAAGTCCATGTTGTATTTGGGATGCAATTGACAGGTCCAGAAGCAATAAATAAAACCCAATCCGTAGGATATCATAACTTTTAGGATTAAAAGGGCTGCTGTTCATCTATTTCTCTATTAATATGACCTCACTTTGGAACTCCTTGTGATTATGTCTGCTCTACAGTTGTCATTGTATATAACTTGTTTAAGTAACTGTATAAGTCACTGAAACAGAAAATCATTGTCAGCCCCAAACAGCAGCACACAAGCAATGAGTCACCTTGGTCATTTGC